>NC_066516.1:8060590-8243090 GCF_024679095.1 Eriocheir sinensis
CAGAACGACCAAGCACCAGGAAAGCAATAACGCGGAGGAGTCTCTCTCGTTTCACTCCTCATTCACTCCACTCTGACAATACACTCAGTCACACGTACGCCAGTCCATCACCTCCACCCACCACTACCACCACCCACCATCCACTCCACTCCACTCCCTCCACTGCCCCCTTCCCTGTCCCCTTCCCCTTCTACAGCGACCCACCACCACTTATCATCACCACCCAGTACCCCTCAACTCCACCCCTCCCCTTTCCCCCTTTTCTTCAACAACCACCAAATATCACCCACGACCCCCTCAATGCCACCTTTCCCCCTTCCCCCTTTCTTCTACAACTACCCACCACCACCCCCACACCCCTCACCCTCCTTTCACTTCCCTTCCCTCCCCTTTTTTTCTCCACATCAAGCAACACAGGTAACAACAACAAGAAGAGCAGGTACGTCATGTAAGGTAAAGGTGGGCTGGGGAGGGGGGGAGGAGGGGAGAGGAGGAATCTTCACCTGTAAGGACACAAAACGCCGTCTCAACGCACCTTTTCAATCCCCTAAACATTAAGAAAACACTTATTTTTTTGGTTAGCGCGAGTAATCTGTTTAAGTGTTGAGCTTCTGACGTCAGCGAAGAAGAGGAGGAGGAGGAGGAGGGGGACATGTATTGTGGCATGGGAAAGGGAGGAAAGGAAAGCGGAGAAGGAGCTGGAAGGGATAAAGGGAGAGGAGGAAGATGAGGTGAAGAGGAAGGGAGGGAGGGAGGGAGTGGCATTGTCTCAGCATACAATGAAGGAGCTGAGAGGGGAAGTGAAGCGAAGGAGGGGAGTGGAGGAGCGAGTGTGAGGGAGGGAGATTAAGAAGAGGGAAGAATGAGGGAGGGAGGGAAGGAGGGAAGGAGGGGAAAAATATTTGAAGATGAGGACGACCTATATTTGTAAGGGAGGGTGAAATAGGAGAAATAAATAAAAAGAAGTAAGGAAAAGTAGAAGGGAGATAAGAAAAGGAGAGGAAAAGGAGGAGAAAAAGAAAATAGGAGAAATAAGTAAAAATAAAGTAAACGAGATAGGATGCTGAAAAAAGAGAATAAGAGGAGGAGGAGTAAAGGAAAAGAAAAATGAGGAAAAGGAGAAGGAAGGGAGAGGAAAAGAAGAGGAAAAGGAGGAGAAAAAGAAAATAGGAGAAATAAGTAAAAAAAGAAAACGAGATAGGATGCTGAAAAAGAGAATAAGAGGAGGAGTAGTAAAGGAAAAGAAAAATGAGGAAAAGGAGAAGGAAGGGAGAGGAAAAGGAGAAGGAGGAAGAGGAAAGAAAATTTATTAAACCATTACAATTCTCATGTGCTTCATCACTCTCCTCGCATTACTTTTTCCTTCACCTCCTCATTCACCTCCTCCTTCATTACCTCCCTCACTCCTTACCCCCATCATCATCGCATGTCTCTTTATACTTTGCGACCTCTTACCTTCCTCCTCTTCCACTCTGTCGATTACATTCAACTATTTCTACCGCCTTCCCCTTCTTTCTCCTTCACCCCTCCTTCCTCCTTATCCCTCCCTTCCCCTCCTTACTTTATTACGTTCCTCTCTCCTTATCCATATTATTTTCACTTCACTACGTTATCTCCCTCCCGTCTCCCTTATCCCTCCCTCCTTTTCCAACTTCTTCCACCTTCTTTCTTCCTTTCTTCCTTTCTTTTTCACCTCTTTTCTTCTTCTCCCCTTTTCCTTCATTATTTCTCTCTCATTTCTCCTATCAGACTTTATCAATTTATTCCTGCCTTCTCACTGTCTAACTCCTCCTCTTCCACCTTCTTCGCTTTCTTCTCATTTCTTCTTCAGTAGTTCATTCCTTCGTTACCCTCATCATTTCTCTATCACTATCACACTATCACTCCCTTCTCCCCTCTCTCCTCTTCCTCCAAATTATCCACCTTATTCTGCAACTCATTTCCTTCCACCTCCTTCTCCTCCTCCTCCTCCACACCTTTCACCGCCACTTCGTACCTCTTGTTATAATGTTTTCTTCTTTTTCTTCGTCATCTTTGTGTCGCGTTCCTTGCAGTCATGTCCAGGCTTTCAACTCGCCAGCGCCCGATCCTTGTGTCTGTCTGTCTGTCTGCTTGTCTGTTTGTCCGCCTGGCTGCCGTGCGCTGGCCCTTCTTTGTCCGGTGTTTTGTTATGAAAATGTTGTGACTCCTTAAAGGGCTTATAAATAGTTTTGGTAGCGGCAGGTGATTTATTTTTTGTGGGTGTGGGTGTGTATGTTTTTATTTGTGTGCTTTTGTTGTTATTTTATTTTATTTTATTTTATATATATATTTTAGTTTATTTACTTATTTATTTAGTAATTCTTGCGTGCTTTGTTTGAATTTTTTTATAGTGCGTGTTGTTAATGTTTATAGTTTATAGTTTATGGTTCGTTCTTCGATATTTTGTCTTTATATGAATTAGTTTGAGTGGTTTGCGTGCCGGCCCTGCATTCACCGCGTGCTGGACGATGCGAGTTCGAATCCCCACGCTACCACCTGGGATTTTTCAGTCACCGCCGAGTGGCCCAAGACTACCCACATGCTGTCCTGAAGATCACCCATCAACCCGGACTCCAGAAGAAACCATCCAAGTGAATCAAGAATGAGTTCCGGGGGCAGCATGAGCCAAGAATAAATGGCGCCACTATAAAAATTTTCTGCGCCATGACGGGCTTGGGCCGACCACCAGGCCCCAGAAGAAAGCCTACCGGCGCTATAGGCGAACACATAAAAAAAAGGTGTTTTCTCTTGTTTACTGGTTCATTTTTTTGTTATCTTTTTATCTCTTTGTTTTCTCTCATCCATTCATCCGTTCATCTATTTTTTCACCATACATTCATTAAATCATTTCATTACATTACTTTCCATAATATATTCACTTGTATTTGCTATTTTTTTGCGTATTTGTGTAGTAATTCATATTTTATTGATCCTTATCTGTTTGGTTTTCCATTTAATGTATTCATTCATATTTTTCATTCGTACATTTAATCATTTCATTAATATTACTTTCCCTGTCTTTCTAATTCTTTATCTTCCATTTTCTCTGGTGCGACACTCTTGCAAAATACAACTTGAAAACCCACAGGAAACAAATATCCTCATCTGGTTCTTTCGTAACTGCCTCCGTCCTCCCCTCTTCCTCTACCTTCCTTTCTTCTTCCCTCCCACCGTTTCTCCTTTTCTCCTCAACTACCTCTTACCTCCCCTCCTTCTCTACCTCCCTTTATCCATCCCTCCCTTCGTTTCTCCTTTTCTCCTCAACTACCTCTTTCCTCTTTCCCTGCCTTGCCTCCCTTCCTTCTCCCCACCTTTCCTCCAACCCTCCATCTTTTATTCTCTCCTGTCTTTCATCCCTCCCTTCTTCCACCCTCCCGCCCTCCATGCCTCCACTTCCAACCTCCCGTCTAACCCTCCCTCTCTCCACTTCCTCCCTTCCTCCCTTCCCATAAACACCCCATCTGAAGATACGTACTACATTTTATACTCCACCCTTCCCCCTTCCTCCCCTCCTCCTTTCTCTCCCTTACCTCCCTTCCTCCTCCTCCTCCTCCCTGTCCTTCCCTCCTGGCAACGTGTGACATATAGCCCTGCATTGTCGTCCCCCTCCTCCCCTCCCTCTCCTCCTCCCAATCCCCCTCTCTTTCTTTCTCACTTCTCCCCCCCTCCCTCCCTCCCCCGTCTGTATGTCTCTCTCTCTCTCTCTTTCTCTCCTCTAAACCCTCTTGACTTAAAAGGAGAGACAGTGAGTAAGGTTCCTTCTCCTCCTACCTTCCTCCACCTCCTCCTCCTCCTCTTCTCCTTTCTTTTCTCTCCCTTCTTCGTTTCCACCTCTCACTGCCTTTGCTTCTGTCCTCTCCTTCTCTTCTCTCTCTCTCTCTCTCTCTCTCTCTCTCTCTCTCTCTCTCTCTCTCTCTCTCTCTCTCTCTCTCTCTCTCTCTCTCTCTCTCTCTCTCTCTCTCTCTCTCTCTCTCTCTCTCTCTCTCTCTCTCTCTCTCTCTCTCTCTCTCTCTCTCTCTCTCTCTCCTCAGTAACTCCATGTTTTCTTTAGTCTTCCCTTCAGTAGTCTTTTGTTGTCTTCTTCACACCCTTTTGTCTCCGTTTTGTTGTCTTATTTGCTTCTCCTTTGCTGTTGTTCTCTTATTTGTCTCTCTCTCTTCTCTTTGCGTCTCTTCTCTCGTAGCTTTTTCTTCGGCTTTCTTGTCTTTGCTTCAGATGTTTTCTTCATTTAGTTTCTCCTTTTTTTCTTCTCCTCCATCTCTACTTCTTTTTCTTATTCTTCTTCCTCTTTCACCGCCATATTTTTTCTTCTACGCCTATTCCTCTGCCTATTTTTTTTCTTTTTCCCCCTACTCCTCCTCCTCCAGCTTTTTTTTTCTTTCTACTGCTACTTCTTTTCCTATCTTCCATCATCCTCTTTATCTTCCTCCTCCTCCTCCTCCTTTTCTCCGTCCTACATATCATCCTCGCTCTCCTTTCCCTTGTCTTCTTCCTCCTCCTCCTCCTCCTCCTCCTCCTCCTCCTACATTTCTTGGTTGTTCTCCTTCTCCTACTTTTTTTTTTTGGACCAACAGTTTTCTTCCGTCTAGGCCAAGCGATGGAAAGAGGAAGGGAAACATGGGAGTGTATTTAGGCTGATATTCCTTTTCCTTCTTTTGGTCGTTAGGATGTTTTATATGTTTTTCATTCTCCTAAACTTTACCTTCTTTCCCCTTATTTTTGTGGTCTAACAGCTCTCTTCCCTTTAGTTTGTTCAGCAAGTAATTACTTAAAGAGAAATGGTTAAATTGTTAGTTATATGGTTGAACACGTAGCAATGGGTTTAAGTTAGATAAATTCAGATTCAACAGACATAGGCAGGAACTGGCTTGTCAATCTAGTCATGGAAGTGGAACAGGCCTGGCAGTCATGTTGTGAGTGTCAGTACCATAGATGCATTCGAGGAGAGATTGGATAAATTCATGGATAGTGAAGGAAGGTGGGTTTAGGCTTACGGGAGCTGCCTTGTATGGACCAATCGGCCTCTTGCAGACTCCTTACGTTCTTATGTTCTTATTTCTCCCTCGTCCTTTTCCTTGCCCTCCTTCTCCTCCTCCTCCTTTTCTACCTCCTTCTATATTTCTTTCTTGTCCTCCTTTCTCGAGTCCTCCTTCTCCTCCTCCTACTCCTCCTCCTCCTCCTCCTCCTTGCCTCCTTCACCCTTCAAGAGGACACGGGAGGTTGAGGGCAGTGGGTTCTGATACTATATGTGTCGTCCTTTAAAACGGATCCAATTCCAAGTGCAACTGGTTTTGAGTTTATCTTCCTCGCCGTTACTTTGGGATATATTTTTCTCTGTGTGTGTCCGTTTTCTTTTTCTTTCTCTTCTTACCAATTCCCGTTTTCTATGTATGAGGTTGACGTTTTGTGGGATCGAGTCTCATGTGTGTGTGGGATTTTGATGTGTTTTGGATTTTTGCTTTTGTTTTGTTCTTTTCTTTTTCTTTTCTTTTTTATACTGGATTTTGGTGTTATTTTTTGGGGGGTTGTTGCATTTTTTTGTATTTTCTGGTTCGATGTACTAATTTTCTCTCTCTCTCTCTCTCTCTCTCTCTCTCTCTCTCTCTCTCTCTCTCTCTCTCTCTCTCTCTCTCTCTCTCTCTCTCTCTCTCTCTCTCTCTCTCTCTCTCTCTCTCTCTCTCTCTCTCTCTCTCTCTCTCTCTCTCTCTCTCTCTCTCTCTCTCTCTCTCTCTCTCTCTCTCTCTCTCTCTCTCTCTCTCTCTCTCTCTCTCTCTCTCTCTCTCTCTCTCTCCTTTTGTCAGTTGGCTAAAATAAAAAGGACAACACAAACCAGAGCTAAGAAAGCTATTATTTTTACCTGTGCCAAGCGTGTGTGTGTGTGTGTGTGTGTGTGTGTGTGTGTGTGTGGCCGAGGCGTCGAACCCAGACACTAAGTTCTATTTATTCTTCGCAGAGCACAAGAGCCAGCGAGCGTGAGAACGAGGCCGCAGCGGTGAGTTGTGTGTGTGTGTGCTTGAACCAACCAACTCCTCTCTCTCTCTCTCTCTCTCTCGCCTCTTCCCTTCCCTGCCTCTTATTTCAACCGGTATTCCTTCTCTTTCTCTTCCTCTTAATCCTCCTCCTGCTTGCTCTTCTTGGGTACATCTTTCTATTTTTAACTAGTCTTTCTCCATTTCCTCTTCCTTCTCTCATCCTTTTTTCCCTCTCTTTTCTTCTTCTTCTTCCTTTTTCATCCTTCTTATTCTTCTTGTACCTCTTCCTATTTCAACTGACCTTCCTTCTCTTCCTTTTCTTCCTCTTCCTTCCTCTTGTTTACCTCTTCCACTTTCATGTTTTTTTTTCTCCTCCTCTTCCTCTTTAACTTCTTGCTTCTCTTCCTCCTCTCTTTCGACGTCGTTTTTTATTTTTTATTTTTATTTCGTGTTCTTGTTTTTCTGCCTCCTTCTCCCGCTCTTTCTCCTCCTCCATTATTTCTACACCTCCTCCTTGTCACATCTTTCTTCACTACTTCCTCTTCAACTTCCTCCTCCTCCATTTATTTCCATTATCCATTCCTTTCATCTCCTCATATTTTCCTTCTGCCTCCCCCTTTTCTTCTTTTTTTCCCGTTATGTTTTTTTTCTCTTCTTTCAACACCATCTCCTCCTTCTTCTCTTTGTTCTTCTCCTCTCTTCTCCTCCTGCTCCTTCTCGTCTTTCTCCCCTTTCTTTTCCCTCCTCCCCACCCTCTCCTCCTCCTCCTTTTCGTCCTTTTCATTTTCTTTCTCCTACTCCTTTCCCCTTGCCTTGCTCGTCATTATTTTCCCTCATCTCCACCATCTTCTCCTCCTCTCCGTTGTTTTCTACCTCTTTTTCCTACTCCTTTCCCCTCGCCTTCCATACCCTTCTTTCTCCTCTCCCCCTCATCTTCCTCATTTCCCCTTTCTTCCTCCTCATCTTCCTCTTCCTCTCCCTTATCTCCCTTTTCTTCTCCCTCCTCTCCCCTTTCTTCTTCTCCCCATCTCTCCTTCTCCTCCCATATCTCCCCGTTCTTCTCCCTCATCTCCCCATCTTCTCCCTCATCTCTCACCTCTTCTCCGTCATCTCCCCTCTCCTCACCTCCAGAGCGGTTCTCCTCGTCCTGTAAACTCGTGTCTCCCTTTGTTTCCCTCTGTCTTCCTCCCTTTGAGCCTCGTCCTCCCTTTGTAATGACTTGGCCCCTTCCTCACAGACACTCTCCTCTGTGTTAAGTCGGTTCACGAGTAGATTTTTTCACTCCACTAATGCAATTTTTTTTTTTTTTTTTTTTTTTGCCCACCACTTAGAGTCGTCTTTTTTTCCTTCTCCATTTTCTTTGTTTCCTATTTCTTTTTTTTCTTGTTCTTGTTCTTTTTTGTTCTTGTTCTTGTTCCTCTTCTTCCTCCTCTTCGTCTTGTGAGGGTGAATGAGGGGAAAGGTGTGCCGGTTGAAGGATTTTGGTGAGGTGGTGTTTTGTTTATTGTTTCGTATTGTTCATGTATGTTTGTTATGTAATTGTTTAGTTCTTTGTTTATGTACTTGATTGACTTAGTATTACATTGTGCTTTCCTTGATTTTCCTTTTTTACTTCTAAGGTTAGTTTAGGAAGCTGTGTTGGGCAGGTAAACAGACAAACAAGCATACGAATCGACAAAATAGAATAAAAAGTAAGAGTGAAAACTAAAAAAAAGTAAAGAACAATAAAAAAACAAAAGAAAAGTAACCAAGTAAAAAAACAAGTACACACACACACACACACACACACACACACACACACACACACACACACTTTCTTCCTTCCTTCCTTATCTCTCCGGCAGCCCCAAACGTGCGTCCCTTGTTCACCATTGTCTCTATTTAAAAGGAGAATGGACACGACTCAGGGTAATGGTAAGGGTGGTGGGGTAGAGATTGTGGATTGTAAATGAAAAATAGTAGTTGATGGTAGTGGTGTTAGGTATTGTAGGAGTAATTTTAATGGTAGAAAAATTGTGAGGGATTGTAAAAGTGGTCTAGAGGGGATTGTGAGACATGGTAAGGGTAGAAAGGGTTGTGAGGGGTGGTATTGGTGGTAAGGATTGTATGAGTGATGGAAATGGTGGTAGGGAAGGGAATGTGTATGGTAGTAATTGTGGAAAGGATTGTTGGTGTGATGGTAATTTTTTTAAGGGATTGTAGGTGAAAATGATGATAAAAAAGATTGGGGATAATGGTAAAGGTAGAAGGAATTGAGTGGCGGTGATGGTAGTAGAGAATTATGTGAGAAATGGTAATAATGAAAGGGATTAGTGGTGATAGTGATTATGACAGGTCTTATGGGAGATAATAATAATAGTAGGGGTTGTAGGTGATTATAATTAGGGGTAGAAGCTGCTTATGATTGTAATGATAGAAAAGATTGTGAATGGTGGTAGTGGTGCCAGAGGTTGTGTTTAATGCTAATAATTATGGATAACCGGAAGACCATGACGTGTGAATAGGGTTGTTGTAATGACATGAATAGTGAGCAAGAGATATGGTGACGCTGATACTAACGGTGAAATATATGGTGAATCGCTATGGATGACGTGAAAACTGTACGCGGCGGTGACTCTAAACCCTGATAGTGAGCGTGAATAATAGCTACAACGTGTGATGGTGGTAATGGTGGCGACAATACGTTATATCAAGCGCGGATGGCCATGGCGTTTGCTAGCGGTGACAACAATTTATGGTGACAGGGGGCGATAGACCGAAAGGTGATAGTGACAATGGGTGATAGTGACGGTACTTACCTCTACACCCCCACGGCTTGTACTTCGTTATGGTGATAGGCGTAGGAGGCACAATACAACCTATCTCCTGCCCCCCTCTCCTTACCCTTCCCTAATCCCAGCGGGGAGTTGAGGTTTGGAGAGAAGGAAGAGGGAAGGGTAAGGGTGTGGCTCAAGACGTAGGAGGATATGAAGAGAAGGTTTACGAAGAGGTGGGAGGAGTGGGATGGAGAAAGGGGAAGGATAATTGTTAAAAAGAATAGTGAAAGGGTATGAAATGAGGATGAAAGGGCTTAATAAAGGAAGGAAGTAGTAATAAATAGACTAGGAGAAAGAGACAGTAGAGGAGAAAACAAGGTGAAAGGAAGGCAAAGAGTAGGAAGAGGACAGATAATTGCCAAAAGAGTAGTACAGAAAAGGATATAGAATGAGGAAGAAAATATGTACGAAAAAAAGGAGGTAATGTGAAAAAATGGCAAAAGAGAGAGTAAAGAAAATAGCGAAGGAAAAGGAAGACAAGAAGAGAATGATTATAAGGCGTGTTTTAGAAAGGAAGAATAGGAGAGGGGAGAAAATTGAAAGTCGAAAAGGAGTGACTATGAAGGGATAAGGAGGAGGTGAGAGAGAGAAAGGAGGAAGATATATCGTGTCATGTACTCCTCGCTGGTCTGTTGTGTTCTAGAGTGTTGACCTCAAGGGTGGATTTACTACTCTGAATAATTTACAACTACTGCCTTCCATTTCCTCACGTCCTTCCCCTTCTTTTCCTCACTACTTTTCTTTATTTTCCTTTTGTTCCTCTTTATTCTTCTTTTCGTCCTCCTCCCCCGCTTCCCTATGCTATTTTTTCTTCATTTATTTTTGTTCCTCCTTATCCCTTTTCTTCTTCCTCCACTTCCATATGCTACTTTTCTTCCTTTTGTTTTTGTTTCTCAGCCTTTTCTTCTTTCTCCTTCACTTTCTTATGTCATTTTTCTTCATTTTCTTCTTGTTCCCCTGATCCTTCTCTTTCTCTCTCTTCCTCCTCGTCTTCGTCGTCATCCTCCTCCTCCTCCTCCTACTTTCTCTTTTTCTCCTCATCATCCTCGTCCTCCTCCTCCTCCTCCTTCTCTTTCTCCTCCAACTCCTCTCCTCTTCTCTCCTCGCTCCTTCTCCTCCTCCTTCAACAGCGTAGCAGACTTATCGAGATGGAGGAGGACTCATTCTTCACTCGAGTTACTGATCCAACGCTTGATAACAATAAACTAGATCTGGCACTGGGGACACTCGCTTTCTGGCCTCGTACGTTACTGTGAGGGCGGCGGGGAATTATGCGTTTGCTATCACCGTCGAAATCATTCCCTTATCAGCACTGAGCTCAAACCTGTTGATAATAATTACGTATGGGATAAACGACGATAGGAAAGGAGGAGGAGGACGAGGATGGGGACGAAATTAAGGACGAGGAGAAGGAAGAGGAAGAACAATATGAGGAAGTGAAGAAGAAAGAAGAGGAATAAAGTGAGAAGTAAGAAAGATAGAGCTTGAGGGAGTGAGGAAGAAGGATGAGGATGTGGGAGAAGGGGGGAGGAAGTGAAGAAACGGAAGGTGCTTGGATGTGAACTGGTTGTTACTCACCGCAGTTTGGGGCCAATAGAATGTCATTAGAATCGACAATGCGTGGAATACCTTTGCGGATAAACTCAAAAGTGGAAAAGACAACCGTTACCATAAGATCTAGGAAAGTAAAGGGTGATTTTCATACCACTGATAAAGCAATAACAATAATAATAATAATAACAACCACTACTACTTCTACTACTACTACTACTACTACTACCACTATTACTACTTTGTCTTCCTTCTTTTCTTCTTCTCATTTTCTTCCCTGTCTCTTCTCCTTCGTCCTCGCATTTATCTTCCTGACGTCTCACAAGTCTGCAATCTTGTCTGTACTAATCTTCTAGCGGTATATTCCTATTATTACTCTTCTTCATCTACCTTTTATTTTCTTCTCCTGGTTAACTTCCTCCTCTTCCTCCTCTTTACTTTTTTCTTCTTCTTCATCCATCCTTAGATACCCATACGCAACACCACACCATTCCTTTTCACCCCTCCTTTTTCTTCCACCACCACCACCACCACCACCACCGCGATGTTTATAGGCTCCGTGGCGACTAATGGCGAGCAACACCCCTCGTCCCAGCCTCATTATGCCCCGTATGGCGCGCGGGACATCTTGATACCGAGAGGGAAGACCCAGGCCACTGATAAGAGATATTTAATGTTAGGATAATTTACTAGCAGGACGGAGGAAGGGAGGACGTGGCAGGGAGAGGAGGAGGAGGAGAGGAGGAGTATGTGGAGGGGGTAAGTCAAAGGGAGGGTGGAGAAAGGCCAAAGGACAAGGTAGAAAGGATAGGAAGGGAAGGGAAGGGGAAGGAAGGAAGGGCCTGGTGGTGGTTGTTCTGTGTGTGAGGTTATGAAGGAGAGAGGATAAGGTGCTATATAGGGTAAGCTCCCCCACCTGGCTGATGAGTATGATGGTGGTGATGATGATGACGAAGGGGTGGTGGTTGTGGTGGGGGTGTTGGGGGTGAGGTGAAGATGGTGGTTGGAAAATGAAAGAGACAGGGTAAGGCTGAAAGGGAAGAGAAGAAAGTTTGGGAAGAAAAGGTAGATGAGGAGTAGACGGAGGAGGAAGAGGAAGAGGAGGAGAAGGAGGAGGAGGAGGAACGAAATCACGACAACGACGAATTTAACAGCAAAAAAAAATTAATAAAAGGACGAAGGACAGTGATTACGGAAAATTACCATGAATATTAATGCATAAAACACACACAAACAAAAAAAAACAGGCTCCCTCCCCCCCCCCTACACACACACACACACACACACACACACACACACACACACCGCTCCCTCCCCCCACACACACAGCTTACCACCTCCCCCACCCTCCCAGACAGCTCCCTTTACCCTCCTCTCCCACCCACACACAGCCCCATAAAAAAAGCCCATTCCACCTTACTGTAAACCACTTTTATGATGACAAAGGTGATGAAATTTAAGTGTATAATGAAAACCCGTGAGGTCAACTGTAAGTCCGGAATACATTGAAAAAGAGGAGTACAGCAAAAGAAAGAAGCGTAATAGACGGGAATTTGGCGACAGGTAAGATTGCGGGGGAATAATTGATGGGTTGATGAGCGAGGAGTTACCTGTCGTTCCCTTGATTAATGTGACTCAGGTGTATGTTGGGTTCCGGCGGCGGGGTGCTCTTGTGGTCGCCCAGTGTTTCCGAGTCACTGCCTTCGCCTCGATTTTCGCCCGTTTTTTTTAATTTCATGTTTCCTGTTCGTCTTCGTTGTCGTTTCCTCTGCTTCATTATCGTCAATGGATATTTTTGTGTCTTGGCGTTCTCATGATTACCGTAATTTTTAGTGCTTCTTTTCGGGCTCGTTCGTGACATATGATGATGACAAGGGGGTGTGCGTGAGATTCGTTCACACACACGCACACACGCACACGCACACGCTCTTCCTTCTCCTCCTTCTCCCCCTTCCTTCTCCTCCTCCTAATAGACATCATTATAATAGTGGTCGTCATCTTTAATTAGCTAAGTCTTCATTATAATATTATACAAAAACACTTCATGATAATTCCCTAAAGTCGAGTACCATTAAAATTATTGTGCTCATCTCCATAATAATGATCGGCATCCTCATTATCACCGCCAACGTAATGGCCATCATAATCACCACTATCACTATCACTGCCATATAAGAAAAAAAAACACGAAATAGGTAAAAATGCTAAAATAAATTAATAAAAAAAATACAGTTGTTTAAAAGACAATATTTGCGTACTGCTAAAAAAAGCGTATCATCCGTGTGTTCAATAATAGCGGAGTAACCTCATGAAACACGGAATAACTCAAAATGCTAAGAAAAATATAGCAGACAGAAAATGCAATAGAGGCAAAAATCTGTGCAATAATAAAGAAAAACATCTGTGTGTTAAATAACTACGGAGTGACCTCAGGCCGGGTAACAGTTGAGACAAGTGAGGTATTCTGCCCCGGCCGAGCTTACAGGCGTCGCAGCTAACCAGTCCATCAAGAAGGGGGGGAGGGGGGGAGTGTCCCTGCCAGGCTGCCATAACGGGGCACCTGGATCATTACGGCGCCTCGTTGAAATTCCCGCCACACACCACCCTGCGCCCTCCTCCCACCCTGCCCCCTCACCCTGCCTCCCACCCTCGGCCACTCTTCTCCTACCTTCACACTGCCTCCCTCAACCTCTCGTGCGTTTGTCTTCGTCTCGCCGGCTGTCACTTTTTTGTTCGTGCGCCACTTTCTCACATGTAGCTCGTCTTGCTCCTTTTTGTGCGGCGCTTTTAGCGTTTGTTTGCTAATGATGCAACGCTGAATGCAGACAGTTGTTGCGTGCGGCGTGCAAAGCGGTCCGTTAGTGCTGCAACCTCTTCATCCTCCCTAATGCGGCGGGGACCTAAAGCATTAGGTATTTGTAAATATATATATATATATATATATATATATATATATATATATATATATATATATATATATATATATATATATATATATATATATATATATATATATATATATATATATATATATATATATACATACAGACATTAACCACTGAGAATTTTAGTGTTAAGTACAGACCACCTTGTGCTGGCGTTTGTGTCTTGCATTTCAATCTCTCTCTCTCTCTCTCTCTCTCTCTCTCTCTCTCTCTCTCTCTCTCTCTCTCTCTCTCTCTCCCCCCCCCCACACACACACACACACAGCAACACACATTGGGGAGATGAAATATCCCGTCGAAGACTTATGGGAGTGTGTCAACATCGGCCTTCCCGGGGGGGCTGAAACATGCTTCGCGTCTCGTAAAGAAAAGCGAAACAGCGCGTCGTGGGGGGTGCAGGTGTGGCGGCGCAGGTGAGGTACGGACGTGAGTGGCTCGAGGAAGCGCTGCATTATACGCTCGTGGCCGCTAGGAACGAAGGACTCTTGTTGCGGGGTTAAAAGTGAGGGTCAGATTCCCAAACATGTCGACCCCCAAGACCACATATTTGGCACGGTTTTCGCAGGAGTTTTGGGCATTTCCAGTGATTTTCGTAGGAGTTTTGGGCATTTCCAGTGATTTTCGAAGGAGTTTTGGGCATTTCCAGTGATTTTCGTAGGAGTTTTGGGCATTTCCAGTGATTTTCGTAGGAGTTTTGGGCATTTCCAGTGATTTTCGTAGGAGTTTTGGGCATTTCCAGTGATTTTCGTAGGAGTTTTGAGCATTTCCAGTGATTTTCGTAGGAATTTTGGGCATTTCCAGTGATTTTCGAAGGAGTTTTGGGCATTTCCAGTGATTTTCGTAGGAGTTTTGGGCATTTCCAGTGATTTTCGTAGGAGTTTTGGGCATTTCCAGTGATAGTTGTATGATCCTGGTGGTGGTGTGACCTGTCTTATGCACCATGAACTGAAAAATGCACTCAATAGAATCCGACTGATCTCCTTTTCGGCCTTTGATAATAGTTGGTGTGAGGGGTGGAAGCGTTTGAGAATACCAACCTGATTTTCTCTGTGTCTGTTCCCTTTTATTTCTTTGTGATTTATCTTATTAGCAGGTAATTTATCTTTTGGTTCACAAGGCATTCGATTTGATTATTTTATTGTTTTGTTTTCATGTGTGTGCTTCCCCTAATTAACAGGTAATTTATCTTTCTTTTACTCACATACAAGGGCCGTAAATCGTGACTTCCAAATGAATGTTAAAAATTTCGTAAAGCGTTCAAACAATTCATTCTTTCTTTCTTTTTCTGTGTGTGTTTCTACGTGACATCCCTCATTAACAGGTAATATATATTTTTGTGGACCTTTAAGCACTAACATCGTAAATCGTGACTTTCAAATGAATGATAAAATTTCGCAAGATATTCGAACATTTGATTATTTTTCTTATAGACGTGAACAGTGTCTTTGTGCCGCGTGTGAGGTAAAAGAACTAAGAAACGTGACGGTGATTTTTCTTCCAGTGACAGCAGCAGCGCGTATAAATATTTAGCGATGCTTACCACACAAAGCCTCCACGGTGGGCGACCTCAGAGGCTCCCCGTTTTTCCTGTTGTCAACCTCACGTTCCCTTAATTAATGCCAACCTTCGACAGTGAGAGAGAGAGAGAGAGAGAGAGAGAGAGAGCACAAAGGGAATACATACTCTTGCTCTCACCTGTCTTTTGCTGTCACTCGGAAAATGCTTTCTCTATTCAGTACTTTCAATGCTTTGTAAGTGACTGTGTTGTGTGCGTGTGTGTGTGTGTGTGTGTGTGTGTGTGTGTGTGTGTGTGTGTATAACAGGTTGACATAATTATAGGGAAGCTTAACTCAGTCACGTACGCATGCTTTGTTGCCAGCTTAAATTCGACAAGGAAAGCAGAGATGGAGAGGGCGAGTTAGAGAGCAAAGGATGAAGGCAGGGAGGCAGAGGAGGAAGGAGCAACATTCGACGAGGTAAGGAGCGACGCGGGCGAGGTATAAGAAGCAAGAGCGGGAGGCTGGGAAAGAAAGACCAAAGGAAGGGGAAAAATTGTTAGAGCTTTTAGCAAATGAATTCAGTTTTACATATTTATTAAGCAGTACTTGAAAAAAGAAGCGTAGCACCCATGGCTTAGGTAATGCTTCTCTAATCTGTGGTGTGGATGACGAAGAAATCTAGAGAGAAGGTATGAGTCGAAAAGCGAGAAAAAGAGGAGGAAGAAGAAGGAGGAGGAGGAGGAGGAGGAGGAGGAGGAGGAGGAGGAGGAGGGCAAAAAGGACGAGGAGGACGAAGAGGAGAAAAGAGACAAAGAGCAAATATATGAAGAAATACACAAAAGAAGCACCGTATGATATCTTTCACCTTTAAAATCAATTAATACTGTTCGCTATGAAAGAAGAGCACCCACCAACGAAGAACGACAATGCTAATAATGAAACCAATAATGAAAACTGCCCTTCTTGCCTCCTCCATTCACAGCGAAACAATAGCCTTTACTTGTCCCACATACGCAGTTGAAAAGGAAATAGGAAAACCGACTCAGCGAAATTTCATCAGCATGACTGGAATATGTGTAGCCGGTCACTTCGCTCGCCATAACTCTGCGGGAAGGCGGGCGTCGGGGCGCTGAACCGTGGAGGGCCTTCCTCGCTGCTAGGACCTTAAGTATACCGCCGTTTCCATTATATATAAACTTGTCTTGGTGTTCGCTTGAGTGTGCTGTGCCTGGGTCATTAAATCCAGTGACGTGTGTGTGTGTGTGTGTGCATGCCGGTGGGAGTGGGTGGTGGGAAGGGTGGGCTAGGAAGGAGGGGCAGATAAGGAATGGTAAAGCCAGAGGTGTATATGCATTTAGATAGACGGCAAGGTAAGTCACTGTGCGTGCGTGTGTGTGTTATTCACCATGTTCTGACCACGCACTGGACTCATGATGTTAATACCCTTTCCGACGGATCTTTGGGTACGGCTGTTTTTTCGCATCCACTCACACCCAGGAGGCGGGACACAACCCCCGATTGACACCCGGTACTCTTTACTGCTGGGTCGACATGGGATATATAAAAAAAAAAATATTCAAGCATAGGGTGTGATTGGTCATTCCTTTCACTCATGACTCACAGGCTAAGGACTTAGGGCCACATTTTTAAACATTTCAGCGCCCAAGCACACACATTTGACAAGGCTTTCGTAGGGGTTGTGGGCCTTTCCGTGCGCAGTTTTATGACCCCGGTGCTAGTTTGACAAACCTTCTGTACCATGAACGTGGACAAAACTTTCATGAGATCTTGATTTTTTTTTTTTTTTTTTTTTTAACCTTTGATCCTAGTTGACGTGAGAGGCGAAAGCGTCTGAGAATACTGACCTTAGTCCTTTCTCAAAAGTAGACCGTCGCACCCACCTGCTTTTGCTTTCCGTTCTCCGCTGCGCGTGGCCTGGAAACGCGTAAGCAAGGCAAACAGACCTACGCTGCATGGAAGGACGCCCAGAGCGCGGACTCGGCTCTGCACCACGAGACAAAGCTCTTTGCCGGCCACAGCCTCAAAGGGTGGACTCAGGGCTCAAAGTAAGGGTCAGCACACACACTCACTTTGTCTTTACCTTCGCGCTCACCTTTGTCGACTTGTTTTACGTACGCCGGAGTATAGAACAATATCAGCCAGAAGATTATTTTTTCCCTACTATATAATTTTATGTATTACTATTTCAGATAATAATGTGATGCTATTAAATGCTAGCTTCCAGTCGCGAGTAATTCCTGAAACAAATAAAACAATGGTACAAATAAAAATATTCTTCTCATTATTATTAGTTGTAGTGCTGGTAGTAGTATTCGTATTATTATCATTATTGCTCTATGATGATGATAATGAAAATAATGAAGTCACTGCCAGAGAGGAGGAGGAGGAAGAGGAGGACCGTGGTGATGGTGACAATGGCGAGAGAGAAATTAGTTACAACAATAAAAATAGTAACAATAATAATCTTGGCCATTGTTAGTACAAGGTCTCGGGTCCTAATACGGCTTCTGTAACGAGCTACCTGCAGGGAGGAGAGAAGAAGGAGGAGGAGGAGGAGGAGGAGGAGGAGGAGGAGGAGGAGGACGAAAGACAGCAAAAGAAAGTTGTGTTGAAGGAGCAGGAGGTCGAGGGGGAGAGTGATTAAGAATATGTAATGATGATGATGAGGCTGATGATGGTGATGATGATAGTTATGATGAGGGTGATGAAGCACGTCGCGGCGGGTGGTGACAGTGACTAAGACCCTCGCATCACTAATCCCTCGAGGTGGTAGAAATTAAACACACACACACACACACACACACACACACACACACACACACACACACACACACACACACACACACACACACACACTCACACTCTCTCTCTCTCTCTCTCTCTCTCTCTCTCTCTCTCTCTCTCTCTCTCTCTCTCTCTCTCTCTCTCTCTCTCTCTCTCTCTCTCTCTCTCTCTCTCTCTCTCTCTCTCTCTCTCTCTCTCTCTCTCTCTCTCTCTCTCTCTCTCTCTCTCTCTCTCTCTCTCTCTCTCTCTCTCTCTCCCAGCAGGTCACTATATATCATGCATTTACCTTTGATTAATTATGCTCCTGCTCCTCCCCCCATTTTCTTTACTTCTTACCACCACCAATCTTCTTTCCTTCCTCTCCCCTAACCTCCATTTATTTACCAACACAATTTACCCATCAACAGTAATGCCACATAGTTGTTATTCCCTCTACTGTAGCCGGCATCTTCTTCCCTCCCTTCCTTGTTATATATTAGTTCTATGACCTTTAACTTTGGCACTCATTTACCTTTTCTCGTTATTTTTTTTTTGTGATTTTCCTCATATATTTTCTCTATAGGTACACTTATTCATATTGTTTTCATATATATATATATATTTTTTTTTTTTAGTCATCCCTCTCCCGTCATTTATCAGCAATCTTCCTGCACCCTATTACTCTTCCTCCACTTATTACTCATGTTCTTTCCTTTCTTTCTATCTCCTCCGTGTTTTCGTCCTCCTTGGTCCCGCTCCACACCCCAAAATATCCCGCACCATAATTCTTACAGCACCTTTCTCTTCTTTCAGTCCATCATTCATCGCAGATCCTCTCTTTAGTAATTATTTTTTTCTTACTACTTTTCTTCCAGTTATTTGTGTCTCCTTCCGTTCCTCATCTTATCCACATCTCAATACGGTCCACATCATCATCATCCCAACTCCTTATTGATAACTTCTTCCTCTCTCCCTTCCTCACTCTTCGTTTTCCCACTTCTTTTCTTTCCTGCTCCACCTTCTGCCTAGTGTTTTCCATGACTTCACTCTTCTTACTCGGGATTTAAATAGTTCCCGCATCACCACCCGCACGACTATGCCTTTTTTTTTTCCTTCCTCCATTCTTCCATTCCTTCTTTCCTTTTTTCCTTCTCCCATTTTATTTCTTCTTCTTTTTTTTTATACCGTTCAGCATGACTTCCCCTTCTTGCTCCACATCCCCACATCTCCCACCCAGCCAGCACCTTACCCTTATCGGCTCCTTTACCTTCACCCTTCCTCCTCCTCCTCCTCCTCCTCCTCCTCCTCCTCCTCTTTTTTCCCCTACGCCCCCCGCCGCGTCCCCCGGGAAGTGTCACGCGCTCGCCTGTTCTCTCATTACCTGCCTGCGACCCCCCTTGACCCACCTGGATATACACCGACCTTTCGTTATTCCTTTGGGTGGGACGGGGACGGGAGAGAGAGGGAGGGAGGAAGGATTAAGTGATAGGATGGGAAATAGGGGATTGGGGGTGTATCCTGGATCCTGTGTCCTGGTGTGTTTTCGGTGGTGTGTTGAAAGGCAATGTCCGATTTTTTGTGTTTTTGTGGGGTGGGTTTTTTTTGTGGAGGGAGGTGGATTTCGGGTCACACACACACACACACACACAAAAAAAAAAAAAAAAGTCTTGCATCACCCTTCATCCCCCTGCCGCCACCCACGACTCACCTCCAACACGATAGATACGTACAAAGATGATGTTAGATAAATTCATTGATAGTGAGGTTAAATTGGGTTAGGTTTACAGGAGCTGCCTTGTACATACCTATCGGCCTCTTGCAGACTCCTTACGTTCTTATATTCTTGTTCTTATGTCTACACCACTCGCTCTTATACCCTTTACTCCTTCCCCATGTCCCCAGCCCTTCCCCCTCTCCCCACGCATCCTCCTCTCCCCACACTCTTCTTGTTCTTATATCTACACCCCTCCCTCTTATATCCTTTACTCCTTCCCCAAGTCCCCAACTCTTCCCCTTCTCCCCACGTATCCTCCTCCCCCCACACCCTTGTTCTCACCCCCGTCAGTCAGTTGTTATGTCCACTCCACCCTACTCCCCTTAACTCCTTCCCAACTCCCCTTTCCCCCACGCATCCTCCTCCTCCCACACCCTTGTTCTCACCCCTATCAGTCAGTTGTTATGCCCACTCCACCTTACTCCCCTTAACTCCTTCCCAACTCCCCTTTTTCCCCACGCATTCTCCTCTTCCCCGCACCCTTGTTCTCACCCCCGTCAGTCAGCTGTTATGCCCACTCCACCTTACTCCCCTTAACTCCTTCCCAACTCCCCTTTTCCCCACGCATCCTCCTCCTCCCACACCCTTGTTCTCACCCCCGTCAGTTAGTTGTTATGCCCACTCCACTTTACTCCCCTTAACTCCTTCCCAACTCCCCTTTTCCCCACGCATCCTCCTCCTCCCACACCCTTGTTCTCACCCCCGTCAGTTAGTTGTTATGCCCACTCCACCCTACTCCCCTTAACTCCTTCCCAACTCCCCTTTCCCCCACGCATCCTCCTCCCCCCACACCCTTGTTCTCACCCCCGTCAGTCAGCTGTTATGCCCACTCCACCTTACTCCCCTTGACTCCTTCCCAACTCCCCTCTCCCCCACGCATCCTCCTCTCCCCGCACCCTTGTTCTCACCTTCGTCCGTCAGCTGTTTTGCCCGTGGCGGCTGAGGGTCAAGTGAAGAGACGATCATTGTAACTTATAAGAAGCTTGTCTCGAGAAAAATTGAGATGCTTATTATTATGTTTTTTTTTCTCTTCTTTTTTTCCTCGCTATTCATCCTGGTCTTGCTGGCAGGGATGATGCGTGGATTTTTTATGATTTTTTTTCTTATTATTTTCCGCTGCATTCGGTTCTTGCGAGTCACTGGGATTCCTGTTGGCAGCTGTCGCATTCAATTTTTCTCACTTTGCACCTCGTTCCGTCCCCTCCCCTTCTCTTCTCTGTCTCCTCTCCCGTCTGCCTGTCTGTTCTGATCCTTCCGTTCTACTTTAGCTCGCTCTTCTCCCCTTTCTTCTTCCTCTTTTTACCTCCTCCTCTTCCCCTCCCCAGGTTCCTCTCATATACACATTCATTCCATTCTCCACGGACACACCTCCCTCTCCACCTTCTCTCTCTGCTCCACTCCCAAAATCCCCTACACTCATCCCTTCATCACACACACACACGACCTCTCCTCTACTCCCTCTCCTCTTCACTCCATAAGCCTTTCACACACATCTCTCCATACCTCCACACACACTCACACACCCTCTCTCTCGTCCACTGTCTAAACCCTACACCCTCCATGTCTTTACCCTACATACGCGTCATTTCTTCCCTCCTCCTACCACGTCCTTACCTCCCTTCCTCCTTCCTCTTCTGCATTGAACCTAAATCTAAACTCTTCCACTACTCCCACTTCTTTTCTAACCTACAAATACCCCTTCTCTTCCATCCCTTGCCTCCTATCGCCTCCTAACCTACCCTCCAAGATCTTACCCAACATACACACCTTCTCCAACCCTCTTCTACTTCCTACCGCCTCCATACCATCCCTCCTACGCCCTCCACCTGCACAGAACCACCTCGATCGCCAACTATAGCTGCCGGGGGGGTGCCACTTTCTGTCGGGAGCGGCTGGACTCGAGAAAAATACCGCTTGTGATTGTCTTTTTGCCGCCGCCGCTACGCCCAGACCCTGTTATCAGCGACAAATGGGCCGCGGTTTTACACGTGTCGCCGCCTCGCCCTCGGCCCTGCACTTAATTAGCTTTAGCCGCGGGATCTCTCTTCTCTTTTCCATGCAGCGGCGCGCACCGGGTTGTTTCTTCCTTCCCTCTCTTTCTCTCTCTCTTTTTACCTGCCTTCCTCTCGTGCGCGCCTGTCTGCTTACCTGCTTGTTCTTGTCTGTGTGGTATTTTTTTCTTGTTTTTCTGCTTCCTCTTTATTGTCTTTTTGTTTACTCTATTCATTTGTTGTTGTTTTCTTCCGTTTGCTTTCTCTCTATTCCTTTGCCATCCTATCATATTCTTACTTTTCCTCCCTTTTTTTCTTATTGGTCGATTTGTTGTTGTTGTTGTTGTTGTTGTTGTTGTTGTTGTTGTTGTTGTTGTTGTTGTTGTTGTTGTTGTTGTATATCTTGCTCCTGTTTCTCTTCATGTTCTTGTTCTCCTTCTTCTTGCTCTTCTTGTTCTTACCTTCCTGTTCTTTGTTCTCGTCCTCCTCCTCCTCCTCCTCCTCCTTCTGAAAATTTCACCCAGGGCTATGCAACAACATACAAGGGGTGAGGAATGTTGTATTGTTGTGTGTGTGTGTGTGTGTGTGTGTGTGTGTGTGTGTGTGTGTGTGTGTGTGTGTGTGTGTGTGCGTGTGCGTGTGAGTGTAAATATCCCTTTCGGCTTACATGTTACTATTGTCTCTTGAATAACTCTACATTCATATAGGTATGTATGTATGTATGTATGTATGAATGTATGTATGTATGTATGTATGAATGGATGTATGTATAGACGAAAGAATATGTGTAAAAATATACGTACAAATGTTTCCAAAAGTCACCACCAGGAGGCACGTCGAGCAATGGTGAGTTGTGTTGCGCAGTGCATGTAGCGTCCACCACCACCACCACCAACACCAGACCAGCGGGGGGGTGAAGGGAGAGGGGGGAAGGGGGGACATTATGTATGGGGAGGAGAATTTAATATCCCAGAGGCGGCGTGAATACCTCAGCACCACCACCAGAGCCAACGTGCGCCACGGTACTATGTCTCCGGAGGGTTGCTGTCATCACCCTTCACCCACCCCCTCACCCACGCCTTCCCCCGACACGCCACTCTGCACCTTGTTTCCCGGGAAGAGGGGTCAGTATAGTGGTGTGGGGAGGGGTGGAGGGGTCGGTAGGGAAGGGAAGAGTAGTGGGGATAAGGTCAGTATGGTGGGGTGTAGGGGGAGAGGGAGAGAATCGGCAGGGAAGGGAGGTATAGGGAGGATAAGGTAGAGAAGATATGTTACGTGCAGTGTGCCGTGTGTGGTGAGGGAAGGGCAAGGAAGGGTAGAGACATGGAAGGGATAGGTAGAGGAATGGAAGGGATGGATAGAGGAGCTGAAAGGAAGGGTAGAGGAGTTGAAGGAATGGGAAGAGGAAATGAAGGGATAAATAAAATGATGGAAGATATAAGTAGAGGAATAGAAGGGACTCGCCAAGAAAGTGAAGGGATAGGTAGAGGAATTGAAGGAACAGCTTACTGGGGTGTGTTTAGTAAGGAAAGGAAAATGGCAAGTGTAAGACAATGATGGAGCCGTATATAGTAAGGCAGAGCAGTGCAGGGAAGGGTAGGTAAAGAAAGGGGTAAATACAGGGAGAATGACAGAGCTAGAAGGAATGAAGAGGGAGGTTTAGGGTGCGGGTCATGTACTGTACTGCCAGGAGCAAGCAAGGTAAGGACAAAGAGGAAAGTAGGAAGGGACAAACGTAGGTGATGTGTTGGGCGCTGTATGTGGCGAGACAGAGAAGGGGTAGAAGCAGGTCATGACAGGGCAGGGGAGGGTCAAGGGTGCGTCTGGTTGGGCGCTTAGAGAAAAAGAGACAAAGAAAAACAAGAACACGAATAAGAGAGCTAAGAACAGGGTAGGAAAATTGGAGGAAGTGATGCGTTGTGTGTTGTTTGTGGCGAGGTAGAACAGGGTTAGAGGCAGAGCAGGGCAGAGAAGGGGAAAGGTAAGAAGGTAGAATAGGAAAGAAAGAAATGAAGGAGAGAACAGTACTAGGAAAGGAAGGTGAAAAGCAGGAAGGATGGAAGGTAGGAAAGGTAGGAAGAAGGTAGGGAAGATACAAAAAGGCAGGTAAGAAATTAAGAGACAGAAAGAAAGAATAGAAGGCAAGGAAAAAAGAAGAGAATAGTAATAGGAAAAGAAGATATGAAGCAGAAAGGAAGAATAGGAGGAGAGGCGGGAAGGGGCGAGAAAACAGTAATAGTAAAAGAAAGAGAAGGCACGAAGCAAGGGTATGTCTGGTGGATTGGTTCCGTGTCTCGCCGCTATCCAGGTGGCCGAGGGCTGAGTGGACGGACGCACCCGCCGCCAGAAGCTCCGCATATCGCAGTGAAAATATACGCTAATGACATAGGTTCGAGTCCCGTTATTGCCGTGCCAATGCTCGCTGGGGTGGGCGACTTATGAGAGTGAGGCCCCGCACGCACCTACCTATAAGTTGACGCTACTTCACCTGTCCCCCTCACCTGCCCCCCACTACCTTACCTATCCCCACCTACCCCACCTGCCTCCACTATCCCTAACCTACCCCCACCTCCCTCACTATGCCCCCTTCCTCACCTGTGCCTCCTCTACCACACCTACCCCCTCTCTACCTCACCTGCCCCCTTCCTTACCTGTCCCCCACCTGCCCCCATCCTCTCCTCCTCCTACTCATCCTTCTCCCCTTCCCGTCTCCCCCTTTCTTTTTTTTTTGTTAACGTTTTCTCTTTCTCTATTTTTGCTTCTCTTTCGTTCTCATTTGATTGGATTTCTTTGTTGGTTTTATTTTATTGTGTGTGTTCTTGTATGAGTTGCATGATTTCGATTTCACCTCTAATGTTTTTTTTTCCTTTTTTATTTCTTTTATTTTACTTTTCTTGACACACACACACACACACACACACACACACACACACACACACACACACACACACACACACACACACACACACACGCCTGCCTTTCTTTCCGAACATGTAACACGGTTCTTCCATCACACGGGCGCTTCAGTAATCTGTTTTCCAGCTTCGCCTTCCCTCCTATATTCATTCTCCTTCTCATTCTCTCATTCCCTCTCCTCCATCACTCCTATTCCCTGTTCACTCCTTCTCTTTCATTACTTCCTTCACCCTCTTACCTTCCGCATAAAGGTGGGAGGAAAGAACAGAAGGAGCAGGAGGAGAGAGGTAGAACAGTATATATGAGAGAATGGCAAGGAGGGAGGGAATGAAAGAGGAAATAGAGTGAAGGAATGTCATGGCAAGGAAAGGAAGGGAGGGAGTGATCGGGTTGGTAAGGAAAGGTTGAAGGAAAGGAAGAAAGGACCAGTAGTAGGAAAGGGAGGTAGGAAGGAAGGGTAGGAGGGAAGGAAAAGAGAAGAAAATAGTCGGGGAAAAAGATCGTAGGAAGGAATGGTAGAAGGGAAGGAAAGCAGGGGAGAACAATGAGAGAAAAAAATGCAAAAAAGAAAGGAAGAAAGAAAGAAGGAAGAAAGGAGAAAACAGTGAAGGAAAATGAAGGTAGGAAAAAGAAAGAAACGACAGAACGGTGTTGGAAAAATAAAGATGAGAGGGAAGGAAGAAATGAAAAAAGCAGCAGTAGAAGACAAAGGTAGGAAGAAAAGGGTAGGTGGAAAGGAGGGAGAGAAAAGTGGAAGGGGAAGGAGAGAAGAAAAACTGGGAGGAGGTAACGGAGTAGAAGGGAGAAAGAGAGAGAGACAGGTAGGGATGGAGGGGTGGAAGAGTGGAAGGGGTGCCATTCATCTCAGAAATAGTGTTGAGGTAAAATGGGTGCGGGCGGGTGTGGCGGGTGCGGCGGGTGATTGGTGGGGCCGCGGCAGCATTCAGGAGCCGTGATTGGGCGGATTGGGTTTGGATGAGTCTCGGGGGACGTGAGTCGAGGGAGATGGATGGCGGAAGATTCAGCCGCGCGGGGGAAAGTTATGAGGAGGAGGCAGGAGGAGGAAGAGGTGGTATGGAGGAGTTAGTGGTGGTGGTGGTCGTGGTGGTGGTGATGGAGTGGGAGGAGGAGGAGGTGGAGGTAGTGTGTGGGGTGGACGAGTTATGAGGAAAGAGAGAAATAGGAGAGGAAGGAGAAAGAGAAGAATGGAAAGAAGAATAAGAATTGGAAAAATAAGGAGAAGGAATAGCAAGAAAGAAGAAAAGAAGGGAAGAGAGGAAGAAAAACGAGAACAAGAACACGAATAAGAAGAAACAGTGATTATGAAAAACAACGTGATGCTTAAGAAGAAGAAAAGTAGAAGGAAAAAGAGAAGAAAAGAAAAAGCAAAAAAGCAACCAAAAGGGCAAAAAAAGATGCAAAAGAAGAATAAAAGGAAGGAAAGAAGATAAAAAGAAGCAAGAAAATAGAGACGGCAAAGAACTGAACGAGCAGGAGGAGGACGAGAAGGCGGAGCAGAAACAGGAGGAAGAGGAAGGAGAGGTCCAGGAGGAGGGTGGGAGGGTTCGTGGAATAGGAGAACAAAGACAAAGAAGACGAGGAAGGTGGGCACAGATAATGGCATACACAGGTAGCACAATGGGGGACTTTTTATAGCGGGGTTACCTGCCCTAGTATTTCAATGGTATCAACAGGTAATTACTGCTCTCGTGATAGATGGACAGCGGGGAGAATGGAGACGACGATAAATATAAAGGAGGATGAGGAAGAGAGGAGGAAAAAAAGGGATATAAAAACGAGGAATAGTTGCTGCAGGAGGAAGAGGAGAAGGAGGAAGAAGGGGAGGAAGAGGACGAGTCAAAGGAAGTGGAAGAGGAGGATGTTGATAGTGAGAGAATTGTGAATCCCATAGAGTAAAAGGGGAAAAAAGGGAATTGTGGAAGAGGATGAGGAGGATGTAGAGGTGGAAAAAAGAAGGAAAACACGACGAAGAACTAGAAGAAGAAGAAAAAGAACGAGAAGAACTATAAGAAAAAGAAGGAAAAGAAGGAAAAAAGTATACAATAAGGAAAAAATGATTGGTAAGAACAGGACAACTTGAAACTGGAGAGGGATGGGTCAGTCCACTACTACTACTACTACAACCACCACAACTACTATTACAATTACTACTACTACTACTACTACTACTACAACCACCACAACTACTATTACAATTACTACTACTACTACTACAACCACCACAACTACTATTACAATTACTACTACTACTACTACTACTACCCAAACTACTACTACCACCACCACTACTACTACTACTCCCTCCCCCTCCTCCCCGTACCGCTATGGAGGTATCAGGTGGAGGCCAATTAGCAGCGAGAGTCGTGAGAACCGTCCAGCGCCCCGTCCCCGCCCTCACTGACCCCTCCTAATTCCTTTATCATGACTCTCTCTCTCTCTCTCTCTCTCTCTCTCTCTCTCTCTCTTTCTCTTGTCCCTCCTTTTTCGTTTTTTCTTCATTATTTAAACGTTTAATTGGTCTATCTTTTTTATATTTGTTTTTATGTGGTCTGCTATGTAGCCTCTGTTGTGTGTGTGTGTGTATGTGTGTGTGTGCGCGTGCGTGCGTGTATGTACCCCCAATGTACGTGTACGTGTGCATAAATATTAGGACTCGACCAAAATCAAGTCCCTGCTGTTTAGTCTCTCTCTCTCTCTCTCTCTCTCTCTCTCTCTCTCTCTCTCTCTCTCTCTCTCTCTCTCTCTCTTCTTCTCCTTTTTCTCCTCTTCCCTTCTGCAGGAACGTACGACACAAATTGATTTCCACAAACCGTCGTTCAGCAAAGTTACGCGGTCTAATGTTATGTTATTTGGGGCCTCGTCGTGCGGTCCGCCGAATGCTGTCACGTTTTATTTGGTCACGTCACGTCACGTCCAGTTACAAAGGGTATTACGGCACCCAGGGGAGGCGAGACTTACCGAGCAAATAGTGTGTGTGTGTGTGTGTGTGTGTGGAAGACGAGGTGGAGGAGGAGGAACAGGAGGAGGAAGGAAAGGGAAGGGAGCTGAATGAGTGTGGCAACGTAACAGATCTTTATTAGTTGTTGGAAGATAAGGAGGAGGGGAGAAGGAGGAGTAGGAAGAGGAGAAGGAGGAGGAGAAGGAGGAGTTAAGGGAAGGAGGGAGAGAAGGACAAGAAGGAGAAGGGGGTGAGGGAAGGGAAAGGGAAGGGTAGGAGGAGGAGGGGGAGAGTGATTCAAAGAAAATGAAGGGAAAAAAGAAAATTGCAAATTACGAAAGTGGTGTGAAACGTAGAAAATTATGCAGGCAAGTAGCGCAGAAGAAAAGTGAGGCATAAATATCAGACGAGTACCGAGGAGGAGGAGGAGGAGGAGGAGTGGGGAGAAACACGTGCTGAGAAAACGGAGGTAAAAGTTAGGACAGGAATTTATGGTTAAAAAAAAGGAGGACAATTCGGGTAAACGCAGACACGAGAAGTTTTAAAGTAGGCGCAACAAAAGTATCACGCGTTTTAAAAAGGATATGAGATTAGTCTAAAAACGATTCGGGTAAATTGAGACAGACAGGAGGAGGTAAAGCAGACGTAACGAAAGTAGTACAACGCATTTTAAAGAGGATGAGAAATTAGTCTGAAAGCAAAGAATTAACAAAAACACTCAGAAATTTGAAAGATGAAAACAGTGTCGAAGATGAAGGCGAGCGAATATCAACAGACGGGAGAAGAAAAGCAGACGTAAAGAAATAGGAAGAAGAAGAAGAAGAAGAAGAAGAAGAAGAAGAAGAAGAAGAAGAAGAAGAAGAAGAGGAAGAAGAAAAAGAAGAAAAAGAAGAAAAAAAAGAAGAAGAGAAAGTGTCACGCATTTTGAAGAGATGAAATTAATCTAAAAACAACCAAAAATAATAATAACAGAACATTCAGAAATTTAAAAGATGAAAACCAACGTTGCAGATGAAGAGAGAAATCAACCCTATCGACGCTGTTACTGGAGGAGAAATTCGAGGAAGAGAGTTATGGTAAGAAGAAAGAAACTGAAATTACGAGAGAGAGAGAGAGAGAGAGAGAGAGAGAGAGAGAGAGAGAGAGAGAGAGAGAGAGAGAGAGAGAGAGAGAGAGAGAGAGAGAGAAAAAAAGAAAGAAGGATAGAAAAAAGAAAAAGAGAGAGGGTACGTGTGTGTGTGTGTGTGTGTGTGTGTTCAGTAAGAGGTTAGCGGGAACAGGGTGGAGGGGGGTGCCCACTAACCACGCCCCATGACCCTAGAACCGCCCCCTGCCCCCCATCCCTCCGCCCCCCGTGTGTGTCCGCCGTAAAGTTCCCGCTAATCGTGTTTACCGACCGACAGCCGATAGAAGAGGAGAATTGGCAGAGGGAGTGGGAAGACGCGGAAGCAAAGAGAAAGGAGGAGGGAGAAGCAGGAGAGAAGACGTCGAGAAAGAAAAGAGGGACGAGAATGTGTTGTAGGTGAAAATATCGTCGGGAGAAAGCAGAGCGATAAACTAACTGTGAAAATATGGGATAAAATGCAAAGGAGATAAATTCATGTGTAATTGTGGCAGTGATGATGACGATTGTGGTGATGAAAACTATGATAATAATGATAATGAGTTTGTAATCAAGGTGCCTAAAATGTTAAACTGAAAGCAAGGAGTTTAATTAATGAGATATCCTGAAATATATATATATTTTTATTGTGCTTTAAAGAAACTATATACAAATGGTGAAGTGAAGGTGTTTTTTTTTTTTTTAATTAATGAGTAGGAACTCAACACACGCCAAAACACACACACACACACACACACACACACACACACACACACACACACACACACACACACACACACACGCGCGCGCACGAACACAACCCCCCGATACACACACAGCCTCCCCATACACACAACCCCCCCACACAAGCCTCCCAACACAACCCCCAACCACACACACACAACACAACCTTCCCCCCCCTGTTCCAAACCCCCAACACACCTGCCCACATCCCCCCCCCTGACACACCTCCTCCTCCACTACGCACATTCACACCGCGTCTCAACTTTCCCTTAAGCGTATACATAATACATATCAGCTTCATAATTACCTGGTCGTACGGACGTGTGAAAGTCGGCGGCGGAGGAGCGACACAAAAGAACCTGCTCGTCATCTTCGGCCTCTCCGCTCCTCGTCTCCTTCCTTTCATCGCGTCTCTTGGGCGTTTTCCATAGAGCCAGAATTAATGGAGCCTTTACGGGGCCCAGATGAGGTGGCCTTATACATATTTAAAAACCCGGGAGATGGAATATGTCGAAAGAAAAGAAAAAGAGGGGTGAAAAAAGTAAGTCCCGTGTCATTCGTCTTCTGTGAGAGCCTCTGGGAGTTGAGCGGAGGAGACATGAGGAGTGAAAAGTTATCATATTTTTATTCTTTTTTTTCTGTTTTTGAGTTCCATTATTCCGTTTAGTTTTCTTTTCCTACCCGTAATGGCGTTTGATATTTTTATGGTGTAGCTTAAGATTAATGAAAAGTGTACGTGATTTTATTCTTATCCGTGTTTTCTATCTTCCTTTTAGTTCCATTATTCCATTTAGCTTTCTTTTCCTTCCGGTAATGGCGTTTGATATTTTTATAGTGTAATTTAAGCTTAATGAAAAGTGTACGTGATTTTATTCTTATCCGTTTTTTTCTCTTCAATTTAGTTTGTTATTCCATTTAGTTATTTTCCTTACCCGTAATGGCGTTTGACATTTTTATGGTGTAATTTAAGCTTAATGAAAAGTGTACGTGATGATATTTTTTTCCGTGTTTTCTCTTCATTTTAGTTCGTTATTCCAGATAATATTTTTTCCGTGTTTTCTCTTCATTTTAGTTCGTTATTCCATTTTTTTTTCTTTTTCTTACCCGTAATGGCGTTTGACATTTTTATGGTGTAATTTAAGCTTAATGAAAAGTGTACGTGATGATATTTTTTCCGTGTTTTCTCTTCATTTTAGTTCGTTATTCCATTTTTTTCTTCTTTTTCTTACCCGTAATGGCGTTTGATATTTTTATAGTCTAATTTAAGGTTAATGAAAAGTGTACGTGATTATATTTTTTTCTTGTTTTCTCTTCATATAAGTTCGTTATTCCATGTATTTTTCTTTTTCTACCGGTAATGCCGTTTGAATTTTATGAAGTAATTTAGCCTTATGAAAAGTGTATGTACATAATTTTACTCTTTGGATATTAGTGATACTTTTTAGGACAATCTAAGTTGGAAGAAAAAAAAAAAGGTCATTTCTTGTAAGCATTTCGGCGCTCAAGTTCACACATTTGTCAAGGCTTTCGTAGGACTTATCGGCATTTCCGTGGGTGATAATTTTTTGACTCCGATGGTAGTTCAACAAAAAGTCTGTATACCATGAACGTGAAAACAAATCGATTATGAAAACCTGATTAATCTCCTTTTTCGCCTTTTGGAAATAGTTGACGTGAGAGGCGAAGGCGGAAGCGTCTGAGAATATCTAAAAAAAAAAAACAGATAACTTCTATAATGCGGCTCAAAAAGATTAATAGAAACGTTAAGCCTTTACATCTGCATAAAGAAGACATTACAATTTCACGCTGAGGAGTAAAAAAAGCTTCGTTCTGGGAAAGACACCAAAGAGAGTTAAACGATAGCGGCTCCCCATCCCTTGAGGCTTGTGTAGGGGGGAAAGGAGGCAGGGAGAGAGAGAGAGAGAGAGAGAGAGAGAGAGAGAGAGAGAGAGTATAGTTATTTCCTTTTGGGTCTTTGTATATATCTTCTCCTTGCACTTGTTTCCTCTTCGTCACTTTTTTTCTTTCTACACCGTAACTTTATTTTCTTTCGCTTAAGTGGGCAGCTGGTGGTGTTGGTGAGAGTCTCGGTGATGGTGGTGATGTTTTTAGTGATTTTTTTTTTTACAGCAAGGGAGACAGCTCAAGGGCAATAACAACAACAACAACAACAACAACAACAACAACAACAACAACAACAACAACAACAACAACAACAACAACAATATAAAGACCTCTAGACGCTGCACCAAACACAATTAAAAAGAACGAAAGAAAGGTGGTGATGGTGGTATTGACAGTGGTGATGGTAGTGGTGGTGATGGTGGTGGTGAGATGGTGGTTGTAGTGGTTGTAGTAAAGCTGGCGGTGGTGGTGGTGAGATGGTGGTGGTAGTGTTGTTGTTGTTGTTGTTGGTGGTGGTGGTGGTGGTGGTGATTGTGGTGATGCGGGGGGTGGGTCATCCCTTCAACCGTGTAGCCACTGGTCACGCCGCCACAACACCACTGGATGAAGCGTTGAACTTATGGGGCACCCCGCTACGTGTGTGTGTGTGTGTGTGTGTGTGTGTGTGTGTGTGTGTGTTATAGTTTCTGAAATTGCGGTTCGGCAGTAAAATATGGTTTGATTTTTTTTCTCTCTCTCTCTCTCTCTCTCTCTCTCTCTCTCTCTCTCACACACACACACACACACACACACACACACACACACACACACACACACACAGTAATATTCCTCTCCTACCTTCCTCATTCTATCATCTTCCTTTCCTCCTACCCTAAACTTTCACCTTTCCTCCCTCTCCCTTCCTTCCCTCTCCCTTCCTTTTCCCTTCCTTCCCTAACCCTTCCTCCCTAACCCTTCCTTCCTCTCCCTACATTTCCTCCCATAACCATCATCTCATGTCATCCAACCATCTCCTTTGACCCTATATATAGCTTCCCTCCGCCTCGCCCTCCCTTATTGTCCCTCCAACACTCCTTCCCTCCCTCTATTTACCTTCCTCACCCTGTTCCCTTCCTGTCTCCCTCCCCACAAATTGCTTCCACCGTGTAATTATATTGTAATCACAGAATCTTCCCCACTCATTACATGAATTGAGGTCATTTCTCACGCCACTGTGGACGATCCAGACCCCCATTAAGGCTAGACATGTTTGCCTTCTTTATGGACCCGTTGATTTTTGCGTCCGTAAACAGGTGCCCATAAGTCTGATGTAATGCTGAGGTGGGGCGGAAAGGATGAAAGGAGGAGGAGGAGGGATGAGGGATGAAAGGGAAGGCTGTGGAGTGAAGGTAAATGGATTAGACCTGTAGGGAAGGTGAAATGGTCGACATGTGTGGGTAGGAAGAAAGTTCTGAAGGTGGGGAGGGATGGGTCACTGGCCTAGTAGGTAATAAGTAAGGTAAACCACAGGTAGACATAGGGAGTCAAGGTAAATGGATAAGACCTGGAGGAAAGGTGGTTTGGTCGTCATGTGTGGGTAGGAAGAAAGGTAGGGAGGGGTCACTGGCCGGGGATGGTGAGGTAGGTAAGGCAAACTTTTTGTAGGGAGGGGAGTGAAAGTAAATGGATTAGGCCTGGGGGAAAGGTGATTTGGTCCTTATGTGTGGGTAGGAAGGAAAGTGTTGATGTACGGAGGGATTGGGAAGTGGACTAGGACGGTGAGGTAGGTAGGCATAAGGAGGGTAGATGGATCAGTGCTAGGCTTTGGGAAGGAGGAAGAGAAGGAAGAGTCACTTAAAGCGTTGGTCTCGAAATGTACACCACTGAGTGCAGGGGATCGAACCAGGGCCTACTGAATAGGTCAGGACAGAAACTTGATGAGCCATTAATGAGCTGAAAGGTCAGCGTGCCAGGGGCCACTTCTGCGACACCATCCCTGACACCCCAGCCACACATCGTGGACATAAAGAAAAGGTCACCCTTCTCTCGCTCCTGGTAGCTGGAGACGCTTTTAATCAACCCACAGTAGCACATACGGTGTTTATATACACTCAGTTGTGTACATTTCGATATTTTTTTTACTGGTTATTGCAGTTTTTTTTCTAATGTAAACGCTGGTAATTTTAAAGGGTTAGAGAGTGTCATGTCCAAAGTAGGGAGGAGAGGAAGAGGTTGGCCACTTCTGGGTTGTCACACTAATGTTGTAATGCCTCAGCTTTTCTTATTTGTGTTGAGGGTCAAAGGCCACACGCTCTGTGATTGTGATGGTGGTAGTAAGGTGACAACTCGCTCGCTCTCTTGTTGCCTGAGCTGGGATAGATTAGAAGAGCAGAGTTAGTTAGTAGAAGAGTTAATAGTGTAAGAGTCCTCCAATAGTGGGTTTTATTTCTGAACTGAATTATAATGAAACCTCCTTAACGGGCAGTAAAGTATAGTCGCTTCATTTCACTCTACTGAAGAAAAACTCTTATTTCCAAATCAGAGAAGAGTTAGAACATGGGTTTGCTGAGTCGTGAGTGGCAGCGTTCACTTAATTAAAGAAAAGTCAAATCCTTGGGGAGAAGGGAACAGGTACCCGGCAATAAAAAGTGAAAACGATGGCTGGCTGCTGCATTACTTAGACGCCCTGTGGGGAGCCGCGGCTGGGGGTGAGGGTGCATTGGAGAGGGGGGTGCGTGGGAGGCAGGAGAGGGAATCATTAAGAGAGGGAAAAGATTATTAAAAGAACAACAATCGTGAACAGCGTGGAAGTGAAAGATGTGAGTATAAACATGACCAAGAACAAGCAAAATGAGAAATGTTCAAGGTATATCATTTTTTTTTAAGTAGAGGCAGGAGAGGAAGTCATTAAAGCGGAAAACATTATTAAAAGAACAAGAATCGTGAAAAGCATGGAAGTGAAAGTGAGGAGCATAAACATGACTAAGAACAATAAGGGAGAGGAAATTATTAAAGGAAGAAAACATTATTAAGAGAAGAACAGTCGTGAACAGCATGGAAGTGGAAGTTAGGAGTGTAAACATGAAGAATAAAAAGATAAATACTCAAAGTTATTTTTTACCAGTACCGGTAGATAATCAGTTGAGTTATCATAGGCAATCACCACCATCACCACCACCACCACCACCATCATCAACAACAACAACAACAACAACAACAACAACAAAAACAATAACAACAACAACAACAGAAACAATACAAACAACAACAACAACAACAACAACAACAACAACAACAACAGAAACAATACTAACAACAGCTACAACAACAATGACAGAGGCAGTACAAACAACAACAGCAACAGAAAACAATATCTAACAGGAACTAACCATAACAATAAAAACATCAACAGCAACAGCGCCATCAGCAGAAACATTGTCAATACCACCACCACCAACACAAACACAAACATCAACACCAACATCAACAGAAACACAGAAACAACGACACCCTCAAACACAACAGTGTCAACAACAACATCACCAGGAGCAGCAGCAGCGGCAGGGACACAATGTAGCAGCGGCCGCAGCAACAATGGAAATAAAATTATCTACAACGCTAAGTTTAATTAAAACAGACAACCAGACATTCAAAGTCAGCCGTCCACGTAACGCTGGGGAAGGGAGGGAAGAGGAGGGGATGGGAGGGAAGGTATGGGGAGGGGACGAGGGTATGGAGGTGGGCTAACTGACTGTAGGCTGGAAAGAGAAAGGATGTTGACAAAGCAAAATGGAATTGCGAGTGAATTCAGAAAACTGACACACAAAAATAATAGAAAAAAAAAACAATACATATGTGAAAAAAGTTGAAGGACTAACTAACTGAAGGACGGAAACAGAAAGAATGATAACAAAGCAAAACGGAAATGCGAGTGAATTGAATAACTGTGAAAAAAAAAAATAATAATATAAATAACCAGAACAATAATAAACAATAAATATATATGTTAAAAGAGGTGATGGACAAGAGACGAGGACTAACTATAATAACTGAGGAATGGCAACATAGAGAATACTAACAAGAAGAGATGAAGGACAACAAAGAATAAAACCCCAAAGACGAAAAAAAATTTAAGCCTGATAGTCGTAAGGAAGAAGATAAAACTCAGATGCAGGATGGGAAGCAGGAGAAAAAAAGAGGTCAAACAACAACGAGAAGGTTATCAAAGGGGAGAAAGTACAGAACAGGAGGGAGGGGAAGGGAGAGAAAGCAAAGGGAGGAGCGAATACATGAAGAGAAAGGGAGGAGAAAGAGAAAGAATGGAGGTATAGTTGGGGTTGGTTGGGGGCATGAGGAGGAAAGAAGATGATGGAGGAGGAGGAATGGAAGAGGAACAATAGGAGCGAATGGGAAGAATGAGTGGGCGGAGGTATAGTTGGGGTTGGTTGGGGCATGAGGAGGAAAGAAGATGATGGAGAGAGAGGAAGGAGAGAGAGAGAGAGAGAGAGAGAGAGAGAGAGAGAGAGAGAGAGAGAGAGAGAGAGAGAGAGAGAGAGAGAGAGAGAGAGAGAGAGAGAGAGAGAGAGAGAGACTAGGTATAAATGGGAGGCTTGAGGGAAAACTATGCTAAAATTATACTGGATAGGGAGAAACGTCAGAAAAGAAGAGGGAATTTGGAAAAGGAGTTAAGGGGGAAAAAGATAATGAGGAAGAGTTTAGAAATAGATAGTGAGGGATAGGTTCTAGGGAGGTTGTGTGTGTGTGTGTGTGTGTGTGTGTGTGTGTGTGTGTGTGTGTGACCAGCCATCCATGTCGGGTCAGTGTTAATGGCCCGATTGAGGTCTTTGTTGAGGCGGACAGCTCCCCGGCGCCGCGCAGGGTCAACGCACACACACACACACACACACACACACACACACACACGGACGAGATGGCTCTCTATGTTTACAGTGCTAATGCTTGACCTATTGCTCCGTTCCTGGTTCCTCTACTTTGCCCTCTGTCTAAAATTTGGTACTATATCTCTCTCTTGGTCTTTGCAAACTAAGCTGCCTCTTTATCTATTTATTTATCCGTCCCCCTACCGACCTATCTCTATTTTCCATGTTATTGTATCTCACTGCATTATTCGTTTTTGAGTTTTGAGGGTTTTTTTTCATCATTTTCATCATGTTTACAGTGCTAATGTTGCATCTGTTGTTCCTGGCCATGTGCCTGTCTTCCATATTTTTGTTCTTTATCTCTGGGTCTTTTCAAACTAGACTACATGTTTGTCTATTACTATCTAACTCATTGTATTTCTCATGTTAAATATCGAATGTATATATTTGTTTTACTCTATTTTTCGTACTTCTTTTCTTCCTCTTTTTTTCCATCAGTATTTTTGTGATGTTTTGCAGCAAAGGTCTCACGTACCACTGGATGGACGGCGTTATTTTAGGTACTGTAAAGGTGGCGTCTATCACGGGGCCGGGCTACGGAACTCGCTCTACGTGACATTATGCTCTAATTATAGTGGTGGATGATGCATGAGAGAGAGAGAGAGAGAAATGGGATATAAGAGAAAGATAAGGAAGGAATAAAAATGAAAAAGACATGAGTAAGGAATGAGAGAAGAAAAGAAGGAAAGGATAATGTATGAGAGAGAGAGAGAGAGAGAGAGAGAGAGAGAGAGAGAGAGAGAGAGAGAGAGAGAGAGACCGTGTGTTTGGCGCGTAAAGTAGCAATGTTCGTATTCATGTAACTATTTTTATTGCCCTTCGTGGTATTTAATTCATCAAGTAACGTCCAATTTTGCTGTTGAAAATTTATATGAGAGAGAAAAAAAATAATAAAACTCGTACCACACAAAAAGCTGCTGCGTGGGCATCGACTTCCTCATACAAAGACCAATATTACTCTTTGTGCTTAATTAATAAATGGCGAACAAAAAGTTTTGCGCCGCCCCCCAAAATGTCGACGCTTCCGGCAACACGCACGTTATAGTGGTATACGTTTTTTTTTTTTTTTTACACATTTTTTTCGGGACTTACTTACTTGCTCGGCCTGGCATTTACCTGACCTTTGCACGCTGATGAAACGGGAATAATTGAGAGGTGGCTAAGAACAGATCCTCCCCAGCCTTATCCAGTAGGGGCGTTGGGCAGGAGGGAGTAGGAGAGGCGAGGAGGTGGGCTGGATGAGGGGTGAGGGTGGTATGAGTCAGGGGAAGTTTGAGGGGCAAGGAGGTGAGGTGAGCAAGGGGGTGATGTTGGTGTGGGCCGGGGAGGGGCGTTGAATGGGCAAGGAGGTGGAGTGAGCGAGGGGTGAAGGTGGTGTGAACCGGGGGAAGGGCGTATGAAGGCCGGGGAGATGAGCTGGGCAAGGGATGTGGATGGGAGATGGGAGATACGAGTTGGGGAGGAGGAGATAGGGGTTTTAGGGTAGGGGACATAGGGACGTTGAAGGGGCAATGAGGTGGGGTGATAGTGGGGTGGGGCGGGGTAGAGGAAGGAGGGCCGGGGATGGGAGCTGAGCAAGGGGTGTGGATGTTAGATGCGGGTTTGGGAGACTGTGATAGGGGTGTTAGGGTAGGAGACAAGGGGGCGGAGGGGTAAAGAGGTGGGGTGATGGTGGTGTGGGGCAGGGAAGAGGAAGGAAGGGTGGGGAGATGGGCTGAACGAGGGAGATGCTGACAGGGGAGATTGTGATAGGGCTATAAGGATAGGAGACATGAAGCGTGTGTGTGTGTGTGGGGGGGGAAGGCAATGGAGTGGGGTGATGGAGAATGAGAGGAATGTAGGGAGAGAGGGAGTGAGGGAGGAGGAGGTGGACGAGGATCAAATCGGGAAGATTATTCTGGGAATTCTGAGCTCCGTAACAGGTTCTGTGATCTCGATTCCCAGCCTCCAATTAAACCAGGGCCAGGCACGAGAGAGAGAGAGAGAGAGAGAGAGAGAGAGAGAGAGAGAGAGAGAGAGAGAGAGAGAGAGAGAGAGAGAGAGAGAGAGAGAGAGAGAGAGAGAGAGAGAGAGAGAGAGAGAGAGAGAGAGAGAGAGAGAGAGAAAGAGAGAGAGAGAGAGAGAGAGAGAGCGTACCCTGATTGTTCTTCGGATTCCCATTACTGCAAGCCTCCAAAATGCTTTACCATGAAACAAGAAAACATACAACATCCAAGCTGCCACCACTCGCTCGCTCCTCCTCCATCAAACACCTACACACACCCATTAATATCAGTCTCACGCCCACCATCATCCTCCCACCTCCACCCATCACCACTTCACTACACACACCACGCGATCTCCCACATGTCACCCATCTCCCTGCAGACACCTTCATACACCCATTACCACCACCAGACTCACCCCCATTACCCACCTCCACCCATCTCCTCCCTTCCGCCCTCTCGTTCATCTCAGCGTCACCGGCGGGGCAGACGGACCCCCGCGGAGGCCTGGCGGCTGGCGTGGGTGTGTCTCTGTTATCTAGGGCGGGGGGCGGCGTGCTTGGGAGGGGGGTGACGGCTGTTATGGAGGAGGGGAAAGGCTGCGTCATTTGAATGTAAAAGTTGTAGATCTGAAAGATTTGTGGAATGGTGCGTCTCTCACTATATTGCTTTTTTTTTTTTTTTGCTTTCTGTATGATTTAGTAACTATAATTAAACAAAATCTTCTGGTTCACTATTTCCAAATAAAAAAAAACACGATTTGTTAGTTTAGTAAACACAAGCAATACCGCACAGTTGTATGTGACATGATGGCGACTGTGCTGTCATATCAGGGCGGCATCACGCTGACAGGACATGGTAATATAATGCTGGCGGCTGAGCATTATAGGATGTGCGAGGGTTAGCATGAATGTCAGAAAAATGGCAGCAGAATGAAATTTAAGTCTATTAATCCCGTCAGAGGAGGCAGTTCTTCACAATGAATTGCGTTAAATCTCGTCCATTTTATCTACAGCAGTCTATCTCAGTGTTGTGGTTTGGCGTCATTATTTAATTTGACAGGCAGGACGGGCGCCGCGCGTGCTGCCGCGGGCATAACATCTGTCCGAACTGATAACAGAATTTGATGGCCGAAAACTAGTTTGGCCAGATGCAGAGAGGGAAGAAAATAGAAAGGAAAGAATGAAGAAAATATAAGAATAAAAAACCTACTTGGTGTAAACATATAGCAGAAATCAGGGTATTTTTTTATTTGACAGAAATCGTTCTTTCTGAAACCAAAGAAAAACTCATTTCTACCGTGATAAGGTCAGTCGACACTGGTCATCGAATTTAATATTTATAAGTATCACCGACCTTTAAGTATTGACATTTAAAGGTAGTTGCCGCGGGCTGCTGAAAATATCGCTGAGGGAAGTCATTGCATTGGGGTGATCGATCGAGAGGAGGTGGCGGTGGGGCAGGCCGGCGATGTGTGTGATGTGATGGCTGTTTGTGATTAGATTCTCAAATCATTGCTTGAAGTGACCATTGCATTAATCGCCTCCCTATATGCCTGCACATCACCAGGCCATTAGTGTGGCGGGAGTATACACACCTAGTGAAAAGACCCCCTAACACACACCCTAAAAAAAAGGAGACCCGTAGAGCAGTGGCTAGCACGCTCGCCTCACAACCGAGAGTTTGTGGGTTCGATTCTCTGGAGGAATGGAGACGGATGAGCTTTGCGTCTGGCGATTGCGAGCCCAGCACGTGATCAGACTATGGTGAGAGAGAAGCACACGCCTCTCTGAATTCTGCACGTGGGGATGAATCAATTGGCAGTCGAGAGGGATATGTTAGGAAAAGCCGTCGTCCAGCGGTGGGCTTTATTCTGTTCTAGTGACTGAGAAAAAAAAGCCCGCAGTATGTCAACAAGTTCGTCAGGTCGTTTTTCACGCTCCGTTAAGACACGTTCTCTTATTATATTTTCGCTCACTCCGCGCCGGGAAACAAATGCTCAGATATATATATAACTACCCCTTATCACTCATGCACATTGTTGTTGTTGTCAGACGGATTACAACAATGACTTTTTTACGTGTAGGTGACGATGTTCTCTTAGTGGTTTGTTGTGTCTGAGTGAGTGAGTTTGCTGACGATCGATGCGAATTTGGCTTCAACTTTCTATTAGGACCGCGAACTGTTAGCTGTGTTGGAACTCGTTATAAATGTTGTGCTGGAGAGTTGTAAGGCCGTAATTGTGTGTGTGTGTGTGTGTGTGTGTGTGAGAGAGAGAGAGAGAGAGAGAGAGAGAGAGAGAGAGAGAGAGAGAGAGAGAGAGAGAGCACTAACACCTCCACCACCACCACCACCACCACCAATCACAGGGCATTGTCACTTATCGGTGGGCATCGGGGGAGAGTCAAGGTGGAGGAGGAGGAGGAAACTTGGCCTACACTGTTCCTCCTTTCTTTCCCTAACATTCTGCCCTCCATCTCACCCTCCCTTCCTTCCCTTTATCACTCACCCTCTCTGCATTCCTTCCTTCCTTCCTACTTACTTTCTTCCACCTTACCTATTTCTACGCCCATCTCATCCTTACCTTCCTTCCCTCTACTACTCTCCCTCCATTTTCCCTCAGCTTTCCTCCCTTCCTCCTTTCTTCCTTACTCTTTTCTGCCTTCTTTTTATCCTCTCTCCCTTCCCTATAAATCTCTCTTTCTGATTTCCTTCTTTCCTCCATTCTTCATCACCTATTTCCACCCTCATCTCAGCCTCCCTACCCTCTTCTTTTTCCTACTTCCTCTTTGCTTTCCTTCCTTCCTCCCTTCTTTATCTCCTTTTTTCTTCCCTTCACTCATCCTCCCCATACCTTCTCTCTTTTCCTCTCCCTCTCTGCTTTCCTTCATCTCCATCCCATCCTCTCCCTTCCCCTCCCCTCCCTTCCTTTCCCTTCCCTCCACACACACACGCACACACGCAGACACCCGCACGACAGCCCCAAAAGTAGTTATCTTGGGGTCGCTCTGGGCCTTAGAGGGATGCGTGCTCGCTTCATTTGTCTTCGAAAAGGTCCTGTTGACTCCATGCACCGACTTTATCGTGACCTTGGCCCCTGTAGACCTGTTTTTTTGGTGTGTGTGCGTGTGTGTGTGTGCGTGTTTAATTTTTGTCTTTGTATTTCTTGTTTTTATTTATTTGTTTATACGTGTTTCTTGTTTTTTTTCTTCCTTTCTGTATGGGCTATGTCTGTTTATTTTCTGTTCTTGTTTATGTTTGTTTTCCCATCCTTGTCTCTCCTTCTATCTATCTATCTGTCTATCTATCTCAATCTATTTTCCCCTTTTCAATCTCTCTCTCTCTCTCTACCTCTCTATCGTATTTACTCTCTCACTCACACACACACACACACACACACACACACACACACACACACACACACACACACACACACACACACACAATGCATTCCAACCCTCCTTCGTTAGCCGCCTTGACACTCGTGATTCTCTGTGGCAGGATTAAAGAGGATGTCGCTGCCCCTTCATCCGTCATGCATTCTCCTCCTTCTCCCCTCCTCCTCCTTCTCCTCCTCCTCCTCCTCCTCCGTTTCCACCTCCACAATCTTCTTTTCTATTATTCCTCCTCTTTCTCCTTCTCCCCCATTCTAGTTCCTCTTTTCTCATTCATTCTCTCTTCATGCTCATTTTCCTTTATTTTTCTTTCATTTCGTTTTTTCTTTATTCCTCTTTCTCGTCATCGCCCTTGTTCCTTCCTTCTCCTCCTTCCCTCTCCTGCTCCTCTTCATACTATTTTCCTTCTTGTTTTTTTTGTTATTGTTGTTGTTCTGCTTCCTCTCCTTCTTCTTCTTCTTCTTCTTCTTCTTCTTCTTCTTCTTCTTCTTCTTCTTCTTCTTCTTCTTCTTCTTCTTCTTCTTCTTCTTCTTCTTCTTCTTGCTTCATTACTTTGCAGCAGTTTTCGTGTTTTCAGTTCAGTTCTCCCTTACATCTCGCTTCGTAACATTCCAACTGCTTTTTAAATTGCCTCAAAGCCTCTTACTTTTTCTTTATTTCATTTTTACTTTCTTACCTTTTTTTGACTTTCTAAAACTTTTCCCTTCGTCTTTTCAATTTAAGTTCTCTTGCATACTTTTTCCCTCACTTTTAAACTTTTCCTTCCTTCCTTATTCTCTCTTTCGCTCTCGTCTTTCATTCAGCAGTTTCTCCTCCCTCCATCCTCCCTTTCTTCCTCTCATCCTTCTAATTTATTATCCCTGTTTTCTTACTTTTCCTCTTGTTTCATTCTTTCTTTCGCCTTTTCCTTTTCCTTCAACTCCTCCCTTCCAGCTTTCCTATTCCTTTCTTCCCTCATTCGTCCTCTCCCTCTCTTGCTTCCTCCTCCCTTCATCAATCCCTCTATCCCTCATCCCTCTGTTCTGATTCTCCTTCCCCTCCCCTCACCTCTACATTTTTTCTTCCTTCTTCCCTCTTTCGTCCTTGCCTTTCCCTCCCCCTCCTTCTCCCTTCATCCTTTCTTTGTCCCTCATGCCTCTGTTGTGATTCCCCTTCCCCTCCCCTCACTTCCCTCTCCAGCGCGTCCCTAAACCCCATTTCCCCTCGGTCACCAAACAACTCCTTAACTGATGACTTCCGGGCAGTTTTGATGGGACGCGAGGGGTGGAATGAGGACAAGGAGGGAGGCGGTGAGGGGGTGGAGGTAAAGAATGGGTGAGGGTACAAAGAGGGGGAGAGGGGAGAACGTGCTGTGTTGGGGTGGAAGTGTGTATTGTGGTTAGGGAAGTGAGGGGGAAAGTGGAGTGTAGATGAGATGATAAGGCTGTGAGGGTGTGAGGCTTGTGGTTAGGTGGTAAAGAGTGAGAGAGAGGAGGGAAAGGGGGATCACAACAGAGAAATGAGGGAGAAATGGAAGGAAGAAGGAGCTGAAGGAAAAGAAAGAACGAAAGAAGGAAGACGGAAGGAAAGATTTAAAAGTGAGGGGAAAAGGATAAAAGCAGGAACTATAACAGAGACATAAAGGACAGGGGGAAGGATAGGGAAGAAGGAGCAGAGGGAAAGGACGAATGAGAGGAATATGGTGAGGGTACAGGAAAGAGCCAGATTGCTTTAGGAGTTATGGTGCTGAAGAGTGGACGCGAAGGGAAGGGCACATGTTGGTGAATGTAAGTTTATGTGTGCCGAGGAATTAAAACCAACCAACCAACCAAAAAGAGTCGCATGTTGAAGCTAAGAAAATAAAGCGGAAAGTAAAATAAGAGTTTCAGTAACAGCAGCAACATGAACAACAACAACAAAAACAGCAAAAACTATATCAATAACAATGGCATCAAAGAGAAAATAATCAATAGAAACAAGGACAACAACAGTAACAGCAATGGCTAAGTGTACACAGTCACACCGATAACAACTTTAGCAACCACCATCACTAGCAGCAACAGACGCACACACGCACAAAAAAAAAAAAATCATCTGCATCATCATATTCAGCATCAACAACAACAACAATAAAAACGATGATAGCACAACCACCACCACCACCATCACCACCATCATCACTACCATCACCACCACCACCATCACCACCACAATCACCATGACCACCACCACCACCACCACAACAACAACAACAACAATAACATGAGTACATTGGAGGCGGGGGAGCGGGGAGGAACAAGTCTTGACATAATAACCAGCCAATGAATGAATGAATGAATGAACCCATAAATAAGTGAATGAATGAATGAATGAATACACAACAGATCAATAAATACTAAGTTAATACACACACACACACACACACACACACACACACACACACACACACACACACACACACACACACACACACACACACACACACACACACACACATACACACACACACAGGCACTAAACACGCGAAAAAAGTCTTGCAATTGAGTGACAGTTGCAAAATAGAACGAGACGGAAGAAGAGAAACGAGAAGGAGGAGGAGGGGAAAGAAGAGGAGGAGGAGGAGGAGGAGGAGGAGGAGGAGGAGAAGGAAGAAGTTGGCGTGGTGTGATAAGAAGCAGTTAGGAGTCCGCGGGAGGTCGATGAGGGAGAGGGAGAGAGGTGGAGTGAGAGACGGACTGAGCTCAATAATGGGGAGGTCGTCTGCGTAAATGGCAGTGGTGGCTCCGTTGAAAGGCGAAGGAACGGTGTGACTGCCCTGACGGATGACGGAGGAGGAGGAAGAGGAGGAGGAGGAGGGAGAAAGAGGTATGAGTCTTCGTGGTATTAGTAGTAGTGATAGAAGGGGAGGTAATGTAGTAGTAGTAGTAGTAGCAGTGGCAGTAGTAGTTGTAGTAGTAGTACATGCGAGAGACAGACACAGACACCCACACACTCCCTCCCACCTCTTAGTACTTGAATAAATGAGAAATACAACGCGTGCACGATACATACCTAGACTAATCTACCCACAAGCCTTCATTTTTCTTCCTCCTCCTCCTCCTTCTCCTCCTTCGACTGTGTTTGTCTATTTCCGTGGCTGGTCTTAATGGTGATTGGTGCACGCGTTAACGATGTGGCCGCTGCTGCTGGGACGGTTGGGTGGTTAGCTCGGTGGCTGGTGCGTTTATCTGACGGGGGCGGTGACGGATGGTGACGGGGAGGGGCGTCATTATGCTCTGGTGCTGCGATGATGGATAGTGGTGACGGATGGTGATGACGGCGGCGCTGGTGATGATGGCGGCGGTGATGGTGACAGGAGCGCTGCGTGTACTGATGAATATTCTGTTCCCTTTCCTCTCCCTGCGAAGTTTAGTCCAATTTTACGCTTAAAATAACCTCACGTAGTTACCTGATTTAATTCATTTTTCTTCCCCTTTTTTTCTTCTTTTTTTTACTTTCGGGTTTTGTGTCTTTAACATTTTCTTCCTTTTTTATCCTTTTCCTTGCCATCCATCTCTTGTTCAGCTTTTCTATTGTCTTTCTCCACTTTCTTCTAATTCTTTTTTCTTCCCATTATTTTCTTCTTTTCTTGGCTTTCGAGTTTTGTATCTAGCGTTTTTTTTACTTTTTTATCCTTTTCCTTGCCATCCATCTCCTTTTCAGCTTTTCTATTGTCTTTCTCCACTTTTTTCTAATTCACTTTTCCTCCCCTTTTTTTCTTATATTCTTCTTCACTTTTTTTCTGGTTTTATGTCGTTCCCGCATTTTTTTTCTGGTTTTATGTCGTTCCGCATTTTTTTCTCTTTTTCTGCCATCCATCTCTTTTTGGGGGGAATTTCTATTCTATCTTTCCCCGTTTCCTTTTCTTTATCACATGCTTGCCTTTCACAAATCTCAGTTTCTCCATTATTCATTTTCTCCCCTTTACTCCGTTTTTTTTTTATCCCCTACGCTTCTAGGAATGTGCAAGGTCCCCTCCTGTTATCTCTCCCCTTTCTTCTTCCTCTTTCCTCTTTTTTTCCCTTTTCCTTCCATAAATCGGTAGGGTGATATAAAACAATGAACGCCCCCCGTCATCTACCCTGCCATTTCCCCTTCATCCAAACACACACACACACAAACACACACACACCTCATCGCATCCCTCATCTACCGCTATCCACTTACCACCCACTACAACCCGCCCCCCCCACCACCACCACCCTAAACCACACAGCAATACCGCTTTCCCTTGTGTCAACAGAATTAGCCGCCAATGGAGAATTCTTCCTTCTTATCGCTGGCCCAGGGAACCTAAGCTTAAATCCATACCTCAAGAAACGGAGTGACGGCACGCACCTACCTATCACCTTCTCTGGCGCTGGGTACCTCCGACTTCCCCTTCTCCACCCACACCTGTCTCCCTTCACCTCCCTCTTCCTCCCCTCGTCTCGCACGCCACCCACGCCATCCACGCCCCCAGCAGCCTCAAGCGGCGGCACACACGCGACACGGAGGAGCTAGTGTATACAGGTTTGAAGATTTGATTAGGAGAGACGCAGTTCGGGAGGAAAAAGTGGCCGTAGCGTGGAAAAGAAGAGGTCTTGCGGGTGTTGTGAGGCGCCCCTCCGCTCAAGGCTCCGCTCCTCCTCGTTTTCCTTACGTATAGGGGATGGGAGTGAGCACCAGGAATCTATTGGTCTTCGGAGGGAAATGGGAAGAGGGATCGAAGAGAGGGTTGGGCGCTGGGAAGGAAAAAGAGAGAGAAGGGTGGAGGAATTTTGGAGGGATTTGCACATACGGAGAAATGATGGAAATAGAAACAGGAATAGATGAATGTTTAAGAAATAATAACAAGAATCTGGGTGTGGGTTGTCTGATAGAAATATTTTTGTTGGTTAATTATATAATATCTGCTTTACGCTTTTCTTTGTGCAGTGGTATGGATGTCGTACTCTGAATCCGCGGGCATCGGTTCGAATCTTCTTGTTAACTGATGAAGTGTCGCAAATCGGTGGTCTCGGAGAAAGGAATTAACACAAACTAGTAACTACATGATTAACTGAGCGCCGCTGCAACGAAATTTTAATCAGTGTGCCTCCCTGCCCTCACCTTTCCTAGATTACGAAGTGTGTGAATGAAGGGTTTTATTTTTGTGTTGTGTGTGTCTCCGAGCTGCTCAGTGAGTGCATGTAAAAAGTGTGTTGCATTCTTAATTCGGTTCCACGTCACCTGGCTTTAGTTTATTATTTAAGTGTGTTCATGTCAACTGTGTGTGTGTGTGTGTGTGTGTGTGTGTGTGTGTGTGTGTGTGTGTGTGTGTTTTAAGGGGGTCTATTTTCTGAGAACGTGTCATTCACCCACGATCTGATTATGTGCTGGAATCATGATCACCACCAAGACCCTCCCGGAAAAAGCTCTTTGTGTGTGTGTGTGTGTGTGTGTGTGTGTGTGTGTGTGTGAGAGAGAGAGAGAGAGAAAGGGTGTGTGTGTGTATTTAACTTGTGTGTGCGTGCAAACATGTGTGTATTTGTGAGGCTCAATGTGATCATCAAGACTCAGTTTATACGTTTCTAGTGAATAGCTCACCTGTATTTATTTCCTTTGTACTTTTTCACTGCTTTTTCTTCATATAAGCTGTGTCTGTTTTTTAACCATTCCCCTCCTGAGCGTGACACGGCTATCGTCAGTATATTCCCTAAACATGTCTTTCTACTGACCCAACCCCTCTTCGCTCCAGCACCCTTCCTTTCTTATACCACTCTCCCCCTCTCTCTCCACTCAGTCTCATTTTATCAAACTTCTCAGGGTGATAGTTTGGGAAGGCTTCTGCACTATGAATGTGAAGAACACTCGTGAGAATCCGACTAATCTCCTTTGTGGGCATGGAGGTAGGAAGGGCTTTCTTATCTCCATGTTTGTGGGCTTTAGAAATATTTGTTGTTAGAACCGAAAGCTTCTGTAAATATGGGTCTCAGTCCTTCCCTTTTTACTGTCCTTACCATGCCTCTCCTTATATACCTCCTCCGACCCCTACATCCTCACCCATTCACTCACTATTACCTTCCCTCTACCCTTCCTTACCTTTCCTCCCTCACTCAACAGGTGTACACTCATCACCTCATATACCTTACCCTCAGGCGTACCTCCCCCATCACACCTCTCCTTAATGTCTTTCCCTCCATCCCCCCTCCACCGTACTGTTATGTAACCCCGGTATTTTTCCTCCATTCCTCTATACGTTTCCCTCTCGCAAACTACACACCTCACACTGCTTATTTCCACCCCCATCCATCTCTCCCTCTTTCCACTTTACCTTTGACATGGCATCGCCCCTTCTCTTACACTCCACAACCCTACACCGTCTACTCTTTTTTTTTCTCTCCTACCGTAATTTCCATTTGCTATATACACCCATTCAGTCAGTGCTACCCGTGTCCCTTTCCCACTCAACCTCACGCTCCTTCACACACACACACACACACACACACACACACACACACACACACACACACACACACACACTAACGAGACACATGTAGCTGGTCTCTCATTTCACCTGTTTCTCATCATCGTTGCTCCCACCCACGCCATGCACAGAGGAGGAGGAGGAGGAGGAGGAGGTGTAGCATGCCATAGGGGGTGCACGGTAACTTGAGCCGTGTGTAGGAGATCGATAAAGGGGATATTACGCTTGCCTGCTGGGATTCCCATGATCGTGGCGTGTTCGTGCATTATGTGGCGAGGAAGGGAAAGGTAAGGTAAGGTGAGAGGGCGGGGGACGGTTTTTTGCCCATCTTTGTGTGTTTGAGAGAAAGAAAGAGAAAGAAAGGTTGAGGGGGGTCAGTGTGCGTGTGGGGGGGGTAGGGGTACGGGTAGGGGGGTCTGTCTAACTATTATTATGTCTGTTGTGGAATTCAGTATCGCACGTAGGCAACCGGATCATATGTCCACGCCTCTCAGAATCCACCGCCCCTTCCCTCCACCTGCAGCCTCCTTCACCTCCTCCACCCCCGCTCACCCACACACCTCCACCTGTCACTCATCGCCCCCTTGTCCACCTGCAACCCGTCGACGCCCCCTTCCTGTCCCTCTCTCTCCCTCTCTCTCGACCTCTTGCCTACTTTATAATTCAACCTCTAGTCCTCCACTTCCTCGTTCACCTCTTGCTTTGTTACTTCACTTTCCTTTTCTCTCTATTTCTCCCATTTATGGTCACCTGTTATTCATCCTCTCCTCTTCTTCGTCCACCTCTTCCTTGCTTTTTTACTTCACTTTCCCTTTCTCTATTTCTCTCTCATTTACGGTCACCTATAATTCAACCTCTCCTCCTCCTCTTGGTTCACCTCTTCCTTGCTTTGTTACTTTGCTTTCCCTTTCTCTCCCTTTCTCTCTCATTTATGGTTACCTTTAGTTCAACCTCTCCTCCTCGTCGTCCACCCCTTGCTTTACTTCCCTTTCCTTTTATCTATTTATCTTTCATTTATGTCCAGCTATTTTCTTCTCCACCCGTATTTTGTCCTTTTCATTGTCTTTATCCCAACTCTATCTTTTATGTTTTCTTGTTTGCCATCTCATGTTTGTTCTGCATCTTTTGTTTATAGTTATCCCTTTCCTTTTCCCCACGTATTTTGTCATCGCCATCTCTTTTATTCTTCTGTACCTCTGTTGCCTTACCTCGTTTATTTAAAGTCATCCCTTCCCTTTTCCCCACGTATTTTGTCATCGCCATCTCCTTTATTCTTCTGTACCTCTGTTGCCTTACCTCGTTTATTTATAGTCATCTCTTTCCTTTTCCCCACGTATTTTGTCACCGCCATCTCCTTTATTCTTCTGTGCCTCTGTTGCCTTACCTCGTTTCTAATTTCATGTTTTCCGTTACTTCTTCGTGTGTCGCCGTTTATTTCTCCATCTGTTGTTTTCTTCCTTCTCTCCCTCGCCTCCCTCTACCACCCACCTTTCTCTAGTTCTCGCCAGAGGAGGAAATGGCCCTTGGTTGTGACGTCAGGAAGGGGTACAAATGTATTATTTTCTTGGTGGCGTTTTCCATTTAAGTCTAATTTCCTTCGCTTCCTCTACAACGACGCATCGTAAAACTTGTTTCCTCACACGTAAATACACATTGAACCTGACGCCGCCACCTCATGAAATGACTTTTTATTTTCTATTACTGAAAAAAAATGAATAATACTGCAGCGTTATCTGAATAGTTATATCTAGAATAGTTACCCATATTATTCTTTCCCAAGAGAGAACTGATTCTTGAGCCGTTGGAGGGCAGGACAGGCTGGAGAAGTTTCAGGGGACAGCCGCCAGGTGGCAGGCAGGTTGTGTCCGCGGCGATGCGTGCGGGTGTATCGTGTGGTGGTGTTTGGGTTGAGTAAATTATCTCCGTCTTCTGTTACCATCCTGCGTGACAGTGTCTTCTCAGCGCCTCGGACTGACGGTGAGTGTTGGCGGGTGACGCTGAGGCGGCAGGGCGGGCTGGGGGGCGTGGTGGGCCTTGCAGAGCTGTGTTGTGGGTGGTTGATGGCTCTTTGTTGTGATTGACGGCCTGGCTGCCCCGCTGCCCGGCTGCCTCGTGTATATCACAGTGAATCTCATTTTCTCGTGTCCTCAGAGGATGTGTTATTTGATTTAGGCTGAGGCAGGGGCAGGGAGCCCTCACACGGCTATCCCGGGAGTACTCTACATTGTCAGGGCTACCAACACACCGAAACCGTTCTCGTTTGCCGTCACGTCTTTATTAGTTTTCCGAGAATGTGTCAGTTTGTGATTTAAAACGTTCAATCTTGTTAAAATATTGTGGAATTACCAAGATTTATGGATGCTGTGTGGCGCCGCCATAAAGCACTGGTTTGGTCACCTGTCACTGAAGCTTCGGTCCGCGCGTATTGCCGCTCGGTGCTCGGATAGTTGACTCGTCCGCCCCTCCTCCCTCTCCCTCCCACGCTGGCTGGTCGATGGACGGGCAGCGGGGAAACCTGCACGACGAGGAAAGTGGACTCTGTTGACCCGCGTGTCATAAAGTAGTTTGCACAGTCCTGGCTCGGGGAATGCTTACCCATAAGTTGGAGGGCTATTAATTTAGGCCGAGCTGAAGCCCGGGGCGGTGCACGGCAGGTCCCGCATCCCCGACATGATGGCCTGTAATATCGCTGCTGCTCCCCTACGTCCTGTTTGCTTTCCATGTACATTGTAAGCTTGTTTGCCGTGGCCTGCAGTCGTTACGCTCAAAGCCGGTGTTAGCCATCCACGCTACAATGCGCCGAACAATCATTAATTAAGCCTAAAGGTTTTGTCATATTGAATTTTATCCTGTGTATCGGATTTTGTTGACTATATTTCGGATTGTCTGCACCGGTCAGGAGGACGGAACCCGGGCCGAGCCGAGAGTTGAGGTGCAGATGGTAGGTACTTGGAAAAGAAACGTAACAATAATAGAAGAAAGGAAAATAGTTATAATTTCTTGCATCCACCGAATTTGCGAGCACAGCAGGAAGCCCGACGCCCCTGACACATGCATGCGTGCGAGTGGCCGCGTCCGGGAGGTCAGCCGTGTACTGTCACCCAGGCAAACTGTCACCCATGAAAAATTAACAAGCAGCCGCGCTCACACCTCCACCCTCTCGCCCTCCAACATCTCTTCCAGCTCCCCCTTGATCCCCCTTACCCTTCCCCCTTATCAATCTTCTTTCTACTCTTTTCTCTCTTCCGTTTTAACCAATTTCAACTGTTGCATAGCCCGTTGTATCTGTAAATGTCTACGTATATATAGTTACCTTGTGCAATCATATTTAGACTAAAATCTAAGTACCGCTGCAACGGGTAAAGAGGGGTTAGGAGGGGGAGTATTCCAGTGGTTATAGTATTCGCCGCCAGGTGTCAGCGTGCTTGGTCACGGCGGCGGCTGTGTTGTATGCTGCTCGTGTTTGCGCTAAATGCCGTATCCGCGAGCACCGTCCCTGCCTAACGTGACGCTGCCTTCATTGTGACGGCGAGGGTCCGGCCATTAGAGTTCAGTATCTGGAAAGGGGGAGAAAGGGAAGGGGTTAGGGGGTCAGGGAGGCAGACTACTTTAATCTTGCTCCTAAATTTAAAGAGTTCGCCATTTAAAGAAAAGTTCTTAATCTACACATCCTTCTGCACTAGCGTAAAAAAAAAATCCAAATCATTTAATTTTCACCAGCTAGCCGGAGCACTGGGAGGGCGGCGTGCTGGCTGCGGTGTTGCCACATGGAGGAGATAGAATTATTTATGCGTTTTGGCTCGTCTTCGAAGCTTATTTGATATTCCGAGGCAGTTTCACCTCAGTCAGATATTTTTTGTGTGTGTTCTAGCCTTGGCTACGTGCCTTCAGTTACTTCTATGCAATATTAACCCAATGAGAGAAGTGATTGAACTAGTACATCAGGATATATCGTTCCTAGGGGAGGTGATGTGGGTGCAGACAAGATCTAAAGAAAGGGCATTTATTTAGACCTTGGGTGCAGATAGCGCGACGGACCTGCTGCTATGATTTTGGTGGGCATTCTGAGAAGCTTCCTCCTCCCACATCAACTATTTCCAAAGAACAAAAAGGAGATCAGTCGGGGTCTAATGTTTTTTTGTTTTTTTAGGTTCATGGTACAGAAGGGTTAAACTACCACCAGGCCCAGAAAACTACCTCTGGAAATATTCAAAATTCCTACGAAAGCCTTGAAAAATATGTTAACTTGGGCGAGGGCGTTGCAGCGGTACTTAGGATTTTAGTTTAAATATGATTGCACAAGGTAACTATATATATACACCAGGCCCAGAAAACTACCTCTGGAAATATTCAAACCTACGAAAGCCTTGGAAAATTTGTGAACTTGGGCGAGGGCGTTGCAGCGGTACTTAGGATTTTAGTTTAAATATTATTGCACAAGGTAACTATATATATATGCACCAGGCCCAGAAAACTACCTCTGGAAACATTCAAACCTTCTACGAAAGCCTTGGAAAATCTGTGAACTTGGGCGAGGCAATGTTTAAGAGTACGAACCACCGTGTACTGTCTAGAGTGTTCTATCACCTGACATACGCGAGCCCAAACTTGCCTCCTGGAACAGTCTCGGCATCTCCTTTCCCTTCCCCATTATACGAGCCTCCCTTCCCGCTATTACTACACCCCCGCTGATCTCCCCTAATCCCTGGACCCATACACGAAACACCCTCGCCTTCTCCTCCCCTTTCTTTCCCCTTCCCATTACCTTCATCCCCGCCTCCATCACGGAACCACCACGCAACTTTCCCCCAAGCCTCCCCCCTCTCCCCCAGCCCCCAAGCCTTACCCCCTTCCCCCCCTGTCTCCCTCCCTTCCCTCCTCTCCCCACCTCTTGTGTAACTTCCGTCTCCCCGCGTGTAAATAATTGATTGCTTTTTTTTCTTAGTTGTTTCATGCTCAGAATTACTTGCTCATTTTATCTACCTGCATGTCTACACACACACACACACACACACACACACACACACACACACACACACCATTTCGTACTTGCTCACTTGTTCGCTCGTTTCATCACTCATCCAGTCTCTCTCTCTCTCTCTCTCTCTCTCTCTCTCTCTCTCTCTCTCTCTCTCTCTCTCTCTCTCTCTCTCTCTCTCTCTCTCTCTCTCTCTCTCTCTCTCTCTCTCTCTCTCTCTCTCTCTCTCTCTCTCTCTCTCTCTCTCTCTCTCTCTCTCTCTCTCTCTCTCTCTCTCTCTCTCTCTCTCTCTCTCTCTCCCCACACACACACACCTGTCATTCACCTGTCATCCTCTTATTCTTTATGGTCACTGATGAGTCATTCTTTACGTTTTTGTTCACGAGTTTTTTTTTTTATTATTATCAAGTTTCGAAAGCGTGCGGTGAATTTTTCTTTCTTTCTCAGAGCATTTTATTATCGCCTCCATAGCCAGTAAAATTTCACTCCTTGTCCAGCCATTCTTTTTTGAGGTACATAAATATATATCATTGTACTGACTAAGGGAAGGTCGATTTGTTTTCTCCATTCATTCATTCGTCATTTAAATAATTTTCTACTGTAATATCTTCAGTTTTACCCATCCTTACATTTTATCTCCGACCGTTTACCTGACATCTATATATGTACCTCTCTTATCTGTTGCTTCTTCATCCCACCCTTTCAACAATTCACTTCTTAATTTCCTTCCCTCAGGACTTTTGCCTCTTTTCCTCCCCTCAGTATTTTCCTCTCTCTGCCCTTTTCACCTCCTTCCTCCAAATCCTTTAGTTTTCTCTTTTCCAACATTTGATGCTTATCTTATTTTTCTTGCAACCTTCATCTTCCCGATACTGTCTTTCCTTAACTTTCACGTCTTTCTTTCTTTCTTTGCCTCCCTCATTTTACTTCACTATCCCCTCTTTCGCAATACCTCTCCTCCCTCCCTTCCCTTCAGTACCTCTCATTCCTCCCTTTCCCAATACCTCTTCTTCCCTTCCCTTCACTCCCTCCCTCGGCCTTTCCCTACCTGTCATTAGTGTCAGTTCTCTGGCTAACCTGACAAATTTCTGTTAAGTCACCCCTCATTACGGGATTCAGGCCGAGGAGGGGCGGGAGAAGGCGAAAAATGGTGGGAAATTATTACGGCGTTACGGGGAGGGTCTTGGGTGGTATGTGGTCTCGCGTCATGTGGTCTTAGTTGTTTATTCATTAGTTTTCTGGAAAGTTTGTAGTGTGGAGAATTCTAAACTTTTTATTGGCCAGTATTTTCCAATTCACTATAGGAGGAGATTCAACCAAACCTTTTTATTTATTATTTTTTTTTATTATTTTATTTACTATTATTTTATTGCTTATTACCCAGTTTTTTTAACAACGATGCCAGTGAAGGTTTTATGAAGTTAGTTATGCTTTCGATATTTGTGAACATACAAGTTCTGCTTTCGTTTTCGTGATTTTTTTAGCTGTGCCCTACTAGTAAACATTATATACCAATCTTCTCAAAAAAAAAAAATCTTTATACCTTCGCCTTCTTTCCAAAAAAAAAGAAAAATCTAGTGAAACTTTCCTGAAAATGTCAGTGCAACCTTTCTGAAAATTAAAGTTAAACCTCTGAAATTTTCAATCAAACGTTACTGAAAATTTTAGTTAAACCGTTCAGAATATTATGATTAAACCGTTCAGGAAATCATGGTTAAACCTTCCTGAAAATCATAGTTCAACCTTTCTGAAAATTCACGTTACACCATTGATTTCTTAGTAAATTAATAACTCGTCATATCCACTCAACATGTCCGAAAGCTTGCCCCTCGGTATATGCCTTGCCTCTTACGGTGACCCTCCGCGTGACTCCTCTATGCATCACCTTATCGCCGGCCAAACGGTTCACCCACACACGCTCCTTATCTCGCCTCCTTCTTCGGGCCCAGCGACGCAATGTTTACCATCACCAGCATCACCTCCTTCAACGCCACTCACCCGCTGACCTATACCTCGCCCCGCCCCGCCTCGTTCCGTCCCGCCTGGCTCCTCATAACCATCCCCCAGTAAGGTTGAGTCCCGGGTTATCGCCCATTACCACCCTTATCAGTTGACTCTTCGCCTTCCTCACCTCGCCGGCAATGGGTTCTGGCTGTCTTAACAATGATGGTGGTGCTTGCGGCGTGCTGGCGGACTTCCTCCTTCCCCCGCAGATTAGAGAAATAGAAAAGACAGTTGTTTGATTTCTGCTTGTGTGTGTGTAAACGTGTGAATGTGTGTGTAAGTGTGCTTGTGTTTGTGTTCAGTTGTGTGTGATGCGGGAATTCAATGTTTGGTTGCTTGGTTGGTCTTTGCTGCCGTGATGTCTTATCGGAGAAGTAGAAAAAAATCATTCATCTGGTTTTATCAATCTTTTCATCTATTCCCTCACGCATGTTTTTTCTTCTGTTCTCACCCTTGCTTTTGAGTTGTAGAGAGCTTGTGTATTGCTGCTTTACAAATGTTACTACTACTACTACAACAACAACTACTACTACTACTACTACTACTACTACTACTAACTACTACTACTACTACTAACTACTACTACTACTACCACTACTACCACAACAACTACTACACAACTATTCTTGTTATCGTCGTCATTGGGAAATATTCGCACTTCTACTATTGACTTGAATGGCTGCAGGTAGCTATAGTAACACTTAACTTAATGATAGGAAACCCCATAACGAAGAAAAGTGAACGTATCGGTAAAAGTCACGTACAGAGGAGCCGCGGGGAAAGCTACTCGCAATACCTGTCCCGTAGAGTTTCCGACGCCTCCGCCACTCTCAAGTCACCCCATAGACTCCCTTTTTTAGAGCTCTCGTTGAAAGGGCAAAACAGTGCAGGGGAGGAGGATAGAGCGGCGGCGTTTTCCAGTAAATCGATTGAAAGGTTCCTGCAGTAGACGGAGCCGGAGGAGGAGGAGGAGCAGGAGACGCCGCGGAAGAGACGTCGTGAATGTGTAAATGAGGGAGACTGCGAGGGACGGTGTCGATAAGAGTGTGTGTGTGGGTGGGTGGAGAAGGTTGGGTGGGTGGGTGCTCCTGTCTCTCTTTCTCCCTCTCCTTATAGCTACTGTTGTTATCTCCTTCCTCCTTATTCTCCTTTTTCGTCTTCTTCCTATTCCTTTTATCCCTTTGTCCGTTTTTTTTTGCTACTGTTCCTCTTGCTTCCCCTCCCTTTTCGCCTCCTCCTCCTCCTCCTCCTCTTTCAGTAGCTAGTGTTCTCTCCTTCCTCCCTTTTCACCTTTTTGCCTCCCTCCTCCTACTTCTTTGCTGTGTCATTTTCTTGCTACTATTTCTCTTTCTTCTCCTCCCTTCTTCTCCTCCTCCTCTTCCTCTTTCAGTAGCTAGTGTTCTCTCCTTCCTCCCTTTTCTACTTGTTGTCTCCCTCCTACTCATTCATTCCTGTGTCCTCTTTTTTCTTGCTTCAATTCTTATTCTTTCTCCTCCCTCCTCCTCCTCTTTCAATTCAGTGTTTAATTCCTCTTTCTCCTCGTCCCCTTCCTCCTCCTTCATTTCAGAGTGATTCGCTTTTCCCCGCTTCCACTCACACCTCCTTCTTCTCCTTCAATTTAGTGACTTCTTTCTTCCCCTTCTTTCCTCTCTCTCTCCTCCTCCTCCTCCTCCTCATGCATCTTCTCCTTTCAGCTGATTGCCACTGAAATTCCACCAGTCTATTGGACACACACACACACACACACACACACACACACACACACACACACACACGCGTCACGGTCACCCTCCCTCCCTCGTCTCATGTTAGTCAATTCGCGAGTGTTACCTTTGTGATGGCCACCGTGCATCCTCACCCTCACAAACCTTCTCTATCCCTCGCTTTTGGCCTTCCCGCACCTCCGTCAGACAGTCGACCCTCCCCACTTCAGTCACTCGCACTAAGGATTCCAGGAAGGGAGGAGGAATAGAGGGATAGTGGGGAGCGTCTTTCCCGGCATTGTAAAAGTCAGTCGGGGTGGCGCTTAGCATCCCCCAGGCACCTTTGTCGTTCCCTCTCTTGCCCGCCGCCGCGTCAGGTGAGAGACGAGTCCTCCGAGAGTACCCGGGAATTTTGTGAGCTGACCATTCTGAGGTGTCGACGAGGCCCCCGAGAAAGGCGTAGTTGAAGGAGACGCCGAGGGAGGGGAGGGAGAGCGAAGAGGATAGAAAACCAATATCGGGTGTTCCATTGTCGAAAATTGTTTCTCGCAAGCAAGTGTCTTACCTCCCCTCTCAGCACGACGGAGGGGGAAGGGGATGGGGGGAGGAGGAATGGAGGGGGAGAGTAAGGGTATGTGGGCATGATCGAAGGAACGGTGAAGGAGGAAAAGTGTGTGTGAAGTGGAGGGAAAACTGAAGGAATGAAAGGTTATGTGTGTGTGTGTGTCTGTGTGTGTCTGTGTGTGTGTGTGTGTGTGTGTGTGTGTGTGTGTGTGTGTGTGTGTGTGTGTGTGTGTGTGTGTGTGTGTGTGTGTGTGTGTGTGTGTGTGTGTGTGTGTGTGTGTGTGATGGGGAAAAGAAAAAAGAATGAGGAAAAAATAAGGTAGAGATAGCGAAGCAAGGAAAAGTAGGAGAGTGTTACGAAGGGAAGGAAAGTGTGTAGGTTTGGGTGCATGGCTTAAGGATGAAGGTGGGATGAAGGAGTGTTTGGAAGGGGGTCGGTGGTGGTGGTGGTTGTGGTGGTGCTGGTGCTGGTGCTGGTGCTGGTGGTTGGTGCGAGGGGGACCATTTACGAGTATATTTGGGGGGTGGAAGGAAGGAAGGGCTGACGGGTGAGATGGAGGGTCACACACACACACACACACACACACACACACACACACACACACACACACACACACACACACACACACACACACACACATTTCTACCCTTCCATTTATGTCATCTTCAACCCTTCTAATGAAAAAAAGTAGTTTATTAAAGGGCTCAAAATCACCATACCTGTAACCTCTATAATAAGAAATAAATTACAGTTCTTCAGCATACCTTTAAAGATCGTAGGAGTTAGTGAAAGTGAACCGCGGATGTAGAAACTGATGTAACAAAGAGAGAGAGAGAACGACAAATTAAGATACGTAACTAATTGAACCAAACCAGTTATCCGGCAAACAAAAATAAAACAAGTAATTAAACTACCACCACCACCACCCACGCCACCACCACCACCACCACCCTCAACTCCACCCACGCTACTCCCCACTTCCACCACCCACTACCCCCCCTCCCTCAGTTACCTCACCCCCATCACCCACAAATCCAGTTCAAGGCATGGGCGGGGGGCAGGGGAGAGGGCGGGGGTTGAGTGGGCGTAATGATGATGAGATGGGGCTATTTGCTGCTTGGGGAGGAAGGGGTGATGGGGAAGTAAGGGGGGATGGTGATGGGGGAGATCGTAAGGGTGGAGAAGGGTGCGTGGGATGAGGGGAACAGCAGGAGAGATGTGAGGGCGTTGAGGACGATACAGGAGGGGTGAGGGAGGGGAGAGGAGAGGGGTGTAGGTGGGAGATGAGGGGGTCACGATGTAGGCTTTGATAGGGGTGATGAGGCTGAAATATGTGACGATTAAGACATGCTTGGATTTCATTAAGATAAGGGCGTGCTTATTAAGGGCCTCGTTATGCGCCATGCCGGGCCTCCTCAGGTGTGTAATGGGGGTGTAGAGAGTGAGAGTTTGTGATGTTGGAGTGGGGGGTGAGGCGAGGGCAGGTGTGTGTGGGGGGGAGGGGGAGATATGTGGTTTTGTGAGTGAGGGGACAGGTGTATGGTAGGGGTACACACACACACACACACACACACACACACACACACACACGCATATGACCTGAATCATCGTATCAAATTTCCTGTCCAAGTGTTGTAATGTTGACAATGACGATGACTTAGTTCATTAGCGTGACGTGTCTATTCTCTCTCTCTCTCTCTCTCTCTCTCTCTCTCTCTCTCTCTCTCTCTCTCTCTCTCTCTCTCTCTCTCTCTCTCTCTCTCTCTCTCTCTCTCTCTCTCTCTCTCTCTCTCTCTCTCTCTCTCTCTCTCTCTCTCTCTCTCTCTCTCTCTCTCTCTCTCTCTCTCTCTCTCTCTCTCTCTCTCAAATTAAAGCTACAATTGTTCTATTTATTTTCTTCACCTCCAATGAGCACTCTTTTTTGTTGTTGTTGTTCATTTTCTCCTAAACTTCCTTTCTTCCTCCGTCTCTTCTCTGTTTTCCCCTCTTCTCTCATCTTTCTCTCCTTCTTCCCTCATTCCTTACTTTCCTTTCGTTTTTCCTCTTTTTATCTTTACCCTTATCCTTCATTTCCTTCTCGTAAACTTTCTTCTCTCACCGTCTCTTCTCTCGTTCCTCCCTCTTCTCTCCTCCCTCTTCTTTCCTCTCTCTTCTTTCCTCTTTCCATCCCTACTTTCCTTTCGCTTCTCCATTCCTTTTTTTTCTTTTATCCCCCGTTTTCATCTCCTATACCTCCTCCCTTCTCCTCCGTCTCATTTCTTTGTTCTTCCCTCTTCTTTCCTTCTCCTCTCTCCCTCCCTCCTTACTCTCCTCTCGTTTTTCCGTTCTTCTCTTTATTCTCTTATCCTCCTCCTCCTCTTAAACTTTTCCGTCTTTTCTCTTATTATCTCTTCGTTCCTCTCCTTCTCTCCTCCCTCCCTCCTTCTTCTCTCCCTCCTTCTCCCTCTCTCCCTCTCCCTCCCTCCCTTCCTCCCTCCCTAACCCGCATTACCATAACAGGAAATCTCTAATATACACGAAGTCGGAGTCACTCTAGTCTCCTCATCTGTTGTGTTCTCCTTTTCTTCCTCTTCCTCCTCCTCCTCCTATTTTCTTCCCTTTTTCTCCTCCTCCTCCTCCTCATTACCATCATCATCATCATCATCCTTTCGTCCCCTTCACAACTCTCATTTCTAATTATTGTGCGTGTTATCTCTCTCTCTCTCTCTCTCTCTCTCTCTCTCTCTCTCTCTCTCTCTCTCTCTCTCTCTCTCTCTCTCTCTCTCTCTCTCTCTCTCTCTCTCTCTCTCTCTCTCTCTCTCTCTCTTCTTTATTCAGTTCTTAGATTTTTTCATTCTCTTTTTTTTCTCTTCTTTCTTTTTCTTCCTTTTCTTTATTCCTTTATTTACTTTTTCCTCTCTCTCTCTCTCTCTCTCTCTCTCTCTCTCTCTCTCTCTCTCTCTCTCTCTCTCTCTCTCTCTCTCTCTCTCTCTCTCTCTCTCTCTCTCTCTCTCTCTCTCTCTCTCTCTCTCTCTCTCTCTCTCTCTCTCTCTCTCTCTCTCTCTCTCTCTCTCTCTCTCTCTCTCTCTCTCTCTCTCTCTCTCTCTCTCTCTCTCACTGTTTTTGTCCTTCCTATCTTTCCTTCTATCAGTCTATCTGTCTCTGGAGCCATTTGTCTACTTCTGCTTTATCTTTCCTCCTGTCTGTTCCGCCCATGCTTCCCCCCCACTCCTTTCCTTCCTTCCTTCCTTCCCTCCTTCCCTTCTCTTCCTTCCGCCAATTCCCTTCTTCCTGCCTGCCGTTCACTCTTCATTATCTCCTTCCCGTTTTCTATTTCTCTTTTTACGTGATTTTGTTTCTCTTTTTATCTTTTGTTAGTTATTTTATTCTTTTTTTTTCTTTTGTTCTTCTACCTTCCTTAATTTCTCCTCTTCATATTTTCTTCTTCAATCTTTTTTTCGTTCCTATCTCTCCTTAGCACTCATTACCTCCCCTTCGTTCTCTCTCCTTCCTTCCTTCCTTCCTTCCTTCTTTACTTCCCTTTCATCATTTCCTTCCCTTCCTTACTGCCCTTCACTTCATTTTTTTTCTTCCAGCTCTCGATTTCTCTTTTTTCGTGATCTCCCTCTTCCTTTCGTTTGCTTATTTATTCCTTTCTTGTTTCTTCTCTCCTCTTTTGACCTTTTAACTTATCGAATTTGTTTTCACGTCTCTTTCGTCATTCTTTCTTTCGTTCCTGTTTTCACCACTCCTTACCTATTCTTTGTTTTCTTTTCTTTCTCTTCTTATCCTCCATATTTTCTTCTTTCTTCCCTTTCCTTCTTTATTTTTTCTTTCCTTTCTCTTCTTATCCTCCATGTTCTCTACTTTCTTCCCTTTCCTTCTTTATGGACCTGAAAATTATTGTTATCGTGCTCCATCCCCTTCCCTCGTTTGGAACATCGTCTGTCTGTACGCGTGTCCGTCTGTCTGTCTGTCTGTGTCCATGTCTGTTTGTCTGTCCCTCCCAATCTGTTTGTTTTTCTCCCATTCTTCGTGATTGTTTTTGTATCTTTCCTCGTAAAGACACACACACACACACACACACACACACACACACACACACACACACACACACACACACACACACACACACACACACACACACACAGAGCCCATTTCTTCGTATAAATAATGAAGAAAAAACGAAAAAGGAGGGACAAGAGAGAGAGAGAGAGAGAGAGAGAGAGAGAGAGAGAGAGAGAGAGAGAGAGAGTGTATTCTACCCACAAGCAGTTTAATTTCCCGTTCTTTCCTCCCACGCAACCCTGCTTCACCCTCTCATTTTCTTTCTGTTCCTCGTCCTCCTCCTCCCTTCCTCCTCTTTGCCTCTCCTCCGTATTCCCTCCCTCTCTTCCACTATTCCATGTTTCACCCTCTTCTATCCCTTTCCTCGCCCTCTTCCCTTTCTCTCTCTTTTTGATCTCCCTTCTCTCTCTCTTCCCTTTCGTCTCTCGCCCTTCTCCTCCCTCTCTTCGCCCTCCCTTCTCTCCCTATTCCCTCTCTCCCTCTTTTCTCCCTTCCTTCCCCCGGGTCACAAAACCAGCCAATTCTCTTGATGATACCATTCTCTCCCAGCAAGGTTGCCTAATTGCTTTCTTGCCTCTAATCACCTTGTTGCGTCACGCCCACGAGTAGTTAAAATGACCTTGATACGAAGAGGAAAGGAAAAGGAGGAGGAATACATAGGAATATACATACGAAGAACAGACACCAGAAAACCTGTCGGTCTATGGCGAGGGTGTCTGTCTACTACCGCTACTACTAGTAATCTACGTGTGGTAGGACAGGATAGAATAGATGAAGGCTCCTCCCCACCCACCTCTCCCTCCGGCAACGTGCCGGCAGGAAATAGTTAGAAGAGAACACCATGTGCCTTTAAGGAAGAAAGGGACATGGAAATTTTACAGTAAAGAGAGAAATATGAGGAAATTACTATCCTTAACACTTCAGTCGTGAAGTAGAATTAGAGTAAGAATACATTACAGTCGTGAAGTTAAATTAGAGTGAGAATAAACAGTGCATGAAGTTGATTCTTAAAAAAAAAAAACTATAAAAGCTAGTATTCTAAAAGCTAGTTTCTTTACATCGGAAAGAGGAGAAAGAGGAAAAGGAGGAGGAGATGGTTGGGGTGGAGGAGATGATGGTAGGGGAGTAAGATTGAAATAATGGAATGTATGGTAACGTTAAAGAGAAGTCAGCAGGATGAAGAGGGGGAGGAGAAAGAGAGGAAGAAGATGAAGAGGAAGAAAAGTTGAAGAAGGTGGTGATGGTGAAAAATAATAGTCGGAAAAAAGAAAACTTGTAGGGTAAGTGAAGAGGAGGAGAAGAAGGAGGGGGAGGAGGAGGAAAAGGAGGAGGAGGAGGAGGAGGCCTCGATGTGGAGATTGTTTTGGTTATCGGGCATGACGTGTGTGAGTATCGGGTCGGCCAGATATCGGTAAGGGGAGTATCTGACTATCTGTTATCGGCCGAGAGAGAGAGAGAGAGAGTTTTCTTTCATATCTACTTTTTGCGTCTTTTGTAGGTGCTCTTTGCAATTTCGTTCTATTTTCAATGTTTTTTTTGTATATTATTGCTATAATTTACTTTAACGTTTGTTTGTGTTGTGTGTGTCCCTTTGTGGGTTATTGGTTGTATTAGTCTCTCTCTCTCTCTCTCTCTCTCTCTCTCTCTCTCTCTCTCTCTCTCTCTCTCTCTCTCTCTCTCTCTCTCTCTCTCTCTCTCTCTCTCTCTCTCTCTCTCTCTCTCTCTCTCTCTCTCTCTCTCTCTCTCTCACACAGCGGTATTTGTTTACCTTCTCTTTATCTCTTCCATCAGGTCAGTCTTGTCTATACAAACCACAAGTCGACTCCTCCTCCGCCCTTCCCTTCCCTTCCTTTCCCTTCATCTTTATTTGCATCTTGTTCATTCTTCCTTCATTCTTTTCCCCTTCTCTTTGTTCTCTCTCTTTCTGTTTCTCCTCCGCCTTTCACTAACAATTATCTCTTTCCCCTCATCTCCTCTGCTCGTTATTGTCTAATCCGTTTCTTCTTCTTGCTCTTTTTAAAACTAGTAATTTGTTTTGTTTATGTGCGTTTTAATCTCCTTTTTGTTTTCTTGGTGTACCGTTATTTCTTCCGCGACTCCCTTTGTTGTTTTGGTTTCCTCTGTTTTCTTCATCTTTTCTTTATTATTCTCGCTTTTGCTGCTTCCCTTCCTGTTTTTTATCCATTACTCGCTTTCTTTCAGACTTTCAATTTTTTTTTATGCCTCTCACCTACTTATATTTTCTCCTCTCTTTCTTCTTCTCCCTCACCTTCCTTCCACTTTTACACTATTTCGTTTTTTTTTACACTTATGCCATTGAATTCCTTCCTGTCTTCGTTTTTTTTTTCTAACTCAACTGCTGTCTAGTCTTGTGTCTTTGTGTTATTGTTCCACGCTTCTTTTTCGTTTTTTCTTCCTTGTATTCGTCCTTCATTTTTTTTTGATCTCCTTGTCACTCATTCCTACATCCATCCATTCTTCCCTTCATTCTTCACCCTTTTTTTCCTCCTCCCTTATCAATCTAATCTCCCTTATCTGCCATAGCCTCCACCCTTTACTCAATCCATACATCATGCATAACCACCTCCATCACATCCTCTAGCTCATCCATTCTCTTCCTTTCTCTGCCTGTTTCATTTACTTCACCACCTCACAATCTCCTTCTTCCCTTCCGTTCCATTCCTCTATGCAATGCCTCATCCCTTCCCTCCCTCCACTACACACAAAGAAAATTTCCCCCTGCCATGCAACCTTCCTCTCTTCTTTCCCTTTCATTTATTTTTCCTTTCTTCCCTAACTTTTTTTTCTTCCTTCCTTCCTTCTTTCCTTCCCCAAGTTACTTCTTTCCTTCCTTCCCTCCATTATTTCTTCCTTCATTCCTTCCTTCTTTCGTTTCTTTCCTCCTTTCTTTCGTCCTTTTTCTTCCTTACTATCTTTCTTTCTTCCTTCCTTCTTTCCTTCCTTCTCTCATCCACCCTATCCTCCTTCCTTCCATCCATCCATCCATCCATCCATCCTACCTTCCTATCTTCGTTCCTTCCATTCATCCCTCGCTTCACTCACTCACTCACACACACACACACACACTCCCTCCGTCTCGTCTCTGCTGTGGGCTCGTGGATCAAAGGAACGTAACATTAGCCTCGTTCCCTTCGTTCCCAGCCACTGAACGTCCGGAGATCAGAGGGCGCGGCTCCCTCATGCAGAATGACCGCCCCGATTGCAGCATTCTCTTCTTTCTCTTTCTCTCTTCGTCAGCTGATCCCAATGGCCGCAGACCGAGGTGGAAGGGACTGTAATGAATGAGGGAATGAGAGAGAGAGAAGGGGAGAGATTCCTCATTCCTTCTTCCTCCACTACACACAAAAGAAAATTCAACCTGCCATGCAACCTTCCTTCTCTTCCTCCTTCCTTCCTGTCTTCTTCCTTCCTTCCTTCCTTCCTGTCTTTTTCCTTCCTTCCTTCCTTCCTTCCTGTCTTTTTCCTTCCTTCCTTCATTCCGTCCTGTCTTTTTCCCTCCATCCTTCCTTCCGTCCTGTCTTCTTCCTTCCTTCTTTCCTTCCTTCCTTCCTGTCTTTTTCCCTCCATCCTTCCTTCCGTCCTGTCTTCTTCCTTCCTTCCTTCCTTCCTTTCTTCCTTTCTGCATTTCTCTTACTCTCAAACAGACAGACAGAGACATATAGACAAACAGACAGACAGACACACAGTACCTTTTCCCCTCCACCACAAATCATTTAATCTGTTTGGCCATTTGTCTGTCTGTCTGACCGTGTGAGTGTCTGGGGGGGTGGGGGGCTGTGTGTGTGTGTGTGTGTGTGTGTGTGTGTGTGTGTGTGTGTGTGTGTGTGCGTGTGGTGTATGTGTGTGTGAGAGAGTGTGTGACGGACTATTTTTGTGTTTCAACTTGTCTGTATTTGTCTGTCTGTCTGTCTGTCTGTCTCGATTTTATGCTTCTTCCTCATGCTTGCACCGTTTACCCTCCTCCTCCTTCTCTTCCTCCTCCTCCTCATTCTCGCCCCCCTCGTTCTCCTCCTCGTCCTCGTCCTCTTTGAAGGTCTCGTAAGAAGATCCTTTGTCCCTCAGCATTCCCTGCAACACTCACACACACACACACGCGGAACACGACGGTCCTTTCTTCACCCACGAGAGAGAGAGAGAGAGAGAGAGAGAATAAAGAGAAAGGAAGGAAATAAGAAGAAATAGAGAGAGAGAAATAAAGAGAGAAATAGAGAATGAAAAATAGACGTACTACAGATGAATGGAAAAGGAGTAAAAGAAAAATAGCAGAGAGAGAGAGAGAGAGAGAGAGTCTCGCCAGATCTCCAGATCGAGCAGAGAGAGCCACTTCCTTCCCTCGTGAATTCATAGATGGCTCAGGAATTGGAAGAAATGATTCGCTGCGTCCAAATCATCTCCCACGTAATCGCTGGGTTGGGATGCGTCTCTCTCCTCCTCTTCCTCCTCCTCCTTTTTCCATTTTCTCCTCCTCCTCCTCCTCCTCCTCTTCCTGCTTCGTCTTCACAGCGTGGGTGGGAGGGAAGGAGTGAGGAAAGTGCATGGAAAGGAAGGTGATGGTGGAGGTGATGGTGATGAGCGGGGAGAAGATTGAAGCTGGAATGGGAGGGTTCCGAGGTCCGTACGTGGTAATGAAGGCGATAAGGAAGTGGAAGGAAGGAGGGAAAAAAGGAAAGTTCTGCTTGAAGGAAAAGGAGGGAAAGGGAGGAAGGGAGGGAGCCTGTATATTAAGGCAAACGACTGAAGGGAAGGAAAGGTAAAGGGGATGCGTGTATATGAAGGTAAGGGGAAGGAGGAGGAAGGGGAGAAGAGGTACCTGTTTAAAAGGAGGAGGAAAGCAGAAGTGAAAATGAAATGGTAAAGGCTGAGGAAAGAGCTATCGAGGTGCATATTTGGGGTTAAAGGGGAGGAGAGGTTGCGAAGGGAGGAGGTGGAGGGGGAGGAGGTGGAGGACGAGGAACAGTTACACAGAATAATCAAGGTAAAGAGCTGGGAAAGGGAATAACCTGTGTCTGCATTTATGATCAAGGAAGTAAATGTATAAGCTTGTGAATGTGAAGTGCAAGAAAGGTTGTCGCTATAAAAAAAATAGGTGGATAACTGAAGATGATAGTGGTGGAGGTTTAGAGGAAGCGAAGATAGGGGAAGGGCATGTGTTGGAGGTAAAGGGAAAGAGTAAGGGAAATGAATTTGGTGTGGAAGTAAAGAAAGATAGGTTTCATATTTTCCTCCTTTTCCTATAGTTTATTTTTTCTTCCCATTCCAAGATTATCCTTTTCCTCTTGTTTCTATGATATATCCTTCCCTTATATTCCCATTTCACCCTTCCCTACCATTCCTAGTTTATCCTTCCTACCATTTATTCCAGCTGTTGCAGGTAGAGAAGGCTACAGTGCCTACGAAATCCAGGCGAGTAAATGGGGCCGTAGATCCACCGTGGATGACCAGAGAAATAAAAAGGGCAGTAAACCTAAAAAAAGGAATTATAATTTGATGAAAGAGAATGCTACGGCCGAAGCCAGCACACAGTACCACAACAGCCTCAGAGCTTGTCGCAGCCTTATTCGGAGTAGCAAACGCAACTATGAAAAGCAAATAGCGTGCGAAATCAAAACTAACTCCAAGAAATTCTTCACGTATATAAGATCGAAAAAGAAAGTAAAATCCAATATTGGTCCCCTGACAGACGAGACTGGATCTGTAACTCAGGACAGTAAACAGATGGCCAGAATCCTCAACAGTAACTTCGCATCCGTATTCACAGTCGAGGACATCGAAACCATTCCCGAGGGCCCTGACCCGCCGAGTGAGATCACGCCCCTGGAAATTGACTCAATATGCGACCAAGAAGTAAAAAAGTACTTGGACAAACTCGACACGAACAAGTCAACGGGACCCGACAGTTTGTCCCCGCGGTTATTAAAAGAGCTTAAACAACAAATACTTCAACCACTCACTACCATATTCAACCGGTCAGTTCAACTGAACAAGGTCCCGGAAGAGTGGAAGATGGCGAACGTAACACCGATTTTCAAAAAAGGAGACAAAAGCGTTGCATTAAACTACAGGCCCATAAGTTTGACATCAGTGGCAGGAAAAATACTCGAAAAGATTATTAGAGACAAACTTGTCAAGTTTCTAGAAGACAATAATATAATCTCCGACACCCAGCATGGCTTCAGAAACAAGCGCTCCTGCCTAACGAATTTATTAGACTTCTTCCAAGGTATATATAAGAACTTCGATGCCCACATCCCCAGTGATGTTATATACCTGGACTTTCAGAAAGCCTTCGACAAGGTACCGCACGAGCGACTCCTTAAGAAACTGCACTCGGCGGGCATTGGAGCCAATCTGATCGCGTGGATAAGAGATTGGCTCACCGACAGAAAACAACGAGTACTACTCAACGGACAGCCTTCCGATTGGCTTCCAGTCACTAGTGGAGTGCCTCAAAGGTCAGTGCTGGGACCCATCCTCTTTATCATATATATCAATGACCTAGAATCAGGACTGAAATCCACAATATCGAAATTTGCTGACGACACCAAGGTGGGTGGAAAGGCCCTCACAAAGACCGACTGCGAAATCATTCAGAAAGACCTCAATCACATTATCGAATGGTCGGAAAAATGGCAAATGTCTTTTAATGTTGACAAATGCAAAGTCATGCACATTGGGTCCCAAAATAGTAACCACACATACATCATGAATGGGAAACCTCTGCAGGCGATGCAGGAGGAAAAGGATCTTGGAGTCGCTATCAGCAGTGACCTGAAACACGCGAATCACTGTAAAAAAACATACAACAAAACCAACACAATGCTCGGGTTCATAGCGAGGAACTTCGAGTGTAAAACACCAGACGTGATGCTATCCTTGTATGATTCCATGGTAAGACCGCACCTTGAGTATGCAGTACAGTTCTGGTCTCCTAATTACAGAAAGGACATTGCTTTACTGGAAAGGATTCAACGACGCGCCACAAAGATGATTCCAACCTTAAGGGCTCAACCGTACGAGGAACGATTCAAGCGACTCAATCTCTTCACATTGGAGAAAAGACGCCTACGAGGGGATATGATTCAAGTCTTCAAGTATTTGAAAAAGTTCAATAACGTCGATTACTCCAAATTCTTTGAACTGCAAACCAACTCAAGAACTAGAAATAACGGTTTACCCATTCAGTCGAGTCGATGTAACACAGACATTGGAAGGAGTTTCTTTTCAAACCGAGTCATCCGCCACTGGAACAATCTTCCCTCTGAAGTAGTAAACGCGAATGCCATCAACTCCTTCAAATATAAAATCGACCGTCATTTCGCTGCGTCGGGAGTAAACTGAATAACGAGGTGCTTTCATCTGCTCCTCAATATCGAGGTGCTTTCATCTGCTCCTCAATATCGAGGTGCTTTCATCTGCTCATCAAGCCCCAAGTGGCGGTCGAGCAGATTAAATCACCCAAGCGGGCGACCTCGTAATGAGCCAATAGGCTTTCTAGAAGTTGCCTGCATTTCCATGTTTCCAGTTCATATTTTACATTTCCTTCCCATTCTTTGTTTACCCTTTTCTCCTGTTTCGAATACGCGTGTCTTTTTCATTCCCATATCCTCCTTTTCACCTGTTTGCAGTTCACCCTTCCCCTTCATTCACATTTCACCTTTCCTTCCCGATCCCATGTCACCCTACCCTTCCATTCCTAGTTTACCCTTTCCTCTTGTTTCCAGTTTAACCTTCCTTCCTGTTCACTGTTCCCTGTGCACCCTCCCTCCCCTCTCGTTCCAGTGTCACCCTTCCTTTCCGCTCAGCCTTCCCGTGTTCCGTGCAGGTCAGTGGGACTCAGTCAGGGTTCAGTCCTGTAACGGTGGATGTGCCAGACGACGGAAATTAAAACAGCAAATTATGAGACGAAGCGCAGCAAGCAAAGCACACACACACACACACACACACACACACACACACACACACACATACCGTTACGGAAACTGTAATTGAGGGAGACGTTAGTGAATTGCCTCTGCGTTTTTACAAATTCATATCTTGATTAAATGCGAGCTCAGGGCGGCATGATAAACGTAATTGGGGTTTTATTGCATTATCCGTGCATTACAGTTTTACAACTTAAATAATTGGGGTCTTAGAGTTAAGTGGCGCACGTATATAAAAAAATTCCATTACACTTAACACTCATCACCGCTCTGACAAGGGTTAAGGGGCGCATTCTTAAACATATCGTCGCCCAAGCACATATATATAACAAGGCATTCGCAGGAGTTATTGTAGGCATTTCCAGGAGTAGTTTTATGACCCTGGTGGTAGTTTGACCCTTCTTCTGTACCTTGAACCTATAAAAAAAAAAACACTCATTAGAACCCGACTGATCTTTCTGGCTTTTGGAAATACGTAGTTGGTGTGAAGGGTGGAAGCGCCTGTGGGCATTTCCAAGGGTAGTTTGACCCTTCTGTACCGTGAACCTATAAAAGCACTCATTAGAACCCGACTGATCTCCTTTCTGGGCTTTGGAAATCGTTGAAGTGAGAGGTGGAAGCGTCTGTGGGGATTTCCAAGGGTAGTTTTATGACTTTAGTGGTAGTTTGACCCTTCTTCTGTACCGTGAACCTATAAAAAAAACACTCATTAGAATCCAACTGATCTCCTTTCTGGACTTTGGAAATAGTTGATGTGAGTGGTGGAAGCGTCTGTAGACATTGCCAAGGGTAGCTTTTGACCTTAGTGGTAGTTTGATCCTTCTTCTGTACCATGAACCTAAAAAAAACACTCATAAGAACCCGACTGATCTCCTTTCTGACCTTTGGAAATAGTTGATGTGAAGGGTAGAGCCGTCTGTGGGCACTTCCAGGAGTAGTTTTATGACCCCGGTGGTAGTTTGACCCTTCTTCTGTACCGTGAACCTATAGAAACACTCATTAGAACCCGATTGATCTTCTTTCTTGACTTTGGAAATACATATAGTTGATGTCAGTAAGGGATGGAAGCGTCTGACAACACCGACGTAATAATACCGTGTCAGTTGCTCTTTCTCCCGGCGTTATTATGTAAAGGAGAGAGTTGGGGAGAGATAAACGACAGCGATGCAGCGGCGGAAACACGGCAATAAACGGAGACGCTGAGGCGGACAGATACTGATGAAGACGGAGAGGAAGCGTCATAGCAAAAGAAAGCGATGATTATGATGAGGAAGGGAAGCAGAAAAGCAGTTGCGACATTGACCTCTCCTCTCTTCTGGCCTCCTTTCGTTCTGTTTCCTTTGGCTAGAGTTGCTTTTTTTTTTTTGTTTGTTTGTTTGTTTGAATCATTGAGCTTCCTTCCTTGTTGTAAAAATATTATAAAAAAAGGTATAATACGAGAGAGAGAGAGAGAGAGAGAGAGAGAGAGAGAGAGAGCATGTTTACCTGTAATTATGATGAGCAAGGAAACAGATGAAGTTACTTAAAAAAAGGAGAGGAGAAACTAATAATACACGAGAGAGAGAGAGAGAGAGAGAGAGAGAGAGAGACCATGTTTACCAGAATAGATTGATAAATGAATGGCTATAGCAACCCCTAACCGCCCATCACCCCTGCTCCCCAAACAACGTGGACGAGTAAGCCGCGTCACCTCACCTCCCCTCACCTGCCCCTCACCTCCCCACACCTTCCCCCCACCTTCTCCCCTCCCCTCCTTCCTCTCCCATCACCTTCCCTCGTCGTCCCCTCAGCCAAGCACTCGATCTTCCTTGTCACTCCCCTCCTCGCGCCCCTCCTGTCGCACCCCTTTCCTCCCCCCCTCATCTCCCTTCACCCCATCCATCTCCTAAATGCCTCTTAAGGGTAGCGTAAAGACCTGCTACTACAACTACGCGACTACTACTACTACTACTACTACTACTACTACTACTACTACTGCTACTACTGTTGTTATATTTTCATCGCTTTTCATTCTTTTTTCTCATTTTTTAATACCGTTTGTTCTTCGGTCTTTCATTTCTTCCTTTCTTTTCGTTATTTTCACCCCTCCTCCCGCCCCCCCCTCCTGTTCAATTTTTTCCTTTCATTATTCGTGCGTAATATTTTTGTTTAATTTTTCTTTTTCATTTTTTCCTTCATTTTTTTTTTTCATGCTATTATTGCTGTGCCTTCTTTCCCTTTGTTTCCCCTCCCCCCTTTTTTTTCCTCTCACCCCAATTTTTTACGGTTTTTCTTTTCCCCCTCTCCCTTTCCCCCCCACTTTTGCCTGTTCCCTTCTTCCTCTCTCCTTTTCCCCTCATCCATTTCCCTCTGTTCGTCTTCTTCTTCTCTCCCTTCTCCCCTCTTTGCCAGTTCCCCTCTTCCCCTTTCCTTTTCCTCCTTCTCTTCTTCCTTCTCCCCCACCTTTACTTGTCCCCTTCTTTTCCCCTCTCCCTTTCCAACCATCTTTATCAGTCCCACTCTTCTTCTCTCCTTTTCCGTGTCCTTTACCTCCTCTCCCCTCTTTCCACTACCTTTACCTGTCCCCTTTAAACGTGACAGGTGCTTGTTGCTCCTTTTATATCCGCCCCACTTCATCCCAACACCCTAAAACTCCCACCCTCATGCTCGCCCTTCTCCCCTCCCTCGTTGCCCTTGCCCTCCCTGCCCTCGCCTCCCTAAGTGGGTAATGGCGTGTGACCTGGGCAGTGTTGGGGTCGGGTCACCTTCCAACCCCGGGGTCATGCTGGCAGGGGAGGAAGGAAGGGTGGAAGGGAGGAAGGAAGAGAGAGATGAAGGGAGGAAGAGGGTGGAAAGAGGGTGGTTGAAAGGTAAAATGGAAGGGAGGAAGGGAGGGTGAGAGGAAGGGAAGGTTGCAGGGAGGTAGAGAGGGTAGAAGGGAAGGGTGGAAAGAGAGGTGAGAGAGTGGAATGAAGTAAGGAAGGAAGAGTGGAAGGGAGACTGGATGGGTGGAAAGGGGGGCAGGGATGAGGAAGGGGGGGCGGAGGGAGAGTCGGGAAAGTTTGGGTCATGTTATGATGTTTTTTTTCGTTGTTGTTGGGTTGGTGTGTGTGTTGCCGGAGTCTGAGTCGATGTCATGTGTGTGTTGCAGTGTGTATTGTCGAGTGTGTTGCGTCTGTTGCACTACACACTTTTATCTGTTGTGTTTTTGTTGTTTCGGTTCGGAAGTTGTGCAGAGTTGCGTTGGTGAAGCCGTTGTCTCGGGGGATGTTCGTTTAATGTTTTTTTGTTTGTTAGTTTGTGTCCTTGCATCTTCGGTCACAAGTTCGGTCTTAAGTTGTGTCTGCCTTGGCTTAGCTTCATAGCCTTGGTTGTAAGTTACGTCGTTATGTCCCTATCGTGTTGTAGCTTCCTTACTTTTCCCTTCAATTTTGATTTACTCCTTAACTCTGATTTACCCCTTTATTTATTTCGCTTTAAAATTAACCCTCTAACTTTAATATACCCCTTTAATATATCCCTTTCTAATTAAACATCTAACTTTGACTAACCCATTCAGTATTTCCGTTTCTAATTAACCCCTTAACTTTGATATACCCATTTAATTGTTCCTTTTCCTTCATTACTTTTCCTATTAAACTCTGCCTGACACTGGTCACTCTACTTTCTCAGACAATATATACATGTTTTACTATTGTTAAGTCTGTAATGATACGAAGAAGAATGGCGGTGATTAAATTAGATAAAAAGAGGAAAGTAATAAATAATTAAATTACCTTCTTTGTTTAGGAATGTATTTGTAAAGTCGTGTAGCGTTGAGATTCAGTCCATTTGTTCGGATCACCTCCAATGATACTCCTGAACACCTTTCATGTACCCTTTCGTTTTGTTTTCTTTTGTTTTTGTTTTCCTTTTCACGTTTATGCAGATAACCTCAGCACGAAACCCCACTGACACCCCTTCACCGGCACGCACGCACGCACCCACGCAAACACACACGCACGCACACACACACACACACACATACACCTGGACTCACCCACCTTCACCATACAGCCCCAGTATTACCCGCCTCACACACGCTCACGCACGCACGCTCGCACGCACACTCACCCACCCTCACTCCCCTCATCTGCACCTCAACACAGCACACGTGACCTCCACTCTCCACACACCTGTACTCTTGACCCCACACATCTTTGACCTCTGCTCCACCCCGCCTCGCCAAGCTCCGACAGACTCTTAAAGAAGACCTCCTCCTGCTCCCCCTTCCTCACCTCCTCCTTCTCCTCTTACTCCTCCGCCTCCTCCTCCTCTTCCCATAACCTCCGCTGCCGTTACGAGGCCCTGCCCGCCGCCCCTCGCCCGTGAAAGTGGCCGCCTCACCTCCAGCGGGAAATAAGAAAGGCAACATTCCCTCGTAAAAGTCTGCTTAATATTCGAGTTTCTTTGTCAAAAATTCTCTCTCTCTCTCTCTCTCTCTCTCTCTCTCTCTCTCTCTCTCTCTCTCTCTCTCTCTCTCTCTCTCTCTCGTTATGACGTAAGCAGCAGCAGGTCCGTGATTCACCTTGACGCTCTGATCCTTACCTGTCTGATACCTGTATTTGACGAGGAGATGTTGTGTGGCATTGTTGTGGCGTGACCCGGTCCTGTGGCAAACACACACACACACACACACACACACACACGCACGCACGCACGCACGCGCGCGCACACACACACACACACACACACACACACACACACACACACACACACACACACCTGTACTTTGCTTACAATCACCTCATTATTTCTTTCCCCATTCTTTTTCTTCATTTTATCTTCCCATAACGATCATCTCCTTGCCTTCATTCAATTTTCATTCCTCTCCGTTTCCCTCTTTTCCTTTCTCTACTGTGTCTTCCTATCACATTCATCTCCTTTCCTTAACTCAGCTCCATTTTTTTTCCCTTCTCTGTTTTCCCTCATTTTATCCCGCCATCACTTTCATCTCCTTCCCTTCACTTATCTCCATCCCCTTTCCCTTCTCTCTCTTTTTCATTCATCGTATCTTCCCGCAACGATCACCTCCATTCCTTCACCCGTCCTTCAACTCCTCCATCCATCCCTCTTCTCTTCCCATCCCTCTCTCTTCCTTCCTCATAACATTCCAGCACACGTTCTCCCTGACTTCTTATCTTCCTTCCCCTTTTCCTTCCTCTCACTCACCTTCTCCTCCTCTCTCCCCACCCCTCACATACCCTCCTCCCTCCCTGTCACCCATCACTCACCTGTCACACCTTCGCCAGGTAACCAAGGTCGTCAGGAGAGCCTCACCTGTGCTCCCTAATTCGCATCTTACCTGCCTGTTCTGTTTTGGTCTCCGTTATGTCTTGAGTCTGGTTCATCCTTCCCTTCTTTGTTCTCTCTTCTTCCTCTCTCTAGTTTTTGTTTGTGTTGGTGTGTTTTTTTTATTCCGATTTTCCTTGTTTTGTTACTTTCTTGCTTTTGTTTTTTTGTTTTATTGTTTATTTGTATTGTTATTTTTTTCTTCTTTTCTCTTCCTCTCTAGTTTTTGTTCGTCCTGTTCCTTTTTTTCCGGTTTTCCTTCTTGTGTCACCTCCCTATTCTTGTTTTTGTTGGTCTTTTGCTGTTTTCGCGTATTAAACTTCAGTGGAGGCGAGTCACAGTGCATTTACTAAAAATAAACAATACCCATCGACGCTACATACGAAAAAAGAACACATAAAAGACTGCCCTGTAAGACGAACGAGCCAAAGGAATGCATGAGACCATTTAAACCCGCACTCACTCCTCCTCAAATGAATATACGTAAAAGATTTCACTGTATAATTCGCGGGGAGGGAGGGAAGGACGTGAGAAAAAGCGGGAGGCGGACTTGTTTCAGAGTTTACTAGCATGAGCCTTGACGGGATGAAGACTGGGCGACTGCCGCGTCAAGGAGGATGAGCAGAATAAGCGTGGGAAAGTGAGGGGCAAGCAGGGCGTGGGTGTAACGGGGAGGGAAGGGGAGGGAGAGGTGGGGATGGAGATGATGGTTAGGGAAGGGGTGGAAGGGGAGGATATGAAAATTGTAGTGGTGATAGGTGGGGAAAGGAAGGGATGAAGGAAGGGGAGGGAGGGGTGGGGATGGGGATGATGGTTGGGGAAGGGGTGGAAGGGGAGGGTATGAAAATTGTAGTGGTGGTAGGTGGGGAAAGGAAGGGATGGGAAGGGGTGTAGGGGGGTACTGTTTTCGTGGAGGGGGTGGGGCAACGGGAAGGCGTGGGGAAGGGGAAGGGGTGGAGGGAATAGGCAAGTTACAGTGGTTAGTTTAGAAGATGGGGTGAGGGAAGGGGTGAAGACAGGAGGATATGCAGATTATAGTGGTGATGGGTAGGGAAGGGGATGATGGGGTGAGGGAAGTGATGGAAAGGGAATTATATGAAAGTTGTTGTGGGGAGTGGAGAAGGGGATGGGGATGAGGGAAGGGGTGCAGAGGGTAGGATATGCAGGTTTTAGTGGTAATGGGTATAGGAAGGGGAATAGGGCAGAGGAAGGGATGAATAGAAGAGAATGTACAGGTTGTAGTGGTAATGGATAGGAAAGGTGGGGTGAAAGGATGGAGGGGAAGAAAAAGGAGGTTTTAGTGGAGGTGGGAAGGAAGGGAAGGGGTGGAGGAGAGTACGGTTATAGTGAATGGGTAGGGTAAGAAGATGGGGTGTTAAAAGGGGTGGAATGGGAAGGATGTGATGGTTATAATAGTGATGAGTAGGAAAGGGGATGGTGGGAGAATGAGTGGAAGGAAAATGATATGCAGGGTTTAGTAGTGATGGGGAGGGAATGAGGGGAGTCGGGGTGGAAGGGGAGGTGGGTAGGGAAATGGAATAGGGGGCGGAAGAGGCTAGAAAGGGAAATATATGCTCTCTGTCCTTCCCTCCTTCTGTCCTTTCCTCCAATCCTTCCTCTCTCCCTACCTTCCCATCCTGCAAATCCTTCTTACTCAGTCTCCGTTTTTTCGCATCCTACTGCTCCTACTGCTGCTGATGATGATGATCCTTCTGCACTCCTTCCTGCTCCTTTCCTTCCAAGTTGCCCATTATTCCGTTCCTCTGTGTCTTCCTCTTCTTCTCTGTGTCTTCTCTTTCTCCATGTTTTTCCTCCTTTCCTTCCATCGCTATTACCTGTTATCCTGGACTTTCTTCTGCCTCTCTTCCTCCTTCTCATTATCATCCTTCTCCTATTTCTCATTTTCCCATTCCTCCTCCTTTTGATTACAATTGCTTTTTATCATTAACTTTGTTCTACCTATTCTTTTTCTTTCTCCTCTTCATTCTCCTTATCATTTCTCCTGGTTCTCTTCTTTCCCTTCTTCGTTCTTCTTTTTTTTTTTCCTTCATAACTGCTTGATACCCTACTCTTATTTTTCCTCTTCCTTCTCCTCCTCCTTTCTCTTTATCCTCTTCTTCTTTTCCTTCCTACATGACTGCCTGATCCCTGTCCTTCTCCTCCTCATCCTTCTCCTCGTCAGCCACAAGCGACAGACAGGTTCTTTTCTCAGGACCTGTTTCTTTCTCTTCTTTTCATTTTATTTCCGTGGTATGTGGCCCATCCTTCGCCTCGGCAGATAACGATGGATTAGGCGGCATTCTGAGGGCCTGATAGATAGCGGCGGGGAGTGGGTGAGGTATTTTCAGCATATGTTATGAGGCAAGGTCGGCGGGGCTCTTAAGATGGGGAGGCAGATGTGGCGGGCGGCCCAGGAATTCTTGAGTTGACTTGAGGAGGTGAGGGGGGAGTGGTGATAAGGTGGGTGGGAGGGATAGAGGAAGGGAGGGAGATAAGAAAGGAGAGAGGAGGGAGGAAGGGAGAGCTACTGTGTGAAAGAAAATGGGAAGGTGAATTTTTCGTTTTGGTTTGTTATGCGAAAATGCATTTATTAAAGCTTATAGAGTGTACGAGCTTGTATGAAAAGGAAAATTTATGATCTTTACCGAAAAGTACGTCCAAAAAAAATACAGGATATCAAAGTGGAAAAAAGAGGAACCAAAACGAATATAAAAATGAGAAATACACACACACACACACACACACACACACACACACACACACACACACACACACACACACACACACACACACACACACAGAGGGTAAAACACGGTGAGTCAAAACACTGCATGGGACGCTGACGGCGGCCTAAAACGAGAAAATACTTGGAAATACACGAGTTGGGGAGGGAGTGTTCAGGACCAGGGTAATATCGCGTGTAATCTGCCAAGTGGTGTGTGTGTGTGTGTGCGTGTGTGTGTGTATGTGTGTGTTTGGTAGTGTGGTCCCATGTCCTACAACCCCTTTTTTTTTTAAACACACACACACACACACACACACACACACACACACACACCTGTAATCTGGGTCCGGATGTGGTTTCATGCATACATATTCGCTATCCAAAGAGAGAGAGAGAGAGAGAGAGAGAGAGAGAGAGAGAGAGAGAGAGAGAGAGAGAGAGAGAGAGAGAGAGAGAGAGAGAGAGAGAGAGAGAGAACAATCTTCGTATGATTTGCTCCTGTGTGTGTAATTCACCGCGGCCTGATCACGAGTTGGACTCGCTTTCGCCAACAGGTACCCTCACGACGTGAGCAAGTGCTCATTATTGTCGATCATTGGGTACTGCGAGGACCTCACACACCACACACCCCATCCCCCTTGCTCAATGGGGGGACAGTAACCATTTCTAGTCAACGGAAAGAATTCGGCCTGAGCGGGGCTCGAACCGCCGCCTGTTTGGCCATGAAGCCATGCAGCGCGGCGCTCTAACCGAGAGAGCTACCGGAGAGGTGTTTTGTGTGTGTGTGTGTGTGTCCCATTAAGGTCAGGCGGGTGGGAAGGCAGTGACAGCGATGGAGACGGAGCTTCGTTTTCCGTACGCCAAATTGTTGAGGAATGTGTGAGTGTTGGGGAGGGGGTGGGGGTGGGGGGGAGAGTGGTGGTGAGGGAGGCAGTGAGTGTGGTGACGATGGTGGTGTTGATTGGAGTTGGAGGTGTCGGGGTGGTAGTGTGTGTGGTGGTGATGATCGTGGTGTGGGTGATGGGGATAGGTGTTAGACATGAGGGGGTGATGGCGAAGGTAATGGAGAGGGCGGTGATGATTGGTGATGATGGTGGTGGTGAGAAGTGCCGTGAATGATGATTGGAACGATGGTTATTTGATTCGTGTGATTAGGGTGGTGGTGAGTGTTGTTAGGAGGTGGGGACAGGTGGAGGTGAGGGGTGTAGGGAGAGGGTGGTGAGGGTGATGGTGGTGAGGACGGAAGGGAGATATGGTTGTGAAGGGTTTACGGGGAGGGTGATGGTGGTGATGGTGTTGGGAGATGATTGGGAAGTGATGGTGAGAGTAGTGGTGACAGCTAGTGGTGGTGGTGGTGATGGTGAGTGGTTGTGCTGTTGGTAGTGGGTGATAGTGTTGAGGGGTGGTGACGCGGGGGGCGCCGACCCTGGCCTCGCTCCACTTACCTGCAATAATGACCTTACCTGTTCCGCTAATTGAAAGCCGAGGGAGCACCAGGTGTTTGATTGCCTCTCGCCCACCTGTCCTTCCTTTCACTCGCCTGTCGTTCTTTCAACGCCTCGCTCGCCTTTGATGCCTCGTCTTCTCCTCTTTCTCTTCAGTAAATTGCACTCCTTTTCAATTTTTGCGCTCTGATATTACTTTATTTTCCCTTCTTTCTAGTTCTTTTTCATTACCTTTCTTTGGTGTGTAGTTTTTCTTTATTCATTTTCTTGTATTCCTTTTTTGGTTTTCATCTTATTCTTCCGCTGGACTTTTTCCTCTCATTTTTCCTCTTTCTCGTGTTTCTCCTTCTCTTCCTTCCTCTCTTCGTCTTTCTTCTCCTCTTTCTCTTCATTAAATTTCACTCTTTTTTCACCCTTTTTAAATTTTTGCACTTTGATATCTCTATTTTCATTGCTTTTCTTGTTCGTTTTGATTATTGTTCATCCCTTTCTATATTTTTCTCAATATATTACTCTCTCTTCTTTTCAGCTTAAATCTTCTACTTCTCTCCTTTCTTCCTCCTATTGTTTCTCCTTTTCATCCCTCCTCTCTTCGTATTTCTTCTCTTCTTTCTGTTCATTAAATTCCTTTCCTTTCAATCTTTTTTAACTATTTTCCTTTTTTTTAGTTCATCATCATCATACTTTATCCTTTGGTATATGTACTTTCTATATTTATTTACTTATATTTCTTTTAGTTTTCATCTTTATTCTTCCACGTGACTTTTTCCTCTTCTCTCCTCTCCTCTCTTCCTTCCCGGTTCCTCCATCATCTTCTCTTCTTCGTCTTGTTTCTCCCCTCCTTCAGATTCTCCAAGCTTATTTTCTCAATTATCTCCCCCGCACTTCCTTCCTTTAATTATTTATCTTTTTCAGGAATCGTCTGCTCTCTCCCCTCCACGATTACTGAAACCCTGCTCACCCGCTTTCCCCTCCTCCCCCTCCTCCTCGTTCCTCCTCCTCCTCCTCCTTCTTCACCGTCTTCAGTATTCCTCTCAGCTTGTTTTTCTTAGACTCTTCCTGCTTGATAATCCTTGGGAGGTGGATGGGGCTGGGATGTGAAGTGGAAGAGGGTGTGGGAGAGTGTGTGTGTGTGTGTGTGTGTGTGTGTGTGTGTGTGTGGCTGGGGAGGATGTGGTGGGATGTGTGGTGCAGGATGGGATGGACTTGAAGACAGGGGTGAAGGGAGTGGAAAGTGGAGTGAAACGGGATGGTTCGACGAGTTGAGAAAGGGGTGACAGACTACATACGACAAATGGGAAGGGTGGAGATAAAGAGAGAAAGGCTGTTAGGGATGCAGGAGAAAAAGATATGACTGAAATGAGCAATGAAGAATACAGAAAGGAAGGAGAAAAAGAGTGCAAGGGAGTAATATGGAAAGAAAGAAAAAGGAAAGATTATGAAAGGGCAAAAGTAAATATAGACTCTCTCTCTCTCTCTCTCTCTCTCTCTCTCTCTCTCTCTCTCTCTCTCTCTCTCTCTTCCCTTTCCCCCCCCCTTCCCCCTTGACTCAACATTCTTTAATAAATTTTCAAGGACTTTGGTTAAGGTTAGGACAAAGGGCGGAGGACCAAGCGGAGGGAACATAATAATAAAAGAGCTTGGGAGACATTTGAAGGGGAAGGAAGGGCTGAAGAGGGCGAGGAAAATGAGATGAGGAAGAGGAGGGAAGGGGTTGAGGTGGTGGCTGGGAGAAATGGGAAGCTGGGGAGACAGTTTGTGGGAAGGATGGGAGGCAGGGGAGATGACAAGAAGGGGGAGAATGAGGAGTGTAATGAAGGGAAGTTGGGGAATGGAGAAGGGAGGGGGAATGTAGGTGAGGGGTGAATGGGACAGAAGTGGGAGGGGTGGGAGGCAGGGGAGAGAGCATATAGAAAGGTTGGGAAGTAGGGGGAGAAGGGGGAGTATGAGGAAAGGAAGGGGAGGATGTAACATGCGGAGAAGGTGGGGGAGGAAGAGGTTTGGGAGGGAGGTTGGGGTTATGAGGTTTGGGGATATGGCAGAAAGGAAAGAATGGGAGGAAGGAAAGTTAAGAGAGAGACAGAAGGGAAAATGTAGACTAAAGAGGGAATGCAACGGTAGGTAGGGGAGGAGGTTGGGGCTATGTGGGGAGTGTAAGGTAAAGGGGAGGTATGGGGGGAGGGGAGCGTATGAGTGGTGTTCCCCAGGGCGGTAAGAGGAGACCCTCCGGCTTAATAAAGTTAATTATCATTTCGTGGCTGCGGCGCCTCACGCGTAGGAGGAGGAGAGGAGGAGGAAGAGGAGGAGGAGGAGGAGAGGCGCCGGCGGGAGGGAATGAGACGCTGGAGATGTCCGCGCCATTACCTCCACTCTTATCTCCCTCCCCCCTCTCCTCCTCCCCCCCCCCTCCCCCTTCATGACCCTCCTCCTCTTTATCTCTCTCCCCGTTTGCCTTTTTTTTTATTTCCTTCCTTCACGCATTTTCCTATTTGGCTTTTGTTTTCCTTCCTTTTGTGTGTTTTCACCTTTTTGCTTTCTACTTTCTCCATTCGTTTGTCCTCCTTTCTTTCTCCTTTCTTCTTTCTCTTCTCCCCTCCTTTGGCTTTTTGTCTATAATATCCTCATGTGTTTCTTCTTTGTTACTAAGTCTCTCATTCCTCTTCCAGCGGCTTATCTTCATTATTATTCTTACTTCTTCTACTACGATCTCTCATCCTCATTCTCTTCCTCCTCCTCCTCCTCCTCCTCCATTACTTCTTCAGGATTTTTGCACCGTCTCCTTTTCTGCTTCTCCTCCTCATCAATTTATCTCCATTCCCATGATATTCTTACTCTTTCCTCCTCTATCTTTCTTTCTCTTCCTCTGCCTCCTCCTCCTCCTCCTCCTCCTTTACTTCTTCAGGACTTCCTCACTCTCTTCTTTTCTTCATCTCTTATTCATCTTTTTTTGCTTGTTCTTGGTTACTCTCATCTTTTCATCGCTTCAAATCCAAGGGAGTCGCTAGCTTTGCATATATTTAGTTCTTCCTCCTCTTTTTCTTCCTCTCTCATGGTCATTTTCATCATCATTGTAAGCTTTTTCTCATTCTTCTTTTTTTCTTATTTATTCTACTTCATCATTCTTATTATTATCTTTCCTTTTCTTGTTTCTTATCTTTATCTACATTCCCTCACTCTCTCTTCCTTTCTGTCTCCTGTTTTTTTTTTTCATTTCCTTTCTCTTGTTTTTTTTCTTTCTCTTTGTCACTCACTTCTGTCACTTAACTTTTTCTTCTTCTTCTTCTTCTTCTTCTTCTTACTACTACTACTACTACTACTACTACTACTACTACTACTACTACTACTACTACTACTACTACTACTACTACTACTACTACTACTACTACTACTACTATTACTACTACTACTACTACTACTACTACTACTACTACTACTAAAACCACCATCACCACTACGACTGCGACTATCACTACTACTTCGACCACTACGCCATCATCTCCCTCTCTCCTCCCCCACACCACATCTGGGAGTGTTGGTAGCTCTGGTAACGACCCCTTCTGGAGGCAGTTGGCACCCCTGCTGTTCCGAGGGGTAGAAAAAGATTACAAGTTGGGTAACCGCGTGTTGTGTTACTCAGCACGCTCGCCGATTTACGAGGCCTTGTCCTATTACTCACAATTACACCCGAAAACAAAAGAATTACTCGTGGGATGACTGGACGGTAGAGGAAGGAGGAGGTGGAGGAAGGGGAAAAAATTGGGTGAAGATGTTATTGGGGTGAAAGGAGGGTGGGTTAAGGAAGAGATGGGTTATGAGTAAGGGGTTGGGGGATAAAAGAAGGAATTGGAATGAGTTGGAATAAGGAGATATATAGGTAAGAGGTTGGGGAGGAGATGAGGTTGAGTATGGGTAAAAGAATAAAAAGGAAACGAGTTAGAAAGTGGTTATGTGAATGATGAAGAAATGGGAAGGAGTATGTGGGGGAGGGAACAAAGAAAGAAAGGGGGGTTTGAGAGTACGGGGTTCAGGAAGGGGCAGGGAAGAATATGGGAGATGGGGAGTGATGTTAAGGTGATTGGGAGGATTGGGAGAAGATGACTGCTGAAAAAAAAAGATGTGGTAAGAGTATCAAAACTAGGAATTGAGGAAGTGGAAGGGAGAGTAGAATGGATAGTGCTTGAGAAATGATTGGGGAAGGATTTCAGATAAATGAGAAAAATATCATGATTACGGGGATGGGGAAGGAATGAAAAGAAAGGCATGTGGCTCTAAGTAGAAGACAGGAAAAAGTGACGACGGCATAAGTTAATGAAGAGGTAACGGAATGGTGTAGGGATGATTGTGTGGGAATCTAAGAAGGGGAGAGAGACGAAAGTAAGGTTGAAGGAATTGGTGAAGGAATAGTGTAAGGGTGATTATGGTGATGCAAGAACTGGGAAAAGGGAAGAGTGATACTAGAAAGGGTTAAAGAAGTGGAGACGGAATGGTATAAGGGTGATTGTAACTGAAAGAAGAAGAAAGAAGAGTAATACATGCAAGGGTAAAGGGAAGGGCAAGGGAATAGTGTAAGGGTGACTGTAGTGGTTTGGGAGTAAAAGAAGGGGAGGGTGATGACAGCAAAGGGTAAGGAATGATGTAAAGAGGGCGAATATGAACGCGTGGGAGTTGAAAAAGGAAGGAAAGAAAAAGTTGGGTGAGGACTGTAACTCTAAAGGACATGCAAAGGACTGTCTGCGGAATTTACGAGCAAAAACGAACCACACAATTGAACAAACCACAAGCCCAATAAAAAAGGGCAAATAAATCTCTCGGCTCGTCATGAGTTTTAGAGGAACCGACTTAGCTCGTTTAGTTTTAATTCCCCTCGTTACTTTTTCGTTCCTTTTATGATCCGAAAGTCCCAAATTAGCTTTCTTATTAGCGTTCTTTTGGCGTGTCCTTTCAACTCGAGTTCCTTCCTAAGCACAAAATGACTCCGGCAAAACAACGGAAAGTCAATTACTGTTTTCATTTCACGGAGAAGTAAAAATAAACCAGTAATTTGTTCGTTAACTTGTCAGCTGGCAGAGAAGAAGGAGGAGGAGGAGAAGAAAGGGGTAGAGGAGTGAAAGGCGAAATGGGACGGAAGGGGGATAAAGAGGATGAGTAGGAGAGGATGGATGATGATGAGAGGATAGAGAATAGAGGGGATGATAGAGAAGGAGAAGGGATAAAGGAGTTGAGTCAAATGTAAGATACTATAAGTGAGGGGAAATATATGGAAGAAGGTTAATGAGGAGTGAAAAAAATGGGAGGTCATGAGCAGAGGACGTCTAAAAAAAAAAAGATGATAAGCTGAAGAATACTACGAGGGGGAAGAGAAAGAGAAAGCAAGAAAAGACGAGTTCGGGAGAGAGAATAAAAAAGAAAACGAAATGATCTTCGAAAAGGTAAATAAGGTGAGCTGTTGAGAGATAATGAGAGAGAGAGAGGCAGACAGACAGACAGATAGACAAACATAGACGCTGAGAAACATACACACCTACATCTATACATACCGACAGACAAACACACGGAGAAAACGAGTGTGTGTACAAAAAGGGAAAGACAGGTGTATCAAGGTGAGTCAGGGCGCCAGGTGTGGGTGACGAGGGCGAGGCAGGTGGAGGCAGGAGGAGGGCCAAGGAGTCACAGATTAAGCGCGGAAGATAACCAGCCTCCTGACACCCCTTGCCACTTCCCGATGCTCGTAAAGAGGGAGGACCCGGGTACTTGAGGTGATGCTGTGGGGGAGGAGGGCAGCAGGTGAGAGAGAGAGAGAGAGAGAGAGAGAGAGAGAGAGAGAGAGAGGGAGAGGGAGACTGATTGATTGATTGATTAAGCTTTTATTTACAAACAGTATCTACAGCTGAGAGAGAGCGAGAGAGAGAAAGAGAGACAGTGAAGAGAGAGATCAGGGTACAGGTATGGAGAGAGAGGGAGAGAGAACGAACGAGTGAGAGGGAAGAAGGGAGGGAGGGAGGTAATGAGGGAGCGGAGAAAGGTGTGTGGGCAGGGAGGTTAACAAGGTGAGAACAAGGGAAAGGGAGAAAAGCTGAAGAGGAAGAACAGGGTAGTATAGAAGTCAGAGGAGATAATCAGGTGCTGTTGATAGAGGTGATGAGGATTGGTGGTCGTGGTGGTGATGGCAGTGGTGATGGTCATGGTAGTAGTGGAGGTGATGGGGTCTATCTGTCCGTCTGTCTTTCTTTGTCTATAATTAACCATCTTTTCGTATTTTATTGATTGTGTATAAGTATCATTAGCGGCGCGAGATGAGTGGATACTATTTTTTTCTGATTTGGGATGTTCATTATAATCTTCTCTAACCTTTATTTCTTCCTCCGTCCCTTCATTATTTGCTACTTGTACTTCAGCTTTATTATCAATGCATCTGACATATATTACACGCCTCGCCACTTAACTTATCCTCGCATTATCCTTTGGTAAGCTACTCAAGATTTAGCTTATATATTTTTTGTTGTCGTTGTTGTGGTGGCGGTGGAAAGTGGTCGGTGTAGTCAGCTAATCCCTTAACTAATGAACTGCAGTCGCTATGATAAGGCTGATGGAGGTTTGGATTCTGTTTTCTTGTTCGGGTTGGATATTATAATGTGACTTGCTTCCTCTTCCTTTTCCGCTATCGTTTATCTTTTTTTTTTTGTTTAGCTATCTTTTCGTCTTCCATATTTTTCTTAATTTCTGTTTGCTTTGTTTGTTCCCGCCCCTCAGTTAATATTTTTCTGTATATCTCTTCTGCATTTTTTTCTTTCAATATCTTTTACTCACTTTTCCTTACCAATTTTTCTTATCTATCTATCTATCTATCTATCTATCTATCTATCTACTTACCCCTCCCTTCCCGATTTCACACACGTTTTCTTTCTCCTTTTTACCCAGCCAGCTCTATCGTACCTTTTCTCACCTCATATCTACCTTTCAGCCACCCTTCCTCCCTCTAACCTCCCTTCCTCCTCCTCCTCCTCCTCCTCCTCCTCCTCCTCCTCCTTCTCCTCCACCCCCCCCTCTGTCCAGTCCTAGGCCCGCTAAGAGAGACAACCAACCGACACGAGACAACCTCAACACCCCCACCCCCCCTACCCCCCACGACCACCCCCAGCCCCTTCCTCACCTCCCCCGAACCCCTTGTTGTGTATACCGCCCTCCGCCGCCACTAATCCGGCGACACAGCGTCAAAAATCCCCTCTAATGCCACGTGACAATGACCCTTAGTGGCTTCATTACCGAGGATGATGATGGTGAGCCTGATAGTGAGAAGGAGGAGGAGGAGGTGGTGGACGAGGAGGAGGAGGAAGAGGAGGAGCGTGTCTCGTCTCTCCGTGGTTGTGATGGTGGTGGTGAATGGTTGATGGTGACAGGCTGGTGATAGGGAGGAAAAGGTATAGGCTTCGACGCACCACCACCACCACCAACAACAACAACAACAACAACAACAGATAGAGCAAGGTGGCAGATGAAAAATAATGATGATGCAAAGTTAAAAACATATAAGAAAAATATATATGAAAAATGAAGCCAAGTTATAAAAAAAAAAATCTTGAAAAATGTAGTTGAAAAGCTGTTTCGACGTAGAGATAGTATACCAGAAGGCTGTTAGTGAGTTAGTTAACCAGCCAGGTGTAGTACCTTATTCTTGTGGTGAGGAAAATGAGCTAAGATAATGTAGTGATGGAAGAACAACACCGAAAAAAAGTTGTTCTGAAATAATTATGGTGGTGATAATAATGATAATGGTGATCTAAAACTGACAACAACAACAACAACAACAACAACAACAACAACAACAACAACAACAACAACAACAACAACAACAACAACAACAATAATAATAATAATAATAAACCGAACCAACTAAATGATAAAGACATCACTGAAGAGCAATAAATTCTAACAATGGGTTGAAGAGAAGACGAAAATGGGAGCGACAAGACAAACTAGGAGGCTTAGAAGGGTAGAGGAAGGGGCTGGAGGTGGAGGAAAGGGCAGCGGCGTTGAAAGGGACATGGGGCAGAGGAAGGACCATTTAGAAGGGGAACTGACAAAGGACATGGCATAAGGAGACAAGGTAAGGCTGGCAAAGGGGAGGCAACGGGGACTTTGGGTCATGCGAGGTGGAGAGGTATCAAGGGGCCAAGGGTGAAGTAGCAAGGGGTTGGGGTCATATGAGGTAGCACAGACTAGATAAAGAGTTAAATGGTTAAGAAAAGTGAGAAAAGACGGATGAAGGAGAAGAGACAGAGGACGAGGGCAAAGAATAAGGTCATGAGGGGTAGCACAGACTAGATAGAGAGCTGGGTGATCAAGAGAAGGTTAGAGGGAATGAGGAAGAGGAGGTGGGTGACGAAGGGAGAGAAGAGTGTCAAAGGAGGTGTAAGAGGGAGCAGGGGAAAGAAAACAGTGTAATCTATGGGAGGGGTAATAAAAAGGGAGCAGGAGATACGGGGTTAATAGAAGAGAGAGAGAGGGATATGAAGGCAGCAGGGATGGGTAGGGTGAAGGGAACATGTTAGAGGATTAAAGAAGGGAGTAAGGAGCAGGAAAAGGGAGTGAAGGAACATGGGAGATAGTGAAAGAAGGGAGTAAGGAGTAGGGGAAGGGAGTGTCAAATCATGGAATATGTGAGAGGGTGAAAGAAAGGAGTAAGAAACAGAGGAAGGGAGTGTCAAATCAGGAAACATGGAAAAGAAGTGTCAAATGAAAGGAAGTGGTAGAGAGAAAGGGCAAGTGGAAAGGGTCAGAGAAAAATAAGTGTCAAATCAAGGGAAGTGGTAGAGAGAAAGGTCAAGTGCATCGATAAGGTCAAAATAAAGAGTGACTAATGAAGGGGAATAGTAGTGGAAAGGGCAAGTGGATAGGGTCAAACGAGTGAGAAGGGCAAAAAGGTGCAGGGTCAAGGAAAGGGGCAGGGGGTCGTAGGAGTTAAGCGGGGGGGGGGGGGAGGGGTCATTTTAATTATCCCTCCCAAAAAAAAGTCGTCACCCCATAAAGTCCAGATAAGAGGCGGGTGTTTAGGGCGACTACAACGATAAGGTGAGGCTGTTAGGACGGAAGCCTTGGGGGGAAGGGGGGAGGGGGGGAAGGGTCACACACACACACACACACACACACACACACACACACACACACACACACACACACACACACAGATGAGTCCTTGTGTGTCTAAAGTGTTTGTGTGTTTTTTTATTTTAGTTTTTAGGGGACTTAAATATTTTTCTGAGGTACTTTTCTTGTGTCTTGTAAATTAGGCGTTATGAAGTGGATGAAAAAGGAGAATGAGGAGCAGGTGGCGAAGGAGGTAAAAAAAAAAAAAGGAGATCTAGAAGTGGAGGAGAATGAGGTGGAGGAAGGTGGAGGAGGAGGAGGGTGAAGAAGACCAGATTACAGGAGGAGGAAGTGGAGTTGAAGAGAAAAAAAGAGGAGGCAGGGGAGAGATAATGGTAGATATTTAATGAACGCTTACTTATAATTACATGAACATGATTCCCTTTGACAGAAAACGTTAGCGGGAAATGAAATGTATCTGGTTGTGTATTTCCTTCCGTCATCCTGTATTTCTTTTAGTGTATCAGCCTGACTGTGATGAATATAGTGTGCTAATGTTATCCTTCTCTTTGCAGGTGAGTACAATGTATTCCAGGGGAGTATGGAACCAGGAGAGCCTACCTGAAGATGGTGACAAATAAGGTACTATTAGGGAGAGATAGATAGATAGATATGCAGATAAATAGGCAGACAGATAAATAGATGGATAGATAAAAGAGTACGGATCCTCTATCTCTGAAGGATTACACTCGGAGATCCATTATGCATTCTACGGTAAAATATATCAAAAGAATATTAGCACCGTATCAGTACACGAGCCTATGTTAGTAGCAGTGTATTGTTGAAAAAAATTAAAACACTGGAGGGTACTCTTCTCCAAATCACCGTCATTGATAAGAAAAAAGATTAGAAAGGCATGTAATGTCTGTGGTAATACATCTCCATTGTCATAGCTAGTGTATTCACATTGTTTTAAATAAGATCATCGTGGCCCTCTATGTCTAGACTCAAAAGATCGTGCGTTCTACCGATACCACTCAAAAAGGCACATGTCGGTCGTCCAGTGCTGGCGTCAAAATGTTAAGCCTCCTGACTGGCCATTTACTGGAGCAGACTGGCCGCACCAGGATAGACTTTCCGCCTCACCGCTCAGCTGCTCCGTGACAACAATACAAAGATGGCGGCTGTCAGCATCCCTGAATCATAGGTTTGGCGATTGCTACGACTAATTCGCATCTTTACCAGACTTTTTGCGTCATCGGGAGCAATGCTGTAAGTTATCTTGTTGTGGAATAATTAGTAAGAAGTCACATTGATATTGCTGTAAATAATGATGAAAATACATTTTTGTGTGCTGGCTACTTCTGATGTAGTTAGTTTAAACCATGTCTATTTTAACATTTTAGTGTATGTTTAAAAAAATGCAGTCTCCTAGAATACTTACTTGGTTTAACATAAATTTGACGCAAATTTACTGTCTCAGAACAACAACATGACAGGATGGTGGAGGTACAAGACAAAGAGGACGAGTTTCCTGAAATATTGTTGGAAATGGTGCTTTCCTGCGGCAGCCCTGCCATCAGTCGCGTCATAAGTTTAACCCCGGATGAGTTGGTCCCGGTATCACCGATGGTACTGCTCAAAGAACTCCAGTGTACGCTCTCCTCGGCGCTACCTCTGTTGACCAATGCAGGAAGGCACGGAAAGGGTAGTTGAAACTTCACCAGCATCCTATCTGCTTACCCAATCAGCATTCATTTTACCTATCTTGTTCATGCCACAATATTTCACTTTAATATAATGAGCGCTTACGCAGGTTCGTGGCAACCTGCATGTACCTTGGGGGTAAGTACCTACCAGGAAAAAGTTCAATAAAGTTACCAATCAATTACGGTGAATATTCATTTTATGACTCGCTTTAAGATTAGGAAGGTGTAAAGGCAGTGGAAGAAGAGCTGCTACAGAGTTTAGCTTTACCTTTTAGTCGATGCCGTGATTTATTTAATGATGATATAGGAGCGATTACTTATTATTCGAAGCAGGGTTTTTTTTACTAGTTATTGAGTGGAAATCGGCTTGTCCAGAAAGTTCATGTATTTTTATTCTAGTCCACCCAAGACATCTGTAGCAACCAAGGGACAGATGGAGGAGACAGAAATCTTACCAGAGACACCAGACTCATTAACTTCACCACTAGTGCTCCTCCCCTTTCTCGTCGTGGTCTTCCTCCTCCTCCTACTCCTCCTCCTCCTCCTCCTCTTCTTCCTCCTTCCCCTCCTCCTCCTCGTTCTGAAGTTTTCAAAGGTATTTTTTGGTTTGCTAAAACATAGGGATTTATAGCCATGTAAGATTACTGGAATTCTGAGCAAAAAAAAAAGTTAATTCCCGTGCGTTGTGTTTTGCAATAATTATGATTCGCCGTGTTTATTATCCTTCCCCTCCGACGCAGCTGCAGGCAAATGTTTCTTTCCTTCTTTCTTTTTTTTTTCTTACTTTTGTTCACCCTCCAAAATCTTTCTTTCTTCCTTCCTCTTCTCTCCTCCCGCTTGCACAGTTTTCCCTTTTATGCAAATAAGCTTTTTTTTATAATGTTCTTTACCGGGAAAAAAAATTCGTACTTTATCTCCGTGTCTACCTCCTCCTTACCTCCTCCTCCTCCTGCTTCTCTCCCTCTCCTTACCCACCTCCCTCCGTCTCCCTCTTCTCTCTCTACCTGCCCTCCCCACCCGCCTCGACACTTAAATGGCAGGGTGCAGGTAACTTATAATGAACAAATTACTCTGTTCATACACCTGCTACGGGCCCAGGTAACGCTAATAACACACCTGCACACCTGACGGACACACGGGGCACGTATCGGCTAATGTTTACCTGCAATTCTCACCTGTTTCTAGTGTACGGTAATGTTCGGGCTCGGGAAGGGAACGTTGGGAGGCAAAGGGGAGTAGAGGGAGGACGGAAGGTAATGGGTTGAGAGTGAGGGTTACGCTGAAGGGAGTGAGTATATATGGGTTGGAGAGAGAGAGAGAGAGAGAGAGAGAGAGAGAGAGAGAGAGAGAGAGAGAGAGAGAGAGAGAGAGAGAGAGAGAGAGAGAGAGAGAGAGAGAGAGAGAGAGAGAGAGAGAGAGAGAGAGAGAGAGAGAGAGAGAGAAAACACTGATCAGAATGGAAAAAAAGGAAGACTAAATAACTATGATCAAAGGAAACATAGAATATAATCCCTAACAATTAACAAAAAGAATAAACAACGATAGCGAAACCAGTGAATACATGGAAAGAAATAACGGAAAATTGAGATGGAAGGGAAGGAGAGGAAGGCAAGAAAAGAGGACAGGAGGTTTCAGTGTTGGGAATGGGAAATATGGGAACTGTTGGGTGTAGATGGGGTGATTAAAGGGGACTGGGGAATGTGTTGGGAGATGAGAAAGACTGCAAAGGGGTTGAGAAAGATGTGGAGGGCCGTAAAGGAGGTTGGGGAACGCTGGAACGGATTAAGAAAGGTGAAGGAGGGTTGGGAAGGACTGAAAGGGGTCGAGAAATGTGTAGGGGGTGGGGAAGACTGTTAAAGGGTTGAGGAAGGTTATAAGAGGTTGATAAAGGCTGTGAGATGGGTCGTGGAAGGCGATGAGGAGTGGGTTGCAGCAAGACCTGGTGATGGCGAGAACGATAACCGGGGAGTGGGTAAGCTCGGAGAGAAAGTTTGGTTCATGAGAGTTATTGATGAACTTTCCGTCATGTGTGTGTGTGTGTGAGAGAGAGAGAGAGAGAGAGAGAGAGAGAGAGAGAGAGAGATTGTTATCGCAATTCATGGAGCATTTGCGTATTTTTGTAATACGAATTTACCAGATTTTATTTTAATCAGTGAATCTGCTCATAATAATTCTCTCTCTCTCTCTCTCTCTCTCTCTCTCTCTCTCTCTCTCACAGAGTGATAAAAATGATTACATGACATATGAAATTAAACTGCCAAATCATCCTCTGCTACCTTCATCAACTCTGCCTTTTCCTCCTTCCTTCTCTCATTACTTCCTTAATCTCCCCTCATATTTCCTCTGGCATTACCTAATTTTCTTCTCTCCCTTTTCCTCTCCCTCCCTCCCTCCTTCTTCCTCCTCCCTCCAGGCTCTTCTTCCTCTCTTCATGCACTTCATTTTCTCTCTCCCTCACCTGTGATTATCTCCTCCTCCCTCATTCGCAGGTATATTGCCAAGACCGAGGCAGTGCGTGTGTGTGTTTGTGTGTGTGTGTATGTGTGTGTGTGTGTGTGTGTGTGTGTGTGTGTGTGTGTGTGTGTGTGTGTGTGTGTGTGTGTGTGTGTGTGTGTGTGTGTGTGTGTGTGTGTGTGTGTGTGTGTGTGTGTGTGTGTGTGTGTGTGTGTGTGTGTGTGTGTTTTGAAAGGCAGTATTAATTAGATTGGAAAAAAAGTTGGTTAGTTATTATTTAAACTTTTTTTTTAGTAAGAGAGAGAGAGAGAGAGAGAGAGAGAGAGTTCAGCCGAGTATGAGAGCAAACACGCAGGAAAAGCAGATAAACACACATTATCAACAAAGAATCTTCACTTGACACCGGCTCTTGTAAACTCCTCTTTCTCTCTCTCTCTTCTTTTCTTCTCCTCCTCCTCTCTTCTCCTCTTCTCTCCTCTCTGTTCTTCTCTCCTTTCCTCCATCTTATCTCCGTTTTTCTGCCCTTTCTTCTCATTTTCTCTCATCATCTCTTCTCTCCTCTCCTCCATTCTATTTCTCCCTCTCTCATCTTATCTCTCCTCCCGTCTCCTCTCCTCTCCTATTCTCTCATCTCCTCTCTTCTCTAAACTTCTCTCTTCTTCTCTCTTCTCATATTCCATCTACTATCTCTTCTCCATTCCCTCTTCTCTCGTATTCCCTTTGTTCCCTCTTCTTCACGCCCTAACCTCGGCCTTCTTGATGAACTAAGTAAAAAAGACAACATTATTGGTAGTCCCGCCTGCCTTCCCACCCGCCTCGTCCGTGATACATTCATCCGCCCACTGATAACGCCTGTAATCCCTCGCTCTCATTTGACTGGAGTGCAATTTGGACTGATAACCCGTGACAACCAGATGGCTCTCCCTCGGGTTCTCTCTCTCTATCCTCTCTCTGTCCTCTCTCTCTGTCTCTCTCCATCGTCCTATATTCATCGTTTTCTTCTTTTCCTATACTATCTCCCTCCTCCTCCTCCTCCTCCTCCTCTCTATCTTTCCCTCTTCTCTTTTTCTCTCTCCATCCTTCCGTGTTCATTGTTTTACCCTTCCCCTCCACTTCCTCCTCTCTATCTTCCTCTCCTCTCTTTCTCTTCTCATTCTTTCATCTTCATCGCTTTCTCCGTCTCTCCATTTCCTCCTTCTCCTCCTTCTCTTCTTTCTCCGTCTTTCCCTCTTTTCCTCTCTCCCCATCCTCTCATCGTCATCTCTTTCCCCTTTTTTCTCCATCTCCTCCTTCTTTTCTCATCTCCTCCTTTTCTTTAATCCTCCTCCTTCTCCTCCTCCTCCTCCTCCTCCTTTTCTTCACGTCTCTTCCTTTCCTCCAGGCTCGAAATAATTGTTTATGCATCAGTTACCTGGCGGGCGGAGGATGACGTTGAGGGATCCAAGGTCATTTAGCACACCTGAGAGAGCCGTGGCCAGGTGTGTGTGTGTGTGTGTGTGTGTGTGTGTGTGTGTGTGTGTGTGTGTGTGTGTGTGTGTGTGTATGAGTGAGTGAGAGGAAAGAAGGAAAGAAAGTGAAAGAGAAAGAAAAAAAAGAGAAAAAAGGAAGAAAAAGGAGAAAAGAATGAAAAAATGAGAAAAACGGAGAAAGAAAGGAGAAAAGAAGGAAGAATAAAGGAAAAAGAAAGAGAAAGAAAGAAAGAAGGAGAGAGAGAGAGAGAGAGAGAGAGAGAGAGAGAGAGAGAGAGAGAGATTAAATTGGAAACGTATAATCCAACACAGTATATTCATTCAGATTTGCCTAAAAAATAAATAAAAAATAAAAACACATCATATTTAAATTCAGCGCAACAAAAGAGATCATTACCCTCTTTTCTGAAAACATTAATTAATTCGGAGGCTACACGTTTTTTGGCATGTTCTATAGTTTTTTTTTTCTGCATCGTTCAACCTCCTAAAAAAAATAGGAAGCTTAATGAAACAATACCTTTTGATCTTCGGGCGGCGATGTATCTGGTAGCGCTTGCCCAAGTAATTAGTTATTTTTTACATGATTTTTTTGTCTGTGCGAGAGATATTTGCATCGTGTGTGTGTGTGTGTGTGTGTGTGTGTGTGTGTGTGTGCGTGTGCGTGTGCGTTTGTGCGTGCGTGCTTGCAGTAATTTCACGAGAGTTTATGAAAGCGAATGAATTGATTTCTTGATAATGGAAGCGCTTTCTCGAGATTGAGCAATGAAGGAATATTAAGTCGGGAGTTTTTCAAGACTTTACGACGCTGTTAACACACACGCGCATACACACACACACACACACACACACACACACACACACACACACACACACGAAGAAACATATACAAAAACTGGTCACCTGCAAAAAGAAATAGAAATCCCATTAAATATTAGACACACACACACACACACACACACACAAACACAAAAAAAATCACCACTCCAGACAAAAAAGAGAATCCCAACGAAAAAATAAAAAAAGCAGACACACAGTAGCCAGACAGACAGGATACCGCAGACACAGGCGGGAGAGAAAAATAGATACACATCACCACCAATTAGCGAAGCCCATCATCGATAACAGAGGCATTTAAGTGGTTCAATAGCGAAGTGGCGAGACGGTAATGGACGGGCTGAATGGGGGCAGAACGGAAAGGGGAAAAGGAGAGAGTGAAGCAGGAATGAATGGGGGATGGGTGAAAGGGTTGGGAAGATAGAGTGAAGCAGGAATGAATGGGCTTGACGGGAAGGTGGGGGAGGTAGAATGAAGCTGAAGTGAATGGGGTGGACGGAAAAGGGGAAAGGAAGAGTGAAGGAGTGAATGGGGGCTCAACGGAAAAGGGGGAGAAGGTAGAGTGAAGCATGAGTGAATGGGCTAAACGGAAAGGGGAAAAGAAAGAGTGAGGCAGGAGTGAATTTGCCGGACGGAAAAGGGGAAAGGAAGACTGAAGCAGGAATGAATGGGCTGAATGGAAAAGGGGGTAGGAGAAGTGAAGCAGAAGTGAAGAGAAAGAAGAAAGAAAGAGTGAAGCAGAAAAAGAGAGAAAAAAGAAGGGGGAAGAAATACACTAAAGGTAGGTGATGTAGTAATTTCTCAGTCACATAACTCTGGTGTACCATACGTGACTCATTCATGACTTACCAGATGGACTTACCCGATGTTTTAAAGTTTGTATGGACTCGCTCAACAAGACAAACGCAAGTGGAATGAGTGGAAACTGTGAGTGATGAGGATGGTGGAGACGGGTGAGCTGTGATAGTGATGTGTAACTAAAACAAAGGGAGAGATTGCAATAGGTGATGAAGGGGAGATAACGGCGGTGATGTGTGGACGAGATAAGGGGTGACGAATGGGTGAGATGGTGACGATAGTGGGAGCATGATCATGATTGTTATGTATTAGAGAGGCGAGCGAGCGATTGTTTGCAAGACAAGGGAGAGAGAGAGAGAGAGAGAGAGAGAGAGAGAGTTATATGAAGTGTGAAGAAAGGGAATGAGCAAGAGTAAAGAGAAAAAAATAATAAATAGCAAAAAGTAGATAAATAAATTAAGGTGAGGCAGAAAAAAGGGGAAAAAACGTGAAGGAAAGTAATAAAGAGAAAAAAAATTAAAGAAAAAGAAGGAAAATAACACGAGAGAGAGAGAGAGGCCTCACCAGTATCAACACTTGAGGATGAAGGGCGCCGAGGGCTCCTCCTGAAGGTGTAGACGGTGTTGACTGTGTGTGTGTGTGTGTGTGTGTGTGTGTGTGTGTCGGGATGGGAAAGAGGGATACGGTAGTGTTAATGGCTTTGGTAGTGGTGATGGTGATGATAATGGTGGTGTAATTGGCAGTGTTTGTGGTGTTGGTGGTGGTGATGATGGTGATGCAGTGGCTTTTGAAAGTGGTTTCCTGGTGTTTTGGTTATTTCTACAGCTGTCCTACTCATACACACACACACACACACACACACACACACACACACACACACGCACACGCACAACCCCCCCCCCTCCCCCACAAGCACACAGGAACACACCCTCACTCACTCACCACACATTCACCTGGGAGGGAAGAGGAGTGTTGGGGTTACTTGTTCGGCCGGAGGAAAGTGGACTAAGTTAACACTGGAGATTCTAAGGAGAGTTGAGTTGAAGAAAAAAAAAATCCTTGTGCTAAGTCACCAAGGAGTCTTTTTTGTGTGTGTGTGATTCTTCTGCCGTTCGAAAGGAGACTCAGCAAGATATATGTTTCTGTTGGATGATTTATATTTTGCTATGTTATGAGGCTTTGTAGGATTTTCATACCCTTTACTTTATTTTTATTTTTCGTCATCTATTCTATACCATCTACTTTTTTATCGTGTGTATATCCGTGTGCGTGCATGTCTACGTGCGTGTGTGTGTGTGGGGGGGGGGGGGGGTGCGTGTGTGTTACGAAAATATACAAGAATCAAGGCATATAATAAGAGATAGAGAGGATAATATAACACAGCATTGAAGAGTAAAACCGTATTATAAGGACATTAAAAAGTAGTTGGAGCATGTAAGGGGAGGTAGAGGGATGCTAGATGGGGATGAGATGAAGAACGAGGAACACTGAGAGGAATGGGAGGCAGGAAGGGGAAAAGGAGAGCCTGGCATGTGTTGCGTGTCCAGTGAGGGTGGTGAGTCAGGGAGAAGGGAGCGGCAGGGTGAGTGAGGCATTCTCGGAAGGGTATTATTCTCTCTCTCTCTCTCTCTCTCTCTCTCTCTCTCTCTCTCTCTCTCTCTCTCTCTCTCTCTCTCTCTCTCTCTCTCTCTCTCTCTCTCTCTCTCTCTCTCTCTCTCTCTCTCTCTCTCTCTCTCTCTCTCTCTCTCTCTCTCTCTCTCTCTCTCTCTCTCTCTCTCTCTCTCTCTCTCTCTCTCTCTCTCTCTCTCTCTCTCTCTCTCTCTCTCTCTCTCTCTCTCTCTCTCTCTCTCTCTCTCTCTCTCTCTCTCTCTCTCTCTCTCTCTCTCTCTCTCTCTCTCTCTCTCTCTCTCGCTCTCTCTCTCTCTCTCTCTCTCTCTCTCTCTCTCTCTCTCTCTCTCTCTCTCTCCTCTATGATACAACTCTCTCCTCTCTCTCTCCTCCTCTCTCTCCCTCTCTCTCTTCCCTCCTCTCCGTTTGGGTCTCTCTCTCTCTCTCTCTCTCCTCCCTCCCCCCTCTCTCCTCTCTCCTTCTCTCCCTCTTTGTGGTAATTCTCCCTCTGAAATTTCCTCTCCACCGTTACCTCTTCCCTCCCTCCCCTGTCTCCCTCCTTCCCTCTTTCCTTCCTCTATTTCCCCTCTCCTCCCTTCCCACCTTCTCTCTCTCTCCCTGCCCCATGATGGAAGTATCGCTCTTATTTGAGGGGAAATTGTTATATACCTCCTGCTTCTTTTCCTCCTCTATCCTCCTCCTCTATCTCCTCCTCCTCCTTCTCCTCCTCCTCATCTCTCATCCCCTCACCTCCTCTTTATTTTCTCATCTTCCTCTTGCTCCTCCTCTTCCTTTTCCTCCTCTCCTTCTGCCTCCTACTCCTCCTCCTCTTCCTCCTCCATACATCCTTTTCTTTCTCATCCTCTTTACCTTATCCTCTTACTTTCTCATCTTCCACTTCTCTTCCACCTCCTCTTCCTCCTCCTCTTCTTTACTCCTCCTCCTCCTCCTCCTCCTCCTCCTCCATCTAACCATGCGCCTTTAAAGGTAATCAATCTCTGCTGTTATTCCTCCAACGATTTAACAGAATTGATGATGAATTTACCTCGAGTAGATATTTACTCTCCTGTCTCTTGAATTCTTAACGTTTTCATAATTTATTTTTTATTTCAATCATGTCTTTCTTTGGCCTTTCACCGATAGCTTGCTTGTCCACACTTTACCTTTTCTTAACCTCTATTTGAAGATTGTTTTAAATAGTAAGTATAAGAATGATTGATAAAGAGATGGACGGGCCGTATCATTTAACATTTCGGCGCTCAAGTACACATATTTGACAAGGTTTTCGTATGCGTTTTGGGCATTTCCAGGGGTAGTTTCATGACCCTTCTGGTAGTTTGATCATTCTTTTATGCCATGAACATACAGAAACACTCATTAACACGTGAATGGTCTCTTTTTAGGCCTTTGGAAATAGCTGATGTGAGGGATGGAAGCGTCTGACAGTACCGACTCCTTATGTTCTAATGTTGTAAATCGTCTCTTGCTTCACACACTTGACAAGGAGGAGGAGGTGGATGAAAGGGAGAGGTCGGATCACTGACTTTTTTTTTCGTATTTACGCTAAACCAGACGAGAGATTTATTACCTCTTATGTTTCTCCTTCTTAACTTGGGCTAATGATAGGGAACAGCTCGGGTCGGTGGATGGGTCAGTCAACACCGATGTGATATTATGCAGAGAAAAAAAATAATGGTCGATGTTTTGGGTGGAATGACTGACTGTTAAAACACACACACACACACTCACACACACACATACACGGACACGCACACGGTCATACACATTCACACTGTTGACGTAGATGTGATATGCGGAGGAAAATAAAAATAGTCAATGTTTTGGAAGAGAGACTTGCAACGTCCCCCCCCCCTCCCCCACACACACACCTCCTACCCCCACACACACATACATACACGGTCATACACACACGCACACCGTCATACACATATTGCATACAGTCATAAGCGCCTATCAGCTCCCATATTTTCCCGTCCAAATAGTTATATGAATGGCATCCGTAATCTGATTAGTGCACGTTAGCGGGACTGAATAATGTGTGGTGTTAATTTATCGAATATTGGCTGCCGAGAGAGAGAGAGAGAGAGAGAGAGAGAGAGAGAGAGAGAGAGAGAGAGAGAGAGAGAGAGAGAGAGAGAGAGAGAGAGAGAGAGAGAGAGAGAGAACGAAGTTAACGAGCCGCGGAACATCCATCATCAACTTTCACGGGCATCTGGCGCCGAAATGAACGGAAAAAGCCGAACTCTCCAGCCACGGCGGCCACTCGCTGGAGCTGTTTAGTTTCGCGCAGGGTCGAGATGTTTAAGAGAGAGAGAGAGAGAAGTGGAAGAGAAAGGAAAGTTAGGAAATAGAGAGGAAAGTCATGGAATGGAAAGGAAAGGAAGGGAAAGGAAAGGAAAGGAAGGGAAAAGAAAGGAAAGGAAAGGTAAAAATAGGGAAAGGGTGGGGGAAAGTGTGAAGGGGAATGGAAAGAGAAGAGAAGAGAAAAAAGAAAGAGAAAAGAAGGGAAGTGGGAGAAAGAAGAGGAAAAGGAAGAAAAAAGAGAGGAAAGTCAATGAAGAGAAAAGAAAGGAAGGAAAAAGAAAGGAAAGGAATAGAAAAGAAAGGAAAGGAATGGAAAAGAAAGGAAAGGGAAGGTAAAAATAGGAAAAGGAGTGAGGGAACGTGCAAAGGGGAATGGGTAGAGAAGAGAAGAGATAAAAGAAAAAGAAAAGAAAGGAAGAGGGAGAAAGAAGAGGAAAAGAAAGGAAAGTAAGAAAATTGAAAGGAAAGTCAGGGAAGAGAAAGGAAAGGGAAGAGAAAGAAAGGAAAGGAATGGAAAATAAATGAAAGGAATGGAAAAGAAAGAAAAGGAATGGAAAAGAAAGGAAAGGAATGGAAAATAAATGAAAGGAAATAAAGGGAAGAGAAAGTAAAGGTAAAAATAGGGAAAGGGGTGCGGGAACGTGTATAGGGGAATGGGAAGAGGATGGTAGAGGAAGAAAAGATACTGGAGGGAACGAGAGAGACAATTTTAATATGTGTTGGGACAATTGCCCGAGCGTGGTAGCGTATGTTTTTTTCTTTATATGGTACTCATGCTGTTGTTATCATTGTTGTTGCGGTTGTTGTTGTTTTTTTACTCGATCCTCTCTCTCACCCTAAATGTGGTTGCGAAGTATTGTAGTTTTCCGGGTTTTTTTTGTGATAGTAAGAACAGTAGTAGTAGTAGCAGGAGGAGGAGGAGGAGGAGGAAGAGGAGGAGCATAGTATTAGCAGTGGTATTAGTATTAGTATTGTTAGTAGTAGTATGAGTATATAATTTGTACCACACTGTATAAACTCTCACCTATAATATAAATACGAAAAAATGAATGGAAACAAAATTATAAACTGAGTTGGAAGGGAAAAGAGAAACGAAGCGAGCACGTTAGATAGTCAGGGGAAGGGGGGGTGAGGGGCTAGCATCGGAGGAAGGCAGTACATCTTTAATAAGGAGATGCTGAGGGATCAAGGAGGAACGCAAGAGAGGGAGGACGGCAATCTGAAGTGAATGTCGATCTGGATGAAACTGAAAGAGGGGAAGAAACACCGTATTGTGAATTTGGAGCTGGATGGAGTGAGGAAGGGAGTGAGGTCGGTATTCTTCCTTCCTTCCTTCCTTTCTCTTTTCCTCCTCCCTTCCTTCTTTCCTTTCTTCCTCTCTTTTCCTCCTCCTTTCCTTCTCTCCTTCTTTCCTTTCTTCCTCTATCTCTTTTCCTCTTCCTTTCCTTCTCTCCTTACCTTTCTTCCTCTATCTCTTTTCCTCCTCCTTATTTCCCTCCTCTCTTCCTTTTTGATGCTAAGAGAAGAGAGAAAGAGCTTAGACGCTTCCTACTCTTACATGAATCATATCTAAGGTCCAAAATAAGGTTAAAAGCGTTCCTATGAGAGTTTCTTTTCGTTCACGGTGCAGCAACTTTGTCAGACTACCACCAGGGTCATAAAACTACCCATGGAAATGCCCACAAATAATACAAAATCCTTTATTAAATGTAAGTACTCGGGCGCCAAACGGTTTAAGAACATGGCACTGAGTCTGTTGTGAGTTAGGACCTGGATGGGGTTGAAGAGGATAAAATAGGCATGTTCGGCGAATGGGGAGTGGGTGGGGATGGAGAAGAAAGAGGTTGGGGATTGTATATTGTGTATGAGGAGTTTGATATAGGGGATGGAAAGGGGAGGGGGGAGAATAGGGTGAATGGGGAGAGAAGGGGAGAGGGAGCGACGTGCGTTGTTTGGTTAAGTGGGTCGAAAGGGAGATGGGGGGTGGGAGAGAGAGTGGTGAGAGTGAGGGAGAGGGGAGTAGGTAGTGGGGAGGTCATGGGGAGGGGAATAGGTGGTGGGGAGGTAGGGGGAAGGGAACGGGTGGTAGGTTGATGTGGATCGTATGGAAATTGTGTCCGCTTCGATGATTGATGTGATGTCAGCGCCACCACCATCACCACCACCACCTCGACAACCATCAAGACCACTAAGGCCAGAGGAGCCATTAACATCACCACCACCACCATCACCACCACCACCATCAGAAAGGACTACGATGGCGCTACCTATCACCGTCACCACCATCACCGACACCCCCACCACTCACTACCTATACCACCATCACCACGGCCACCATCACGGCCAGCATCCTTAACCATCAGAAACTAGAACATCATCAATAACAAGGTAATCGAAAACAAGAATAAGTATTAATAAAACATCAAGAGCAACCTCATAATGATGCTATACCACATTAGCAGAAACAAAGATTTAAATGATATTACTCGTTTCTGCCACTTTATGCAATCAGGCCATATTCTCTCTCTCTCTCTCTCTCTCTCTCTCTCTCTCTCTCTCTCTCTCTCTCTCTCTCTCTCTCTCTCTCTCTCTCTCTCTCTCTCTCTCTCTCTCTCTCTCTCTCTCTCTCTCTCTCTCTCTCTCTCTCTCTCTCTCTCTCTCTCTCTCTCTCTCTCTCTCTCTCTCTCTCTCTCTCTCTCTCTCTCTCTCTCTCTCTCTCTTGAAACTCTCTCTCTCTCTCCTTCTTCTTCTCTCTCTCTCTTCTTCTCTCTCTCTCTCGTCTTCTTCTTCTTCTTTTTCTTCCATTCTTTCTCCCTACCGTAACTCAGGTCCACTTATCATATTATTTTTCCTCCAATTTCTCCCTTTTTGAACTGTTGCCTCGTTCCTATTAATATTCAGCCTGGGTATTTAAATTGCATATTGGAGGTAGAGTAGCGGCGCCCTTAAATTTCCCTGGAGATCTTACGAGGAGGAGAAGGAGGAGGAGGAGGAGGAGGAGGAGGTAACAGAATAGCAGGGGAACATATTTCTTGCTTCGCTTACTTTCACTTTTTTTTTCTTCCGCGTCAGTACCAACCTCCATTTTGTGTTGTTATTTGTGTCCCTTCTAATTGCTAATGACAGGTAACGGAGAAAAAGAAGGGGGGGGGGGTTCTCTCTCTCTCTCTCTCTCTCTCTCTCTCTCTCTCTCTCTCTCTCTCTCTCTCTCTCTCTCTCTCTCTCTCTCTCTCTCTCTCTCTCTCTCTCTCTCTCTCTCTCTCTCTCTCTCTCTCTCTCTCTCTCTCTCTCTCTCTCTCTCTCTCACAGTTGTGGTAATATTATATAAAAATAGTCGTCAGTGGTTGTAGTGGAAGTAGAAGTAGTAGTAATAGTAGTAGCAGTAGTAGTAGTAATAGTAGCAGTAGTAGTAGTAGTAGTAGTAGTAGTAGAAGTTCATAAAATCTAAATTAAGCTATACTTTTTTCGTTTTTTTTTTTTTTGTATATCGGTATCGATGTATGTATGTTTGTAGTTTTACGTATTTCTTTGTCCATCTATTTATCAATCTATCTACCTTCCTCTCACAAAATTTCCTTGCATATCAAATACTTCAAATGTTATCTGTTGCCGGAGAACACGTGCTCGGGCAGAAGCGCTGGGTCGGAGGCAGTGAGCCTGAACAGCATACAGGCAAGATGAAGTCCTGGGAGTGTACTGCTCTCGGTGGAAGGATGGATATTCAGACGGACAAATGTTTTTGTTGTATTTATTTTCTATCAGCGTAATCAATCTTCTCTATGAATCAAGTTAACAATGGAATTCATCTACATATTAACGAGCAATGAATTAATTTCCTGAAGCTGTACATTGTTGCATTTAGAATATTTACGAGCAGTGTTGTGGCGCTGTACGGAACATCGGAGGGAGCTTTAATAAACGTGTGTGTGTGTGTGTGTGTGTGTGTGTGTGTGTGTGTGTGTGTGTGTGTGTGTGTGTGTGTGTGTGTGTGTGTGTGTGTGTGTGTGTGTATTTCCATTATTAAAACCTTAGCCTTCCTTCTAAGGTTCTTGAGAAATTTGTGAGGGTGCCGAAGCAGAAAGGTTATTGTTACCATATTGCTATTGCTTCTTCATTCTCTTTTAAAAATAAAGAAATAAATATCAATATCAGTATATATTTCTTTTCTCTCAAATCCAATCTTTCTCTTTCAAAATGATGTTACTTTCCATAAATCTTTCCATGAGCACGTCTCGTCACAAAACCCTCCTACTCCACCCATACCTCCTACTCCTCCATTCCCCTCCCTCCCTCCCTCCATTTCTCCCTTTCCTCCGCCATTCCTTCATACTCCTCATTTAAGGCTCGGAGTTATGAGTTTCGCTACTTCCACCCTTCCACCCTCTCTCCCTTTCTCCTTCCTTCCTCCTTCTCTTGAGGCAGACTTGTCGGGGCCTTCGTAAATCACGTGGGCCGCGGGTTTCTCTGTTTTCTCGTCAAATTTACGCACGTTTGCTGTTTTCTCGCAGCGGGAAGGCGCGGGAGACTCGTCACTCGGATTTTCTCGCCCCTCCTGAGGTCGCCCCCGCCGCCTCGCCTCAAAGGACGCCGACTCCTAAATCCTATAATCGCTTTCGGCACCGCCCTGACCTTGTTTGACCTCTGCCCCCTGCCTAGCTCCCTTCTGCACGCCGCCGACCCTGCCGCTGCCTCTACCCCTTCCCTACCTTCCATTTGCTCTCCTCTCTCTCTTATCAACCTCCGTGGCCCCTATTCTGTTGTTCTTCTCTTTTGTCTTCCCTAAAACCAGACTCTACCCCTTCCCCTACCTTCCTGCATGTTCTCTTTCTCTCTCTCTCTCTCTCTCTCTCTCTCTCTCTCTCTCTCTCTCTCTCTCTCTCTCTCTCTCTCTCTCTCTCTCTCTCTCTCTCTCTCTCTCTCTCTCTCTCTCTCTCTCTCTCTCTCTCTCTCTCTCTCTCTCTCTCTCTCTCTCTCTCTCTCTCTCTCTCTCCACTCTCTCTCTCTCTTTAAATTTAATTGTATCCTTTCTCTTGATGCAGTTGTCTTTTTTTTTAGATCTTTTTATGCCTTCCTTTTTTTGTTTGTCTGTTGTCTTGTGGTCATGGTATTCAGCACACACACACACACACACACACACACACACACACACACTCTCTCTCTCTCTCTCTCTCTCTCTCTCTCTCTCTCTCTCTCTCTCTCTCTCTCTCTCTCTCTCTCTCTCTCTCTCTCTCTCTCTCTCTCTCTCTCTCTCTCTCTCTCTCTCTCTCTCTCTCTCTCTCTCTCTCTCTCTCTCTCTCTCTCTCTCTCTCTCTCTCTCTCTCTCTCTCTCTCTCTCTCTCTCTCTCTCTCTCTCTCTCTCTCTCTCTCTCTCTCTCTCTCTCTCTCTCTCTCTCTCTCTCTCTCTCTCTCTCTCTCTCTCTCTCTCTCTCTCTCTCTCTCTCTCTCTCTCTCTCTCTCTCTCTCTCTCTCTCTCTCTCTCTCTCTCTCTCTCTCTCTCTCTCTCTCTCTCTCTCTCTCTCTCCTCTCTCTCTCTCTCTCTCTCTCTCTCTCTCTCTCCCTCCTCTTTCCTTCTTCCTCCTCTTCTGATTTCATTAGTCTCAAGATGCAAATACACCGCCCGTCTCCTCCTTTTTTGCCCTTCCCTCCTCCTCCTTCTTCCTTTTTTCTCATCCTTCCCCTATATTTAATCTTTAACCTCTTCTTCCTCCTCCTCCTCCTCCTCCTTTTACTTGTGTCTCTGTTCTGCCTTTTTGTCTCATTGCGTGTTTCAATATTGTCATCTCTCTCTTTCCTGCGTTCTCTCTTCTTGTGACCTTTCCTGTCCTCTTCTATTCCCCTCTCCTCTCCTCTCCTCTCTTCTCAATTTCTCTTCTATCCTTTCTTCTCCAACTCTCTCCTCTCCTTCCTCGCCTCTCCTCTATTCTTTTCTCCTCCCTTCTCTTCTCCTTCTATCTCTTCTCCTGTCCCCTTCTTCCCTCTCTTCACTTATCTCCTCACCCCTCTCCCTCTCCTCTTCCTCCATCCTCTTCCTCCTCTCTCGTATGCCTTATTTGTCGAAATGACTCCGTGTCGAATTTTGTCGGTGTGTGTCTGTTGTCGGTGGTGTTGTTTTTGCATTTCTTTTTTGTTTTGTTTTGTTTAGCCTTTCTGCGCACATTTGTTTCTCTTTCCCTCTCTATTTTTTCTTTTTTTTTCTTTTTGCTGAAATAATTTGTTTTGAGTTTATGGGGGAAAGTGGGATGGTGCATTGTTGTTGTTGTTGGTGGTGATGGTGGTGGTGGTGGTGGTGTTAGTGTTGTTGGTGGTGGTGATGGTGGTAGTGGTAAAAGTGATGGTCATAATGGTTGTTGTGGTGGTTATGGTAGTGACGATGATAATGAAGTTCTTGTGGCCCAGTTTATTATTGTTTGATGTGGTTGTTTGTTCGAGGTAGTGGTGGTAGTATTGGTGGAGATAGTGGTGGTGAAAGTGGTGGTGATGGTGGTTGTTGTTGTAGTTTTTATGGTGGTCGTGATGGTTATGGTAGTGACGATAATTATGATTGTCTTGTTGTCCTGGTTGTTGTTGTTTCATGTGGTGGTGTTGGTGATAGTGGTGGTGGAGGTGGTTATGGTTGGGAAGAGGAGGTATTTAAGGGGAGGGAGGGTGAGGACCGGTGGTGGTGGTTGCAGCGGGCGGGTCGAAGTGAGCCTAACGAAAAGGGATGTTTCTTGAGGTGGAGGAATAATTGAGATGACGCTGGTCCTTTTAAATGCCACTTTTGATGTCAACGCTCGTGTGTGTGTGTGTGTGTTTTTTGGCAGTGCAGCGGTGTTTGTGTTGCTGTTTGTGTTGGCATTGCAGTGGTGTTTGTGTTGGTGTTTGTGTTGGGGCCAAGAGCAACAAAGGAGTGACGACCCAACAATCAAACGAAAACCCAAAATATTATCCGTCATTTTGGGATCCTCTGCCACTCCCTCCCAACCCTTCTTCCTCCTCCTCCTCTGCCTCTGCCTCTTCCTACTCCTCTTCCTCCTCCTCAAATGTTCCGCTTGTTGCCTCCTCCTCCTTCTATACCCTCTCCTCCTCCTCCTCTCCACTCTCACGTTACTCTCCTACCCCTTCCGTCCTCACTCCTACCCGCCCCCTCACTCTCTCCCTCCGCCCCCTGCTGACAGCCAAGACCCAATGAACAGAGCCTCCGTCAGCAGTTGTCAGGCGCCCGTCAGCCCCGCCGCGCTCAAGTGTTCATGTTTTATTTATTTATTTTTTATTCCTCCGGAGATGGCGGGGGTTGGAAGGGGAAGGGGAGGGGTGGGGAGGGGTCAGGGGGAAGGGGAAGGGGAAGGGGAGGGGTCAGGTATCGAGTTGACAGGCGTGTGCGTCAAAGTGTGTGTGTGTGTGTGTGTGTGTGCGTGTGTGTGTGTGTGTGTGTGTGTGTGTGTGTGTGTGTGTTGGAGAGAGAGAGAGAGAGAGAGAGAGAGAATGCTCAATACTTAACGACAGGTGTTCGTTTAATAAGCAAACACACACACACACACACACACACACACACACACACACACACACAGACACCCCCCTCCCTTCTCCCACACACACAGAGTTCCAGACAGTCTGACAGACGGTGACAGAAATCTCAAAACACTTTCATTGGAGCGGCTTGACAGGCCACAAAACGGCCCACATAATGAAAGGTAATGCGATGAGAAAGTGCCGCTAAGAGTTGGAACGGGGTCACTTAACTTATGGCCTCTTCCGTCCGACAACAACAACAACAACCACCTCCACCATGCCCTTCTCCTTCCACCCCCTTCCACCTCTTAACTCATATATATTTACCTTCCACTCTTCTTTACTTTTCCTATCTACTCTTTCTTTTTGCATCCCTCTCCTCCACCTTGCTCCCCTTCCACCCTCCCACCTCTCAACTCTTCTCCTTTTTTACTTTTCCTGTCCACTTTTTCTTCCCCTTTGCATCCCTTTCCACATATCTTTTCAATTCCCAATCATTAAATCTTTTCTATGTCTCTCAGCTGCTGTCTCTCGAATTCATTTCCTCATATTTTCTCCATAGTTTCACCAGCCTCCGTCATTCATCCTCACTCCAGCCACCCTTTTCATTGACCCTCTCCCCGTCCCTCCCTCCCTCCTGGCAGACCAGCCAACCCGCCCCATCTATCGTGTACAAATCCTCCCTTCGCCATTGCCTCCTTCCAGTCATTCCCTTCCCTCCCCCTCTGCCTGACTCCTTCATTCACTTTGCCGCACCCCTCCCTCCCTCCTGATCCTCCCCTCAAGGACCGTCCTCCCCACATAGTCCCCGCTCGAGCGTCCCCGTAGCCGCGCCTACTGTTGGGTCTACCTGTGGTCGTCCCCATCAGCGCCCTATTCAGAGGCGACTTATATGGACGAGACACTGCCGCTGGAAGGCATCTGGGTGATGCAGGTGATAATGGGTGCCCAGATGACTCAAATAGGTTTTTGTTGCCCGCAGGTGCCTCCAGGTGCCCGTGGAAAGTTTTAGGTGTGCCAGACCCTCAACGTACAGGTTTTTGAGCTCGTAAGTGCCATGAGGTGTCGTTAAGGTACCCGAGGTGCTGGCGGTGTTGCTAAACATGTCCAGGTGACCACGGGCGCCGTGTATTCAGGTGAGCTTCGACTGCCGCTCGGAGATACGCGTAACTCGTGGTCCCTGAAATTTAGGAGTCGTAAAGCAGGATTATGTGGCGAGGGAAATGCTTGTTTATGTGGGTGTGGAGAAGTCACCGCGATTATCTATTTTATGGGCAAGTATTGTCGCGTGAAGGACTTAACGCCGGGGCATGACCTGCGCGGCGGGAGGAGCCTCGCAGAGGGACGGTGGCTACTTGACGCAGCGCCGGGAATGGTCGGCCGGACTTAACTCTTTGTGTGTGTCGCCGTGTAAATGCGAAGATATGCGAGGATTTTGTTCGCAGTTTTATGATATTTTAGCACAATAATCCTGTACATCAGTGGATAATGTTGTGTTTTACATCATATCTAAGATGTAAAGGAGACCCTGGACAGATATACGATCGTAACATAATGTAGTGAGTGAGAGATTGCCAATCATTATATTGTGCTGGCGGCTAAGAAAACAAGTTTCATTCACATAGTGTCAGGATAAGAAGTTGATTCATTGAATTCAACGATAAGAAAAAGCTTTAATATTAACATTAAAGTTTATTATTTTTTTTTTTTTTGTCATCCGAGAATTCAGTGTGTGAAATTCTTATCCTTATTGTTTGACAAGAAAACTTTGCAGATGTCCGAAATATTTTTAAACATTATTTGGATCGCCTCGAGTGCACCACAACCCGCCAAGACCTGTGTCGGCGTGGACAGGTGACGTTTTTATACCTCCAGACACCTCCTTAGAGCCTTTACCTGCAGTGGTCCCCTCGACCCGCCAGCCAGGGAACGGGTCCGAGCTGAGACCGCGGAACCCAAACACTTAATACTGTTTTTTTTTATACATACAATTAATTAGCATTTTTAATTCTTTGTAACCACGAGGAAGCAAAAACTGTTGGTAGTGTTTGTATTTTACTTTGCCCGTCGAAAGAAGCAGTAGGAGTAGAGTTATTAGGAATCATTATAATAATGATATTGATAATAATAATGATATTAGTAAAACTGATTAGAATAATAGTGACAATAACAAAGAGAATACTATTATCACTATTAGTATTAGTATTTTTATTATTATTATTATTATTATTATTATTATTATTATTATTATTATTATTATTATTATTATTATTATTATTATTATTATTATTATTATTATTATTATTATTGTTGTTGTTGTTGTTTTCACCATTATTATTTGTTCTTTAATGTTATCATCGTTATTTATATTATTCTCGCGTTTAAAGCCCTGTCCGTTCTCTTTCTTATTTTATCATGTTTCAAATGATTCATATTTATTCTCTGATTACTTTCATCCGAACGAACGCAAAAACAAGCAAACAAAAATAGAAAAAAACTATATAGGCGAATGTTTTGTTCACTACCAAGACGCACGAAACAAATTGCTGAAAAACCTGTTTGACGATTTTTTTTTAGAACTGTATTTACCAATGATCCTTATGTGGACATAGACACACACACACACACACACACACACACACACACACACACACACACACACACACACAGACACACACACACACACACACAGACACACACACACACACACACACACACACACACACACACACACACACACACACACACACACACACACACACACACACACACACACACACACACACACACACACACACACACACACACACACACACACACACACACACACACACACACACACACACACACACACACACACGTGCACATAATAATACACCTTTCTCGCATCAATGGGGACTGTAAAAGTTTTCCTTGCGAGTCCTTTTGTTGCAGGCGACAGGTAATCTAGCGGAGGTGTGCATGAGGGATGACCCGGCTAATTAACTCCAGGTGAAATACGAAGGAAAAAAAAAGCTTGCCGGCCAAGTAAGTCGCTCTCGGCCACTGTCATACTGAAGGGAAAGTGCCCGCGCGGAGCCGAATAAGGGAAGTGCCGTTGTGGTGGTTGGGGGGGAGGGATGGGAGGGGAGTAAGTGGACAAGGGAAGAGAAGAAGGACGAAAGGAAAGAGGAAAGAAAAGAGAAATGTTGGGAATCTGACCTTACGAGTGAAAATCTTGTAAGGGAAATGAGGAAGAAGATAGACAAGTAAATAGGTAGACAGAGAGAGAGAGAGAGAGAGAGAGAGAGAGAGAGAGAGAGAGAGAGGGGGGGGGGGGGGACCGGGGTTGAGAGACAGACAGACAGAATGTGTTGAACAAGGATTAATGAGGCGCCTTGGTCACAGAAGACGGGGAAGAAGGAGGAGGAGGAGGAGGAGGAGGAGGAGGAAGCATCTAAGGTAGCATAAGGGCGGAACGGGAGAGAGGGAGGGAGGGAGGGAGGGAGGAAGGGAGAGCAGAGGAATAGGGAAGATAGATGGATAGGGTGAAGGAGGCTTTAGATTAATGGGAGGGAACCGTCCGGGAAGTGAGAGCGAAATGTATATATGGGAGCAGCGGGGAGTGTTTGGTGGTGGTGGTGGTGGTTATGGTTGTATGTAGGCATGTAGTGGTGGCTATTATGGTAGGACTAATTGTGGTGGGCGATGTAGTAGTAGTATCAGAAGCAACATCAACAACAGCAGTGACAACAACGGCAATGACAACAACAACAATAATAAGTGGCATACTGTCGGGGTATTCTTATATAGTGTATGTCCCTCTGTTTGTTGCTGCTTTTGTTGTTGTTTTGTTTGTTTGTTAAGGTAAAGAAAACACAAACCAAGGAAAGCATAACACATTGAAGTAAAAGACAGACGTAGAGGCCAAAAGAGATTGATCAAATTTAGTTTTAGATGTGTCTTGGTGCCGGAATGGTGGTGGTGGTGATGATGGTGGTGGTGTGGTGATGCTGGAATAGTTGTGCTGGAGTGGTGGTGGTGATGCTGGATGGTTGTGCTGGAGTGGTGATAGTAGCTGATAATATTGGTGGTGTTGGAGTGGTTGTGGTGGTGGTGGTGGTGATGTAGTGAGTCGTGTAGTGGTTTGTTTAGGTCTATATGTGGTCTAACGGAGTGTCGAGAGCATTGGGTAACGTGACTATGTGTTCTGACTAGACACACCTTGCAGGCCTAGCTCACCTTTAAGACGAGGCCTACAGGCACTTCCCCGGCCTACCTGGGACTAATTAGTTTCGAAAGTGGCACCTGAAATAATTAGTGTAAGTCCCCGATCACAGCCATTGTTAATCAGGGTGGAGGAAAATAAATTACTGGATGTCATAATCGATTAAGTGAAATTATCCAGTGACAAAAAAGAAATATTATGAAACAACCAATGGACGAAGGAATATCAATTTGTCGTTTATTCTAAAATATTCTGAGGTATATGAGTTGACTCCTTAACTTAAAGAAATGAGCGGCGAATATAATAAAATAAAGCTGATATATTGTTCTTCCTAATAACAGTCCAGCTTACGACACAAGACCCCCCCCACACACACACACACACACAAACAAACAGACAAACAAACAAACAAACAAACAAACAAAGAATCACACAGAAACGCAGGCATAAATAAATACACGCAAAGAAACACAGAAAAAAGCAAATACACACACACACACACACACACACACACACACACACACACACACACACACACACACACACACACACACACACACACACACACACACACACACACACACACACACACACACACACACACACACACACACACACACACACACACACACACACACACACACGGGATTCTTCCAGCAGAAACTCGACCTCATGTTGCAGATTAAACTTGATATATCGTTCGTTCGAAGGAAGAAAGGAAGGAGGCGTCGTTGAGGAAAATTTATAGAAAAGAAAACACATTGTTTTTTGCAACATAACAGCAAGGAGAATATGAAAGCTTGAAAGATGACACAGCAATGTTTATTTCTTATTTTCATGTATTTAAATATATTCCAAATCTTTAGGCCTCGAGATGACGTGCAAAATATTCTCCTCGTGCTGCGACAAACACTCGTATTATCAAACGTTTGTGGCTTTTGTTACGAACGTTTTTCAAGGCCAGAGAGGAGCTACGTAGAGTTGTTATGTTTGTTTGTTCCTTTCCCGGCGCGGAACCCTTCCCAAACTACCACCAGGCTCAGGAAACCACCCACGGAAACCCCGACAACTTCTGCGAGCCTCTTGAAATAGATGGACTAAGCCTTCGAGGAGTTTGATAATGTGGACCTGAGCCTCGTCGCCCGGCCGTGTTCCTGCCAGTCCGCGTGTGGATGTCGGGGTGAGTGGCCGCCAAGCTTTTAGATCCTTCACTTTGCTTGGCAGTCAGCGTTATGGACTTGGAAGCTTTTATGAATTTATATATATCTCAACTATAGGCGAAAGGAGGTTAAATGTTTTCGGATTTTTTAATAAGCTACTATTTTTGCAGTTTTTTTACTTCATATTATTAGCTACATATTTTCCTGCTTCGTTGAATATGTAAGGAATGTAATACAAATCTTAACCGTTTCTCATCCTCTTCCTCCAGCCCGTGCGTTGCCGAGTAATGCTACGCGGCTCTATTTCCTTCCACGGCTCTGTATTTCCTTCCTGATCGCTATAATCTCCAGTGTTCCTCCTGACTCCGTGTTGCAGGATTAAGGGAATATATTGTTGTGGGTCCTAAAGAAGGCATTTTGTGCGGTGTCGTGGCGCGATGCATCACAGTGGCGGCCGTGCGTCTTGCGCCCCGGCTAAAAAAAGAAAAGTTATTGGAGTTATAAATTTTGGAAATATGAAACACATCCATCACTGCCCGACGCCGGCACCGCTTGGGCTTGGCCGCGCCGGGAGGAACACTAAATCTAAGTCTTGCGTTATTAAAAAGGAAATCATTTGTAGAGCTCAATCTTTTTTTTTTAAGGCTAGCGCGCTCTTTGTAACCCTAACGGAGATAAGTCTTAGCTTCCTAGTTCGGGGAAATTCTGTATCTTTTTTAATTTTCTCTTACGTGTATGTGTGTGTGTGTGTGTGTGTGTGTGTGTGTGTGTTAAAAGTTTTATATCTATTTATGCCTAAGGAGGAAGGGATGGAAATAGTTTAAGTAGCCCAACTAAAAACAAAAGTTTCCCTCATGTCCCTCCCCTTCCAATATATTCACACACACACACACACACACACACACACACACACACACACACACACACACACACACACACACACACACACACACACACACACACACACACAATAAGCCTGAAGCAACTCGCAGGAGACAATATTAGCATAACCCGAACGTCTCCTGCCGCTGTTGGTGCTGTCGGCGGAGATGAGCACACGACAGAAGACAACTTGGGCGTGAATTACTACACATAGACACCTTGGACACCTTCCCTTCCCCTCACCTCCCTTAGACAACCTCTTCCCTCCTCCTCCCCTCAACTCTCTCTCTCTCTCTCTCTCTCTCTCTCTCTCTCTCTCTCTCTCTCTCTCTCTCTCTCTCTCTCTCTCTCTCTCTCTCTCTCTCTCTCTCTCTCTCTCTCTCTCTCTCTCTCTCTCTCTCTCTCTCTCTCTCTCTCTCTCTCTCTCTCTCTCTCTCTCTCTCTCTCTCTCTCTCTCTCTCTCTCTCTCTCTCTCTCTCTCTCTCTCTCTCTCTCTCTCTCTCTCTTTTATTCATACATTCCTCTCGCATCTCTTTGTTTCCCTTCTGCCTTTCTCACCTTTCCTTTCTTCATTCAGTTTTCCTTTCATCTTGTTCCTCCTCCTTGCTTACCATCATTCCTCCTCTTCATCCATCCATTCCATCTACCCTTTCTTCTTGTTTCTCCTCCTTGCTTCCCATCCTCCCTCCTCTTGCTTCTCCCTACTGTACCCATCCTTACTTCTTTGTCTTCCTTCCCATCCTTCCTCCCTCACCATCTCACTCGTCACTCCTCCATCCTTCCTTCCTTCCTTCCTTCGTCCTTCTCCTTCTCCCTTCCCGCCCAATCGCACTCCTCCATCCATCCATCCTTCCTTCCTAGCTCTCCTTCATGTAAATTCTCACTCACCCCTCCTATAGCCCTTTCCCCAAGAGATACTGGAAATCACCGTACATGTAGCCAAGAGACGCCTCATTCCGCCTCTCCGCTGTCGACATGAAGGGCCGTGCGTTGGCGACCGTCCCCTATTGTCCTTATAAGCATCGCGAGGCCCCCGTGGCAGCGGCTCAGGACAATGGAAGAGGAGCGAGGCAATTAGGAGGGTGGTTGCTCCTCGTCTCTGTGGATAGCAATTAGTGGTGATAAATTGTAGTCGTGTAAATGGACACTTCATGATTACATAGGTTTGGGCGCGAGCATGGTGGAGAGAGGTGGTTGTTGTGGGTCAGGGGAGGGGAGGGAGAGGGGAGAGTTTTGAATGTGTGTGTGTGTGTGTGTGTGTGTGTGTGTGTGTGTGTGTGTGTGTGCTTGGTTGTTTCCTTGCTTGGTATTGGGGGAGGGATGCGGCGTCGTGTACAGGTTTGGGATCATTGGGATAGTTTGTGTTTGGTGAGGAAGGTGAATAACGCGGTGCTGGGGGGCGGGGGGGGGGGGGGTTATGGTGGTGATGGTGGTGGGGTCGTGGTGGTGGTGGAGATGGTGGTGGGGTCGTGGTAGTGGTGGAGATGGTGGTGGAAGTCGTGGTAGTGGTCGTAGTTGTGATGGTGGTGGGGGTAGTGGTGGTGGTGGTGGTGGTGATGGTGGTGGGGGTCGTGGTTGTGGTGGTGGTGGTGATGGTGGTGGTGGAAAGGTGTGCTTGTGAATGCCGGAAAGAGAGGTGCTGAAGAAAGAAAGAGGTGACTAAGTAGAGAAGGGAATGTGAAGGCAAATTGTGGGCCAAAATCTATCACCAACAATAATAAATAAGTCACTATGATCAATGCTGTATGTCCTTTCTCTACTATATGTAAATACATTTTCTACCGTTTTTTTTTTGTAAATTCCTTATATAATTGTCTACTATCGTACATATTAATTACTTGTCTTTTTAAATACACTATAGTGTCGCACCTGTTTGTTTGGCATTTGACTTTCAAATAGTAGAAAAAGAAAAAAATACGTATAGGAATATGATAAAATAGAAAAAATTGAAAATATGAGCAAGGCATTCGGACACAGTAGCTTTGACAGAGTTACGAGAGGACGCTGTCACCTCTAACAAGCTGCCGTGACGGGGACTCGAACACACGTCCCCCCTGACAAGAGCCGGGCACACTCCACCTCACAGCCATCCATCCCTCGAGACTGCTCCGTAACAAGCGTGCTCCTTTAGTCTTTTTATACGCTGAAGAACTCCGCTTGATAGTACTCGTCTTTCTGAAGGATTAGCAAGGGAAGGCTCGTGGTGGGGATCGAAGAGATGTTGGTCGGTTTTGTGAAGACGTTATTAGGGAGACTGATACTTGAGAAAATCCTGGTCACATGCATACAGTGTTCGGCTCGTTTCCAAATGTTCGCTAGAGTGGGATTTAGTGGCAGCAAGTATTGGCATTGAGAGATACGGTAATAGCCTGCAGACACAAGCCAGTGCCGGGCCATTTTATCCTTTTTGGTCTAATGGTTTAAAATTAACACACACACACACACACACACACACACACACACACACACACACACACACACACACACACACACACACACACACACACACACACACACACACACACACCTCCATGCCACGTGCTTACCTTTCGTGCAGGGTGAAACATTCCGGCACAAGCTCCTTCACCTCCATGAAATTGTTAGTCCTTTTTTATTATACATCAAGAACCGGATGTGCGTGTCTACTACCTTGAGGCGAATTCTTAACTTGATATATCGCTGCAAAGAACTTTCAGTATTATTTAGTATTATCGTATTATTTGTTCAAACTACGGCGTGGTGTACTACCTTGTGAAATATACTACTATGATGGTAATTGGCAACTTATGCAATTATTATTAAAGAGCATAATTTTCATAAAACTAAATATTTCCTGAGAGAGAGAGAGAGAGAGAGAGAGAGAGAGAGAGAGAGAGAGAGAGAGAGAGAGAGAGAGAGAGAGAGAGAGAGAGAGAGAGAGAGAGAGAGAGAGAGAGAGAGAGAGAGAGAGAGAGAGAGAGAGAGAGAGAGAGAGAGAGAGAGAGAGAGATACGGGGGTAGATTAAACCTTTTTCTTTTTGCATTATTTAGCCTTGCCAGTGTGTGCTTGCCCTGCAGTCAACACATTCATCACCTCCTCGTGACAAGCTTATGAGTAACACGCCCCTCCCTCTCCATCTTCTCCCTCTCCCTCTCCTTCCTTTCCCCTTCCCTCCCTCCCCCCCTCCCTTTCTCTCCTCCGATCTTCTACCTCTCCCCATCCCTCTCCCCCCTCCTCCTCTTCCTTCCTGTCTCCCCCTTCCCTCCCTCGCTCCCTCCCTCCTTTCTTCTGGTCTGAATAAAGGTAGTGATTACACACGTCACCACACCTGTAATCACCACCTGAGTGTACCCGAGGTGTTTCTTCACCAACCGCCAACAGGAGATCTCGTGTACTCCCCTTCATTACTCACCTCCACCTCTACCACCTCCTCCACGTCCTCCTCTGCCTCCACTACCACCATATTGGCCGCTCATTACATCTCGATCGCATCATTCATTGCCTCATTACTACTTCTACTTACTGGTACTTCATTATCATTTGTTAAGTACTGCCACTTTTCTCCTCTTTGCAACACGCACGCACCAACACACACACACACACACACACACACACTCGCACGCACTCGAACACGCACACGCACAGAAGAAGCTCACTGGTATACATGCTAAGATCATAATACCATTCCTCTACTTTTATGAATGATCCTCAAACTAAACATGACCACCAACTATTTCATGACCCAAGTTTACTCACTACCGTCTCTCGTGCACAGAAGGACTAAACAAAGTCCTTCCTTTTTTCTTTCTCTCCCTTTCTTCTGTTTTTGTTTCTGTTTTTCGCTCACGCTGCCCGACGGAGGGAAATTATATGCAGATTAATGCGCCTCGATGCTATCTTTCCCTTTGACTGAGAGATGCCCGTAATTAAAGAAAGGTAAAGGCACCCACCTCCCCGGCCGCTCCCTCCTCGCTGACGCCAGAGGGTCGAGGGTGCGTGGGGAGCGCGGCGGAGTGTGTTCTTCAAGTCTTGAGGCCCCGGTGAGCTGTAGGGAAGGAATGCTTAAGGGTCGGTGTTTCTTGTGACTCCGAAAGCAACGCTGTGCATGGAGGAGGCGGCGAGAGAGGACGGCAGTATGTGTGTGTGTGTGTGTGTGTGTGCGTGATTGCGTGTGAGTGTGAATGTGTGTATGAGAGAGAGAGAGAGAGAGAGAGAGAGAGAGAGAGAGAGAGAGAGAGAGAGAGAGAGAGAGAGAGAGAGATCCGAAGTCTCTAGGCATCGTAAACTCTAGCCAAATAAGTCATAAGGATCAGTCTTGCTTGTGATACGAAGGCAGTGAGAAGATGGAAAGAGGAATAAATACGCTTTTGCTCATGCACGCTAAACCAACCTTAGTCGGCATCACCTCAAGGGTCATTTTCCTTTTTTTCTCTCTGCTTTTTTTTTTTGTGGTTGTACTGGGGAGGTGAAGGAAGTATCTTAACTTTGGCCTTTCTCCCTCAGGTTCATTTTTCCCCAGGCTGAGGAATCATTGCAGAACGCGATTTAGACCACCTAATGAAGGAGGTGGTAATGGTTTAATTAGTCCGCGCATCCATGTTTTGGCGGGGCGAGGAGTGGCAGGACAGGTGTGCGCGGCGAGGCGACCACGGGCACACCTGAAGAGACGCGCTGAGTGAGGCGATAAGTAAGGCGTCCGAGCTTAATGGGCTGCGAAGCGTTGCTATTAAAGCCGGGCGAGAAAATGTGTTGGAACCATTAAAGGCGAGCATTGCAGGTAATGAAATGTGTCGAACGCTTAGTATGAGCGTAGGATAAATATTATACTGAGCCAGCAATATAGATACTGCTATTAAACGATATCGGTGAAATAGAAGAGAGGGATCATAGGCTTTTGTGGGTGATCAGTTAGTTAATTGTGGCAAGAAAATTACTGCGAAGAAAACACACGCGAAGCTCAACTCGAGTTTTTTTTTCTGCTGGATGGATGCGAGGTGAATGCTCTTATAATTACCCGAGTTTATTCATGGCTACGTGTTTACAAAAGCTAGATCACGACGATTACTGCACGATGCCCATCATTCACCCACGCTGAACCACATGGCTAGGATGAAGATGGGGCCATTCGTCGCGCCAATCATTGTTTCACGTAACATTTCGCTCGAGCCTCCATGGGGCAGGTCAGCGTGCCTGGGTACGACCCTGCGGACCCGGGTTCGAAACCCGGCCCGGGCAGTCGGCCTGCAGCTCACTCAGCTCTGCCTTCTCCCTTTCGGGCTGGTCGATAAATGGGTACTCGGGGAAACCTGGGGAAGGTAAACTGTGGCAGTCCCGAATTTCACATTGGTCCTTGTCCCGGAGTGATTAGTTCCTACCTACCAGAGGCTCAAACTGCCAACGATTCGGAGATTAGCATCGCAGCCACGCCACACGCAGGCTATAGCGTTTGCACCCCCCCACTTTCGTATACCTACTCGCATTGGCCCAGTGTCTCGGGATAATGGGTACTTCCCAGCACAGGCTCAAGGGCCAGTGGAACCCTAGTAAGTAAAGTTGAGCTGTAAAGACGCTGTAGCTACACGTGGTCTCGGTGTTCATCTCCATCGCATTAGTCCTTAAGCCTTATTTCGTAGCTCACATAATTTTTAAGGATTTTCTGCGCTATGTTAAGTTGAATCTTACTTGAGACATACTATATAATTATCTGACTGAAATAAGTCGTACACAAGAATTGTAAGATTTATCAAGATGGATATTTTTTCGTAAAGTATTTGTAATTTTCTCTTGTTATTCTCTCGCTGTCTCTCCTTGCCGCGCCGTCCGTCTGTTCGTTTCGCTTCGTGAGGCGCCGCGCATTCGTGTCATGGTACGTTTACGTTATTTTTTTTTCATCGTCAATCCTTTGACGGAAGGTGGAGAGAGAGAGAGAGAGCGATGAAGTCAAGATAGGCGAAAGTTTGCATAGTAAGAGTTCGGGCGATGCTGTAAATTTCAAGAATGGCAGCGGCCGTAAACTCCAACGGGTGGTGATTAAAAGAATAAGTGTAAGTAGACTCCACTACACAGAACGCAGCGAGAACAGTGCGTAGCGCTGAACTCAAGCACAAGGTGTCAGCCTCGATAGTCTGAGTTTAAATGATTGGAAAATAAATAAATAGATATTTTGATCTTTTCAATTTACAGTCTCACGATTCTTCTTAGCTCTGGATTTGCGACTCGTATTCAAGCTTGCATGTTACTCACGCGAGGGGAGGTGACTTGGCTTTCACTCCCCTTTTTTTTCAAGCAACTTTTTACGATTTTGCGTTGGAGATATAAGATACAGAATATATCGCTCGCCTTTGATATACTTGCACAGAATGGTAAGCAGTCTTTTATTTTGCGCCATCTACTTGTACAAAGACGAAACAATGGTTGTTTTAGCAGTAAAGTTAAAAACAAATATTCGTATAATTCACCTGTGTAAAAGTATAATGAAATTACCTGGGGAGGCGGTGGCTATGAGGAGGCGGTAGCTGAGTGATTAGCCTACGGGCTAGGGCCGATCATCGGCCCCACCAAGAAAGCCTACCAGCGCCATAGGCATCAACGTAAAAGAAGAAAAAAAAAACTTAAATGAGAACTGGCAGAATTGAAGTGGCTAGAACAGGAGGTAAAAACAAGAGCTAAAACAATGGAGAGAGAAGGTGGAAGGAATAGAAGCATTATCGAGAGTGGGCCAAACCTACCTCCGCCACCCATAATCAGTGGATCAGATGGATAATTAGTCCAGGTGATGCCAGGTGAAGAAAACGGGAGAAAGCTGCTTCGACTGAGAGAGAAGACAAACTGAGTGGAGCTAATTCGTATCGTATGAAGAAAGAACGTAAAGGTATATAGAGATAAATACTGTAGAATTAATGTGATAGCAGATACACAGAACAAGAGAAAGTTGAGAGAGAGAGAGAGAGAGAGAGAGAGAGAGAAGTCCTCTGAAAAAAAAATATATTATGAAAAAATAGAAAAAAAGGAAAAAAAAGGGATAATCGGTAGCATCAAAGGGAGAGAAAGAGATAAATGTGAAGGAAAGAACCACAGAAGAGATTTGATTCCTGGGTTTTCCACTGTCACTACCACCACCACCACCACCACCATCACCACCATCACCATCACCACTATCACCACAACCACACCCACAATCAAAGTTACCTGCGGCCACCAATCCAATGTAGATAATAAGGCAACAGGTAACAGAGAGAGAGAGAGAGAGAGAGAGAGAGAGAGAGAGAGAGAGAGAGAGAGAGAGAGAGAGAGAGAGAGAGAGAGAGAGAGAGAGAGAGAGAGAGAGAGAGAGAGAGAGAGAGAGAGAGGAGGTCATATACATTCATCAGCTTTTTACACTCTTTTTCATTCCCACATTACATCACACTCCCCGAAACGATAAAAAAAAAACAATGGAAAATAACACCTCTTCTCGCCGTCATTAGAACAGGTAGCGCCCAATTACCTGTCATTACCACCTGTATACTACCTCTGTGCCTCCCCTTTCCTCAGGCCTCCTCTGTGACCGGCGGAAAGGAGAGGAGGAAGAGGAGGAGGCGGGGATGGGAGTGGGGAAAGGTTATAGGGAGGGTTGGAGAGGTACAGAGGAAAGGACGAGGATTGAGGAAAGGGAAGAGGAGGAGAGTTAGAAGATAGGAGAGGTTGAGGAAGAGGAAGGGAAGGAGTGAGGGAAGGATGGAGGAGAAGTAGGAATGTTAGGTAGAGTGGGGGAAGTAGAGGGCGAGGAGAGGAAGACGAGGATTGAAGGAAGGGAAGAGGAGGAGGGTTAGGAGGGTAGGAGAGGTAGAGTAAGAGGAGGCGAAGAGGAGGGAGGAGGAGGAGGGTAAGGGGGGGTAGAGAGGCAGAGGAGGAGAAGATGGAGGAGTAGGAGGGTTATGGGGGTAGGAGAGGTAAAGGAGGAGGAGTGAGGAAAGGGAGGAGGAGGAGGGAAAGAGGCAGAGAGAAAGAGAGGAAAGGAAGGGTCGGTAAATTGAGGCTAAATTAAACCTTGTTAATGAAAAGGACAACATCACCGTGGATAACACAGGTAACGACACACACACACACACACACACACACACACACACAGCACACACAGCACACACACAGCACACACGCGCCTTGGACATTGTTACCCTTTCTTCTTTCCTTTATTGATTGCATTCGGAGAGGGGAGTGGCGTGTGTTATATAATTTTTTGCAACATTTCTCTTTTTTTGTTGTTGTTTACCTTTACGTCCCCCTCGGCCCTCGTGCAACCCAGACCTTACCTTGCCTTGTCGCTACCTGCCGTCCACCTACCTACCTGCCTACCTGCCTGTCGACCCACCTCCATCAATAATCCACCTTCACCTGTCATCTACCACTTTACTTGCTGCTATCCCTACATTTCCGCGCCCGTTAACTGATGTATTTTTCCTCTCCTCGATGATTTTTTTTCTTTTTCGGAGAGTAGGTAATTTAGTTTTTTTTTTTTCACTTCCTTTTTGCCGTTGTCTCTTGTCTCTGTTTCTGTCTGTCTGTCTATGTTTGATGGTTTGTCTGTCTGTCTGTCTGTCTGTTTGTCTATCTGTTTGTCTGTGTCTTTCTAAGTATCTATAACTCCCTAACTGTCTCTAATTCTCTCTCTCTCTCTCTCTCTCTCTCTCTCTCTCTCTCTCTCTCTCTCTCTCTCTTCTGCCAAACTCCCTTATAGCAACCATCACGAGGCCATAAAATTATTAGTCAGGTAATATAATGCAGGATAACCACCACCACCCTCATCCCCCCTACCCTTACCACCACTACCATCACCCCTACCATTACCATCACTGCCCCACCATCGCCCACCCAACCACCACTCCTGCCATCACCTCCACCACCACCTCCCTCGTCCCCCCCACACACCACGACCACGAAGAGGCTGCACGAGTGAGGAGGAGGAGAGAAAGGGAAGGGAAAAGAGGAAAGGAAAGGAAGGGAAAGGGAAGGGAAAGGGGTAGAAGAACGTCACCGAGGGTTGCAGGGCGTGGAGGAGGATGGTTAATGGGCGTCTCGGAAGAGGAGGAGGAGGAGGAGGGTGCCTGGTCGTGACTAAGAATGGTCGTTAAGGAAGAAGGAGACTCTTAACGACGCGGCCAATAGTTGAAGGATTGTTGACAGCGATGGCAGGAGAGAGAGAGAGAGAGAGAGAGAGAGAGAGAGAGAGAGAGAGAGAGAGAGAGAGAGAGAGAGAGAGAGAGAGAGAGAAGTATAGAAAAAAAGAGAATAATGGAGAAAATGAATGAAAGAATTACAGGGAGTGGCAGAATGAAAATAAGGGAAAAGTAAAGAAAGAAATAATGAAAAAGAGAGAAGGAAAGAAAAGGAAATAAATAAATAAAAAGAAAATCGGAAAAAAGAAAGAGAAAAAGTATGGAAGAAATAAAAAAAAAGTAAGAGAGAGACGAGTTGGTTGTTGGCGATGGTAATGATGGGGGTGAGAATACCTTCACCTGTTCCGATAAGTCCAACACGCCGGAAAATGTCGAAGAAAGATTATAATTGACATAAGTGAACATGCAGGAATGGCAAAACAACGCATAAAATCTATTGCTCCACATTCCATTATATACACCATAATCCCTCCTTCTCTCTCCTCTCTTTCTCTTTTTTATACACTTCTCATTCTCTCTTTCTCTATTTACTATACCATTTCTCTCTTTGTTCAGTTTTTTGTTACTTTTCTTGTGTCCTAGATTGCCAATGTGTCTAATTTAACTTCACTAACTCAGATTTTTTTATTGTTTGTTTCTATAATATCACCGTTCTAACGCATTGGCCAACGGATAGGTAAATAGTTATATAAATAGATGGATAGATAGAAGGATAGATAGATGTTAAGTGATCGCAGCATTACGAAAATAACTAAATCCCTGTATAAAATTACTATTGCAACAAAAACACTGAACCAATCACGCGAATCAAGTCAAGCTATAAACTCACCATTAATAGACCTTTTGATGGCGATGGAAAATATACGGATACGAAAACGATTAAGGGCGGACACCTTTCAGCTGACCTTCAGACGGCGCTAAGGTGTTTTTATGCCCCGATTATTGGACGCTAATGAGGTGCAGCGTGTCAGGTGAACCAGTCAGGCGGGGAGAGAGAAAGTGCGGGTGAAGGGGACAGGTGAGGAGTGTACGGAGGGCCAGGGAGGGGAAGGAGGACGGTGAGGCGGCAGGTGACCGGTCTGGATATACGAGGCAGCAAAAGGCATAGCTAGGATAACAGATAGACAATTACAGTAACTAGAGTGACAACCCAGAAAGTGTAGAAATCATGGCAGACAGAGAACCAGGTGGAGAGGAGAGGAGAAATCAGAGAAGATAAAACAACTAAAGTGTAAAAGCCATGGCAGACAGAGAACCAGGTGGAGTGGAGATGAGATAGAGTAAGTAAAGTGTAGAAGCCATGGCAGACAGAGAACCTGGTGGATATATGAAATTAGAATCGTAGCCAGAGCCGGCGAGGTTCATTAACATTAGGAGCCATGACTAACAGAGAGACAGGTGGAGTTATGGAATTAGAATCCTTACCAGAGCAGGTGGAGTTCATTAACATTAGAAGCTATGGCAGACAGAAAACCAGGTGAAGATATGACATTAGAATCCTTATCAGATCAGGTAGAATTCATTAACAGCCACGGCAGACAGAGAACCAGATGGAGATATGAAAATAGAATCGTAGCCTGCCAGAGCAGATGGAGTTCATTAACATTAGAAGCCTTGACAGACTGAGAACCAGGTGGAGATATTAAATTAGAATTCTTTATCCGAACAGGTGGACTGCACTAACTTTAGACATCGAAGTGAAAAACATTGGAAAATACTTTGGACTTTTAATGGTTGGAAATGATTTTCAGAGGCCAGGTGAGATGATGAGGCATAGGTGAGAATGACAGAATCAGGTGGAGATATAATACTTAGAAATGGAAGACGTTGGGAATTTTTTTGTCCTACATTACATTAATTATGGATGAAGATGATTATGAGGGGCCAGGTGAGCTGAGGAGGCACAGGGGAGAAGGACAAGATGGCCCCAGGTAAGGGTGGACAGGTATGGTGATGAAGTGTTTGGATCATTACCGCTAATGACTTCTAAACACACTCCACGCATGATCCAGGTGCCTCTTAGCTTACCTGTCCTGCGTGGAGGGAGGGATAAGGGATGGGGAGAGGAAAGGGGATGATTTAAGGAGGAGGAAAGATGATGGGAGGATAGGGTGAGGTATAGAGGGACGATGATTAATTGGGATGGGAAAATTGATAAGTAATAAAATGGTAAATGACGTGAAATGTATGATAATATTAGGATGTGAATGAAGGAGGATAATTTATAGTCCTTCCTGCGGGCATCGAATGAAGGAGGGTGAAAATATACGAAGAAAAATAAAGAAAACTGCTATTAATGAAGACTCGGTTTTGAAAGGGTATAATATGGGGACACGACAATAAAATGAAGGGAAGAAATATGTCGAAATGTTTTTTAACTGGTAGTACGCATCAACGTTGCCAGATTGTCGTACTGTCTCTTATTTTTGCCGATTTCCGACCCCAAAACTGCTTTCATAACCCAAATAACTGCCTTCATATATGGTTATCGTTTAAATGGTTAATTATTTATGATTCTTGGCTACAGTTATGGGCCAGAAACCGGTAAAAACGCTGCTCTGAGGACGATAATCTGGCAACGGTGGTACGCATGGAAGAACAAAACTATTATAGGACAAGTACTCGGCCCCATATATAGCGACAGTATAAATGAAAATCCGCCCGCGCCACTATCGAGTTGGGGCCAATAACATGAAAACATTAACATGAAAACCGATCGGCATTGTGGCTCTGGACAATAAAATAAGAATAAAAAGATAAAGAATAAGAAGAAAAAGAACAGGAAGAAAAAGAAAAAGAAAGAAGAAGAAAAGGAAGAAGAACAAGAAGGTCCTGGAAAATTTACTTTAGAGCGTCTGATAGAATGTTTGGAAGAGAGAGAGAGATTTACATAGATTTACATAGAAAATCAGACCACACAGACCCCATGGTCCAGACTTGGTGGTCTGTCCTTAAACCTAAGTGATTTTACATTAATCAGAAGACTCCAAAACGTTGCATTTCTACTCTAGTTGATATTAAGTTGAAGGAAGTGACGGTCGAGCTTATTTTGAAGGAGTCCATCGTGTTACACTGGACCACTGACGGTGGAAGCTTATTCCATTCTCGCACTACAACGTTGGTGAAGAAAAATTTGGTGCAGTCTGAATTTACTTGTCTACATCTGAGTTTTACGCCATTGTTCCTCGTGCGCAAAGTGTCATCGATCATAAACAATGTTGATCTGTCTACATTTGTGAAACCATTAAGTATTTTAAAACATTCGATCAGTTTTCCTCGGAGGCGACGTTTCTCAAGAGAGAACATGTTAAGGGTGGAAAGCCTTTCTTCGTAGGATTTGTTGCGCAAGGAAGGGATCATTTTCTTTGCATGCCGCTTAACACATGCTAATTTAGCAATATCCTTTGCATGGTGGGGAGACCAAAACTGTACCGCATATTCCAAGTGGGGTCTGACTAAACTGTTGTAGAGCGGGAGTATTACATCTTTATTCTTGAATAAAAAGTTTCTTTTAATGAAGCCCAACATTCTGTTCGCTTTATTTGCTGCATCGATGCATTGCTGTGAGAATTTGAGGTTTGACGCGATTCTGACCCCTAGTTCTTAACGCGCTGAACGCTTTTGAGTTGAACGCCGCGCATTTCATCTTAGAACTTCTTATTCCTCGTTCCAACTTGAAGGACCTGGCACTTGTCTACGTCCCATCTATCCGACCAAGCTGAAATTTTGTGCAAATCCTCTTGGAGGCTTTGCCTGTCTTCGTCAGTGAGAACCGAGTTGCCAATCTTTGTGTCGTCTGCAAATTTACTAATGCGGTTATTGAGTCCAACATCCACGTCGTTGATGTAAATAATGAAGAGCACTGGGCCAGGACCGAGCCCTGAGGGACGCCACTAGTGACAGGCGCCCACTCTGAGTTAAATCCGTCGATCACTACTCTTTGTTGTCTGTTGCTCAACCAATTCGCGATCCATTGGTTTACTTGACCGTCAATACCTATTTGCTTTAATTTGTAAAGTAATTTATGATGCGGGACTTTATCAAACGCTTTCTGGAAATCAAGATAGACTACGTCCAGTGATTTGGTTACGTCATAAACAGTGAAGAGGTCGTTATAAAAGGTTAATAGGTTTGATAGGCAGGATCTTTTGTTTCGGAAGCCATGTTGTGAGTCCCCAATCAATGAGTGGCTTTCAAGGTAATTCTAATTTGTCTCTAATTATGCCCACAAGTAGCTTACCTACAACCGAAGTTAGACTAATGGGCCTGTAATTACCTGGTACTTTTTTGTCTCCTTTCTTGAAAATCGGTGTCACGTTAGCCTTTTTCCAATCTGAAGGGACGATGCCTTGTCGCAAGGACATATTGAATACGGTTGTGAGGGAGGAGAGTATTTCGCTCTTTGTTTCTTTCAGCAGAGTTGGATATACTTTGTCAGGTCCAGGACTTTTATTTGTTTTAAGTGACTGGAGAGCTTTAAGGACTTCATCGGTTGTTATTTCAAAATTAGGCAATGCATGCTCGAGATTTACAATAGTACTGGTGTTGGTGGTAGCGAGAGGAAGACTGTTAGTATTAAACACCGAGGAAAAGTAATTGTTTAAGAGGTTTGCAATGTGTTGGCTGTCAGTCACTAGTGAGAGAGAGAGAGAGAGAGAGAGAGAGAGAGAGAGAGAGAGAGAGAGAGAGAGAGAGAGAGAGAGAGAGAGAGAGAGAGAGAGAGAGAGAGAGAGAGAGAGAGAGAGAGAGAGAGAGAGAGAGAGAGAGAGAGAGAGAGAGAGAGAGAGAGAGAGAGAGAGAGAGAGAGAGAGAGAGAGAGAGAGAGAGAGAGAGAGAGAGAGAGAGAGAGAGAGAGAGAGAGAGAGAGAGAGAGAGAGAGAAACCCACACTCAGACCTACACCGACAGAGATGACCGCCGAGAAAGGGAAGGACAGTCCAATTTCTAAGTCATGCCGATCGACCTGCGAGGAGGACGAGTGGAAGACTGGAACGCAGTATAAATAAAGCACCTGTTTAGCCTCACCTGTCGCCCGGCCCAGGTAACTTTTCCCTCCCGATGGCGTGATTAGGAATGCCAGGCGCGTGGACGGACGGGTAGCTAATGGAGGAATCGCGTACTGGGGAGAAAACGGGAGGAAAGGAAGGAGGGACGAAGGAATAATAGAAAGGGGAGGCAGTAGGGAGGCAGGAGAAAGGGAGGGAAGGGAGGCAGATGAAAGGGAGGGAAGGGAGGCAGGAGAAAGGGAGGGAAGGGAGGCAGATGAAAGGGAGGGAAGGGAGGCAGGAGAAAGGGAGGGAAGGGAGGCAGGAGAGAGAGAGGGAAGGGAAGGGAAGCAGGATAAAGGAATGGAGAGGAAGGGAGGCAGGAGAAAGGGAGGGAAGGGAATTAAGGAAGGAGGAGAAAGGAAGGGAAGGGAAGGGAGGCAAGAGAAAGGGAGGGAAGGGAGACAGGAGAAAGGAATTGAAGGGAGGCAAGGCGGATAAATGTATTCAGGGGAGTCGGAGAGATAATAGCGGCGAAGGAATTACGAGAGGAGAAGATTGATTAAAAGGGAGCCAGCCGGAGAATTGAGCAGGTGAAGATGGTGGCGATAAAATAATGCTGATATTTACGAGTTGGAGAAGTAAGTAAAAATTATTTGGTGTAGATACTGTAGTGAAAAGGGGATATTCTGGTTGTAAGGGATGGATGTTATATGTATGAAGAGAATGTAGCAGTAAATTTTGGAAGTAAGGAATAGATATACTGTATGATGAGAATGTTACAATAAATTTCGATTCTAAAGGATACACATTGGGTATTAAGAAATTGTAACAGTGAATTTTGTTAGTAAGGGATAGATGTTATGTAGAGAGATAATATAACAGTAAGAGTACCAGGTAATTTGTGGTATATGGATGTGCAAATGACCAGGTGTAAAGCAAGAAATGTAGATAACGGGGAGAGAGATAAGGGAAGAGAAGGTGCAGAGAAGAAAACAAAGGAAAGAAAAAGGGAAATTATATAGTAACACACACACACACACACACACACACACACACACACACACACACACACACACACACACATTTAAAAAAAAACTGGCCTGCTGCAGAAATACAAGGCGAAAGTGAAAATGGTTATGCTTCTACAGGTGATCCATCTCTCCTTCGTGATGGTAGTGACACCTGGGGGGCCGAAGCTCATCAGGGGAGGACCACCTTTCGGCGCCGCCCCTAAATAAGACCTCTCGTGGCCAACATCTAAATTTTAAACGCCGGTGGAGGCGCCCGTTGGGACCTCATTTTAAGCCGTCTTACAAATGACAATCACAGACATTAGGGGAAGTTATATAGAAGGCGCAATGTTTTTGTCTCCCAGAATAGGGCATAATACCCATAATTATCGTGGGTGACCAGGTGAGAGGCGCAGGTGACTCAGGTAAGGTGGGCTGGACTTGGCTCGGTTCTCTTCCCTCGTCTCATACCCGCGTGAGAACCTGCAGGTAATTACAAGCTTCCTGACAGGTAGGGGTTTTCTCTACCTGGTGCACCTGTTGTAGCCCCCTCGCAACCTGTAATTAAGAGCCCAGACGGTGTGCGGGTGGAGCGGCGACCCCTGTTATGTTGGAGTTGGCGAGGAAGATGTCGAGGCTATAAACTCCCTGGTACACATCACTATTCATCAGCCTTTATAGAAAACATGAGGCGGGAGGGAGGGAACGGGAGAGGGAAAGGAAGGGAAGTATGAAGGGAGGACTAGGTAGTGTCTTGAAAACATGAGAGACGAGGAGGAGGGAACGAGAAAGGGAAAGGAAGGGAAGAATAGATGGTGAAGGTAACGTGTGTAGAGAACATAGGAGACGAGGAGAAGGGAACGAGAGACGGAAAGGAAGGGAAGTGCAGAGGGAGGAATAGATGGTGGAGGTATTGTGTGCTGAGAAAGGATGGGAGATAGTTGAAGAAGAGGACTTGCTGTGTAGTAATGGTGGAGTTTCTTTCTGGTGTTTCTTTTAATGGTGATTGTAGGCTTTTAATGGTGATTGTAGGACGTGGTATTCTAGGTTGTATGAGTATTAGTCATAGTGGTTATATATGTTTTGTAGGAAGTTAATAGTAGATGTGGGAGTGTAGTGTAATGGTGGTAGTCTTTTAATTTCTCTAGTAGTGGTGCTGAAACAGGGCGAAGAGGCAGGCAGAGGCAGACAAGCAGATAGCCAACAAAAAATAAAACGACATAACACACATAAGAACATAGGAACATAGGAATACTGCAAGAGGCCGACTGACCTACACAAGGCAGCTCCAAACTCCCCCCCACTACCACTTGTCATCCTCGTCCATGTAGCTATCAACTCTACTCTTAAAGCAAGGTATCGTTCCCGCACTCACTATGTGACAGCTGAGTCTGTTCCATTCCCCCACCACCCTATTACTAAACCAATGCCTGCCTATTTCCCTCCTAAATCTATACTTTTCTAATTTAAATCCATTACTGCGTGTGTTATCCTGCTGGCTTCTAAAACCAAACAACAAACAAAAATGACCAACCAGAAAAACAACAACGGTAAACGCATGGTGAAGAGTATATAGAATGAAGACGAGCATAAAGAAAGTAAGAGAATAAGAGGAATAAGAGAGAGCAGGCAGCAGGGAGCGAGCGGCATCACTTGACTTAGTTCAGCTTGATTATTAGTGGGTGTGCCTTGTCCTGTGCAGCTGGTGGAAGAGGGTGGGGAAGCGTAGGGATAGCAGTGGTGAGAGGGTTGGTCATGGGGTTGGTGGCTCTGTATGGTAGAGGAAGAGAGAGCGGGGGGGGGGGTTCAGTGATGGTAGTGGTTTGAGGGAATGGTGATTGTGGTTGGTGAGTAACTGGTGGTGGTTGTTGTGTTGCTGTGTCTTTGTTTGTGTTTCCTGATGTCCAGCTTGCTTGCTTAGGATGATGGTATTCTGTAGGATGTGTTTAAGGTTATGATGTGCAGCTGGAGCGGTGGTGATGTATAATAATTGTAAAAGTAGCAGCAGTAGTGGTAGTAGTAATAGTAGTAGTAGAAGTACCTTTTTCTCACGCTTGGTCTGTAGCCCTGGTTAAACTTCTTGATTGGGCCTGGTGGTCGGCCCCAGTTCGTAATGGCGCAGGGAAGTGTTTTTTTAGTAGTGCCATCTTGCTTGGCTCATGCTGCTCCCGGAGCTCATCTTTCATCCTCTAGACTCCTGCTAGAGAGTTTATCTAGAGTCCGGGTTAACAGATGATTATCTGTACAGCATTTGGATAGTCTTAGGCGGGGCTGGTGATCCTTGTGGTGGTGATAGTAGTGATCTTGACAGTGGTGGTGGTGGTGTTAGTGATGGACAGGAATGCCATCTCTGTAAGAGGACATTATTTTGCGAAATTCATAAAGGGTAGATTATAATTATAAATTTATTGAAATTTGAAAACACAATGGCAGAAAAAGTAGGAATGCCGTATGTTTGAATGCAAAACAAGGGGAAAAAACATTAAATCAGCACACGCGAGGGCGAAGGGCAAACAAGCAAATCACCAAATGTAATGACGGGAAAAATGGCCCACCACGGTACGACACGGAACCCTGACCATAACCCAACCCGGAACCAGGAAATTTGAATGTACCAGCCTTCATATTTCTCTCTCTCTCTCTCTCTCTCTCTCTCTCTCTCTCTCTCTCTCTCTCTCTCTCTCTCTCTCTCTCTCTCTCTCTCTCTCTCTCTCTCTCTCTCTCTCTCTCTCTCTCTCTCTCTCTCTCTCTCTCTCTCCTCACTCACTCACTCACTCACTCACTCACTCACTCCACTCACTCACTCACTCCACTCACTCACTCACTCCACTCACTCACTCACCCACTCCACTCACTCCACTCACTCACTCACTCACTCCTCCTCCACTCACCCACTCACTCACTCCTCCTCCTCCTCCTCACTCCTCCACCTCCTCACTCACTCCTCCTCACTCACCACTCACTCCTCCTCCTCCCTCCTCCACTCCTCCCTCCACTCCCTCCTCCTCCTCCTCACTCCCTCCTCACCTCCTCCTCCACCACACACACACACACACACACACACACACACACACACACACACACCATTCTTTTCTTTCCCGTTCCTTTCCTCCATCTTCTTTCTTCTTCTGTGTTTGCGTCCATCCTTCCGTCCCTTCCTTGTTTCCCATTCCCATTCTTCCTCTTCGTCGTTCACTGGATTTAACATTTCAGTAACGCATATCACTTTAATATATATCTTTCTTGGTTTTATGGTTCGCTTAATGCTAATGCCCTGTTGATTGTCTTGATAATATTTGATAGCATATTTTTTTCTACATCACTTAAGTTTTTTTGCTTAATATATTTCTTCCTTTTCTCTTCCCGACTCCTGGCACGCGGCCTCTTAGTTTCTCCTCCTGCGGCAGCGTCGATGGCTTATCTTTGTGCCTCCTTGAGCATAACCTCACGTCAGGGAGGGAAAGGGAAGAGAAAAAAAATGTTTGGGAAGAGTCGAAGTAACCTTTTAGCGATATTAAGTGACTAAAAAACGTATCCGGCGAAAAAATAATGAAACTAAGTGAGATTATATGGATGCTATCAGTGGCTAGTTTAATTATTATTTTTTTAAATCTATGATCAACTCTCCAGCATTTCGCCCTTTCATTTGTTTAACTCTGGACAACTCAACTTAATCATTTTTATCTTTTAATTATACTACGCTTCAGATTGTTTCAGTGTGTTCTTTTCACTATTTTCTACTTTGATATATGTAAAAAAAATATTTGATGCCTACTGTCGATGCCCCGTTGCTGTGGTGTCCAAAAACGAGGACCACAAACCAACTGCCGAGGAGCAAAGGGGAAGCAGAGAGAAATATATGCATGTATATTTATCAGGAGGTGAAGGAGGAGAAAGATCTTTGGCCTCACGAATGACCAAGCAAGGAAAGGGTTGGATGAATGGGCAAGGTGGAGGGGGAGGAGGAGGAGAAGGAGAGAGGCATCCCAGAGTACGACTTTTATGCCCTTGTTGATAATCTTTTGGCTCTCTCCATGCCCTCAGTGACCAAAACAGCATTATCTTGCACGTTATTGTTTATCCTTTTCGAGTCTGCAAGATCTCTCTGTCTCTCACCTCAGCTTGTGCCATCATGTTTTCGCTCCTTTTGCCTTCTTACCCTCACGGACACACCATCACGAATCCACACACTCACACACATTCACAACCCCAAAACCATTCTTCCAAAACACACACACACACACACACACACACACACACACACACACACACACACACATTCACTCACACACACTCACTCACACACACAGACAGACGGACAGACGAAGGACGACGCAGTTCAATAAGCTGATGGTTCGGGAGCAAATTGTAGGGAAGGTTTTTGCAGTTAGAGGCAGTGATGCGCGCTTCCGTAAGTCTGCTTGCTGGGGTAGGAAGCATTTATCTGTTTGTATGAGTGTACGTGCGTCTGTGTGAAGGATGTATGTGCATGTAGGGAAGGAAGAGAGATAAGAGTAAAGGGGGAAGGAAGAAAGGAAGGGAAAAACGGTAATTATGCAGTACCGAGGTGATGTGTAGTGTGTATTTGATAGGGGAAGGTGCTCTGTGTGTGGTGGGGGGAAGGGAGGCGGGGAGGAGGTGATGTGACGTGAGGGACTTGCTAGTCGAGTGGTGGTAGTGGTGGTGGTTAGGTGGGTGGGGGGAGGATGCCGTGAGAGGGAGAACCAGAGGAGAGGAGCAAAAACAGAGGGTGGAGAGGGAGGGAGGTTGCCTGTTGCATGCACGGAAACATAAATATGCAATGTACACAGGCATAAACAGGGAACAACACATCCCCCCCCCCCCCTTCATCCTCCTCTTCCTCTCTCCTCTTTCTCCTTCCTTCCCTCCTCTCTTCCTTCCTCCCATCCACACGCACATGGGCCAAATATGCGAGGTCGTACACACACACACACACACACACACACACACACACACACACACACACACACACACACACACACACATCTGAGCGCATTTATTCCTATGTTCATCTTTCACGCAAGCGTAAATCATGAAAAGACTAACATGCACGAAATGGGACTAGTGTGTGTGTATATTTAAAGCTCGTTAACACACACACACACACACACACACACACACACACACACACACACACACACACACACACACACAGGAAGGCAAACACGCACACAACCTTCACTTAATCATACTAAAATGCCAAAATTGACGTACACGAAAAACAAACATTCAGAAAAAGCACCCCCCCTCATGGATTAAAACACACACACACACACACACACACACACACACACACACACACACACACACACACACACACACACATATACACAGACACACGTAGAGCTGTTTGTTACTGGTCGTTGTCAAATAACCAGAAAACTCTCACATCCAAAAATGAATTATCACTGAAAACCGTCAATTGGAAAGAAGGAAAGAAAACAAAAAAAAATAGTTGACTGCCTTTTAATGTTTATGAGCCTCGCGTGGCAGTTTTACACTTTTCATTTTTTTTTTTTTTTGTCCGCATAATTTCCATTGTCAAAAATTTGTTCCTTCTTACTTTTTTTTGGTCTTCCTTCCTTTGGCTCTTTTCTTCTCCTCCAAGCCATTTATCATCCCCGTGTCAGGCGTTCCTTCTCCCCGTGTTTCTTTTTACTTGCTTCCCGTCACGGTTGAACAAAATCTTATTGTTTCATCGATTTTATTATTATTATTATTATTATTATTATTATTATTATTATTATTATTATTATTATTATTATTATTATTATTATTATTATTATTATTATTAGTGGTAGTAGTAGTAGTAGAAGTAGTAGTAGCAGTAGTACCTGTAGTAGATGTAGTAGTAGTCGTTGTTGTATTCGTAGTAGTAGTAGTAAGGTTTGTAATACTAAATAAAGATGGTTGTCGGCCACAGTCATTGGCGGGGTGGGGCCAATGAATTGCTTTGTGAAAGGATATGAGAGAATATACCGCTCACAACGCAACTCTAATAGATGGAGGCCCGTAGTAGTTAAAAAAAAGTAGTAATAGTAGTAGAATTAGTTGTAATAGTAGCAGTAGTAGTAGTAGTAGTAATAGACTTTATTTTTTCGACTTCTAATATGAAGTGTATAATTTTTCATTACCATTTATTAATACATTGTCGTCATTAGTTACTTTCAGCAATTGATTATCTTTGCCTTACTTGTTAACTTCAATATTTACCCCATACTTCAACCTCTTGCCATGACAAGAGTTAATATAGTTCACAATTTACATCGACTTGCTCTCATTGATTTGAAATTATCAGTTCATGTCATTTTTATTTGGAGGATAATGTAATAATCTACTAACTAGCATGTGACAGAGAGAGAGAGAGAGAGAGAGAGAGAGAGAGAGAGAGAGAGAGAGAGAGAGAGAGAGAGAGAGAGAGAGAGAGAGAGAGAACAAATATAATGACAAACTTACAAATAGATATAAAAAGACAAACAGACAGATACCGACGCAGAAAGAACCGAGAAGTCAAGCAGAACACCATTTATATTTCTACCTATTTATACTTCTACCTTTATTCCTTCGTTTTATTAATTCTCTATATAAGTTTCATTTCCTCTTCACTCGCCTTCTCCGTCACTCGGCTCGTTGTCTCGTTACGTCAGCCCGTTTTAATTGGTCACGCGGAGCAGGCCAGAAATAACAAGTGCAGAGTGTGTGACGGGCGACGCGACGCTTGCACACCCAACAGTAACGAAGGGATGAAGTGCAGTGTGTGTGTGTGTGTGTGTGTGTGTGTGTGTGTGTGTGTGTGTTTTTGTATGTGTGTGTGTGTTTGTCTGTCTATCTCTTTATTTGTGTGTGTTCGTGTTTGTGCCTGTCTGTCTGTCTGTCTATCTGTGTGTGTGTGTGTGCGAGAGCGACAGCGAGATAGGTAGATAGATAGAACGAGAGAAAGAAAAGGGAGGGGGAAAGAAAGGGGGAGAGAGAGAGAGAGAGAGAGAGAGAGAGAATCATAATTTGTATTTCTTCAGCTCATAAAGTTTGTGATTCTTCAGGTGTGACTAAAGATAACTAAGAACAGGACGATCACCCCCCCCCCCCGGTTACCTTCACACACACACACACACACACACACACACACACACACACACACACACACACACACACACACACACACACACACACACACACACACCTGCCTCACCTCTGTCTTGTGTACTGGCCTGGAATCATGTATGTTTAGCTTTTCGCGCACATTGCGCTCTCTCTCTCTCTCTCTCTCTCTCTCTCTCTCTCTCTCTCTCTCTCTCTCTCTCTCTCTCTCTCTCTCTCTCTCTCTCTCTCTCTCTCTCTCTCTCTCTCTCTCTCTCTCTCTCTCTCTCTCTCTCTCTCTCTCTCTCTCTCTCTCTCTCTCTCTCTCTCTCTCTCTCGCTCGCTCTGTCTCTCTCGCTCTCTCTCTCTCTCTCTCTCTCTCTCTCTCTCTCTCTCTCTCTCTCTCTCTCTCTCTCTCTCTCTCTCTCTCTCTCTCTCTCTCTCTCTCTCATTATCTCCGAAATCTAATACCTGACCTTTTCCCTTTCATCTCTCTCTCTTGGAACTGTTATGCACTTATATTCCTCTACATCATATTTCTTTTTCTTTTTCCTCCAGAAGATTCCGCCGTTTATATCTCGCCACTTGATAAGATATTAGAACTTAAATCAGAGAAGGGAAACGTAAATCAATGATGGAGAGAAAGCGTAAAGTAGAGAAGAAAAGGAGGAGAGAAGTTCAAGTTGCTACTCTTTCTGGTTTACATGTAGCATTTCTGATCGTGTCTACATAAGATTTAGAAAAGGAAAAGAGGATAAGTTCGAGTTGATATTCTTTCTGTTTTACTTTTAGCTCCTCTGATCAAGTGTCTGCATTAGGTAGAAAAGAGGAGAGTGTGAGCTAAGGCTGATTTTATTTCTGTTTCCGTTGTGGTTTCTCTGATTGAATCTCTGCATTAGGTAGAGAAGTGGAGAAGAGAAATCGCCAATATGTTCTTTCTTTCCTTTGATTCCTTCCTACATTCCATTCCTTTTTCCTTCTTTCCTTCCTTCCTTGTCCGTGAATATGTTTTAAGGTTGATATTCTTTCTGGTTTACTTGTGGCTTCTCAGATAGTAAGAGTCTTATTATGAAACTATTTGGACTCTTATTACAACTATTTCTTAACGCCTCAGAGAAGATACGTTGAGTTGTCATGCGTTTTCCCCGTTCATAACACGGAAGCCTTGCAAAACTACCGATAGGGTCATGAAACCACCAATGGAAACCCCGACAACTTCTGCGAGAGCCTTTTTAAATAGATGTACTAAGTCTTCGAAGAGTTTAATAATATGGAACTAAGCCAACTGTACCTCTGACAGATTGGGGTCTAGCACTGGATCGAGTGGCTGCCGCACCTCGCTAACGACCTCGTTAGCGAGGTCTCTCTCTCTCTCTCTCTCTCTCTCTCTCTCTCTCTCTCTCTCTCTCTCTCTCTCTCTCTCTCTCTCTCTCTCTCTCTCTCTCTCTCTCTCTCTCTCTCTCTCTCTCTCTCTCTCTCTCTCTCTCTCTCTCTCATTCACCATTTATCAGGCTACTCATCCATTCATCCATCTCTATATATCCACATTACACACGGTACAGTGAGTTGAGGCGAAGGCACAATGGGGCAACCTGGGGAAGGGATGACGTGTGGTGCTGGCGTTGGCAGGCAGGTGGTAGGCCGTAGGGGAGGAGGTTGTGGGGTTGTGTAGTCGCTGTGGGGGTCGAGGCGGGGGATGAGAGGATTCCTGTGTTACCTGTAATCACCGCAGAGACACAGGTGAGGCGGCGAGTTTGGGCCGAGATTAGCACATCATCCCGCACAAAGGGACAAAGGGAACCTCCGTAATGACTGCCGCGGCCGTGCTCTGCTTCCACCCCCCGCCAGGTGCTCCCTTTCCTGGGCTGGCCGCGTGGAGGGAGAAAGCGAAGAGCATAACGTCCATGGTTTTGGCATTTCAGTGTTTACAGTCTTGCCAATTCGCTGAGCCTTGGATTTTCTGCGCCTGGTGAAAAGGTAATAGTTTGCTCTCTTTAATTTTCCTTTTTTCGACGAACACTGTTAAAATAAAGTTGCGTGCGTGTTTTCGTTAGCTGAAGATTTACATACAGTCACATTTTGTAGAGATGTCAAGTGAATACTCTCTCTCTTACTCAAAAGCTTTGAAGGCAATGAAAGGCTGCTGAAAACTGACCCGGAGTTGGCTGGCGGACTTAACCCCCTCTTCCCCCTTTGCTTTCCAGAGCTGCGGAGTTTCCACACAGAATTCAGAATTTCAAACCTTCCATCTCACTCCTTTTTAATTTTATCAACGCTCCCTGCTGCCTCGCGTTTTCCGTAGCACTGTACTTGTTCGCTACACGCCACATGGGTACTACTCTCTACTGGGATGAATCACAAGGGAGACGAACATAAATGATCGGGTTATTCGAGACATTAATGACATTTCCTGTTGGTTGTTGTCACACAAGGACACATGCCAAAGCTTGTTACCATACCCATAGCTAATATCTTAATCATGATAACTAACTTTAACATTATGTGTAGCTTATGTACATGCGCGACTGAAGTTGTAAAAATATATCCATCCCACTTTGTCTACTCTCCCAATTTCTCTAGTTCATGCAGGAAATTGCTCCAACTCCACAATAATATAAAGAAAACAAACTCGTACCTTACACAGCCGGCCAGGGGAGAGCAGCGCCTAGGACGGGAGGCGCCGAGACACCCCCCTCATCTGCTGCCTTGCCGGAGATAACTAATGACGTGTCGTGTACTCGCGCTCTGTACAACTTTCGACACTCTCTGCTGCGACACTTCAGAGCGGGAATTGCTGAGACGTTACGAGACATACCTGTTAGATGTCCTAGCTAACGGCACGTATGCGAGTGGGTAGACCTAATGCCCCGGTGAGGCTTAACAGCTAAATGGGCGAGGAGGTCAGTCGGGCAGCCCATCATTATCACCTCCCTTAATATCAAGTCATTAAGTGGAGTGATGAAGCGGCGGGTTCCTCTTTTGGTCGGCGATCATTTGTTGCGACGCCTAACGCACTTTGCATTCACTTTGTTCCTTTGATTGTGACCTGAAGATTTCTTAATTATGTCTGTGTTCCTGCCTTCCCCTACGCGTGAGATCTGATGGTACAGTATTCTTACACTCTTTTAGCTTACATGTATCCTTTGAAGACTGAAAATGCTCTTAACCTTTTTTTCTGGGTGTGATCTCAAAGTTACATCTCTACCTGCACTCATACCTGTCCCAGATAGAGGTGATACGTGTCATCCACCCAAGCATGTGTTACCCTCACCTGTTTCTTGCTACTCTTACACACACCTGTTAATTGCCAGCTCCTTCCTTGTTCCCTCCGCCTTTTTACACTCCCTCTCGTCTTTCTTACTCCCTGTCTCTTTATCATCCTGCTTTTCTTGACTTATTTAGCACCCTCTGTTCGTTCTCTCTTTCCCTCCCTCCCGTCCACCTTTTCTTTGTCTTTCCCACTTTCATGCTTGCCTTCTTCTCTCTTGCCACTCCCGTCTTCTCTGTCCCCCTCTTTTACCCCTTTGCCACTTCCTCTCTTTTATTTCATCCCACGTGTTCTTTATCCCCCGCTTTCACTCCATTATGCCTTCACTTCCTCCTTTCATCTCCACCTCCTCCTTCCTTCGTTTCTTGATTTCTCTTTCTCCTTCTCTTCTCTCCTACTTACTTTCTTACCTCTCTTTCTTCTTCTCTTTTCTCTTACTTTCCCGCCTCTCTTTCTTCCTCTCTACTCTCTTACTTACTTTCTCGCCTCTCTTTCTTCCTCTTCTCTTTTACTCACCTCCTCGCCTCTCGCTTTCATCGCTCATCTTCCTCACCTGCTCGGCGTGATCTCCCCCCACACCTGTTGCCACCTCTCTACCCCTTATCAGTTGGCACTCTCACCCCACGTCTGGCACCCTGTTGAAGTACTCGTCCTCGTTTCTTTGCTCCCCAGTTCGATATCTTCCTCCCTCATCTGACAGGTTTCCTTATCGTATTTGAATTTCACGTGTCACCTTGCACCTCATTTATATATATTTTTCGTCTTTTGAGGCTCGAATATTTCCTCTGAGCTTTCTGTGTGTGTGTCTGTCTGTGTTTGTATATCTCTCTCTCTCTCTCTCTCTCTCTCTCTCTCTCTCTCTCTCTCTCTCTCTCTCTCTCTCTCTCTCTCTCTCTCTCTCTCTCTCTCTCTCTCTCTCTCTCTCTCTCTCTCTCTCTCTCTCTCTCTCTCTCTCTCTCTCTCTCTCTCTCTCTCTCTCTCTCTCTCTCTCTCTCTCTCTCTCTCTCTCTCTCTCTCTCTCTCTCTCTCTCTCTCTCTCTCTCTCTCTCTCTCTCTCTCTCTCTCTCTCTCTCTCTCTCTCAATAATTAACTGGTCATTGCCTCCTTTGACTATTTCCTCTCTATTATCTATCTCTCTGAATTATCACTATCTCCTTCTATCTCCCTCCTCCCCCTTCCCTTCTACTTCCCTCTCCCGTTGCCCTCTCCCAATCCATCATGCCCCCTTCTCCATCCCCTTCCCTCCTTCCCCCTCTCCCCTATTCCTTACGCACTAATCACCCCCTTATCTTCCCTATCAGATAAGAATGGGATGATACAGAGACACCATTAACGCGGTCCCCATTAGAACTCATCGGCATCTATCTTTTTTTTGTTGTTTGCGGTTTTCTTTTCCTTCCTCTCTCTCTCCTATCTAGGCAGCCATCAGGTAAGAAAAAGGCCTGATGTCTACCTGCCCACTTAGCTCTCATTACCTATCTCTTGCTCAGCATCACTTTTTCTTCCATCTTAATTCCTTCCTTAGTCCTCCTTTTCACTCTCTTATAATTCCTTTTGCATTCCTTCAGCCCTCTCTCTCTTCATTGCCTTGCTCCTCAGTCATTCATCTTTCTCTTTTTCTTTTTTTCCTTTTTCATCCTTCTTTAGTTCTTTCCTTTTTGCCATTCTATCTTTCTTCTTTCCCTCTTGCTTTCTTTCTTCCATCCTTTCTTCCTTTGTCCTTCCTCCTCTCTCTCTCTCTCTCTCTCTCTCTCTCTCTCTCTCTCTCTCTCTCTCTCTCTCTCTCTCTCTCTCTCTCTCTCTCTCTCTCTCTCTCTCTCTCTCTCTCTCTCTCTCTCTCTCTCTCTCTCTCTCTCTCTCTCTCTCTCTCTCTCTCTCTCTCTCTCTCTCTCTCTCTCTCTCTCTCTCTCTCTCTCTCTCTCTCTCTCTCTCTCTCTCTCTCTCTCTCTCTCTCTCTCTCTCTCTCTCTCTCTCTCTCTCTCTCTCTCTCTCTCTCTCTCTCTCTCTCTCTCAGGTAGAGAAAGTCTTAATGAGCGCTGTACCGGTGTGTTCGTCCCAGTTACCTTTCGTGGTGTTTAATGGGCTCGTTTTTTTGTCACCTGCGTTTAGAGGCCTTCAGGTGTGTGTGTGTGTGTGTGTGTGTGTGTGTGTGTGTGTGTGTGTGTGTGTAGACGGACACTCCCCTCTCCCCCAGAAAAAGAGACAGGAAAAAGACACAAAACATGACTAAAGGAAAACAAATAATAACAAATAAAATGAAAGCGATGCTCCCACTCAGCCACCCGAACATCCGGTGCATAAACGATGAGGGGAGGAGGAGGAGGAGGAGGAGGAGGAGTTGGAGGAGGAGGAGGAAGGGGAGGAGGGGTTGAAGACAATGGGGAAGCAGAGGAGGTTTAATTTGGGCTTGATTAATGGTCTGTAATAAAAGGTAGGGGAGCTTGTAATGCTGGTGGTGGTTGTGGTGGTGATGGTGGTGGTGGTGGTGATGTGGTTGTTTTTGTATTGTTGCTTTTGGTGTTACATGTGGTGGTGGTTGTTGTAGTTGTGGTAGTGATAAATGTTGCTTGGTAGGCGTCGTTGTGGTTATGGTGGTGATGCTTTTAGTGTTGGGAATAGTGGTAGTAACGGTTTTAGTTCTCGCGGCTTGGCTGGAAATTTTGGTCACTTATATAGGTGTGGTCTTTTTTTTCAGTGGTAGTTGTGGTAGAGGTTGTGGTTGGAGTGATGCTAATGGTGATGGTATTGATTGTAGTAGTAACATCATAAATAGTAGTGGTAGTAACAGTAGTAGTAGTAGTAGTAGTTATGGTAGTAGTAGTATTGGTTTCAGTGGTGGTGGTAGTAGTAGTGGTGGGTAGTTGATATAGATGTAGTGTTTGGTGCTGGTTATATATTGTTTTAACTATACGACAAAAGCAGGCAATGGTGGTCGTGGTAGTGAGTGGTGTGCCTGGTGATGGTGGAGGTATTTTTGGCATGAGGCGTTTTCGTGAAGGAATTAGCTAAGGAATTTCGAGATAAGGATGACGAATGAGGAGGAAGCATTAGGGATGATGATGATAGGGAGGAAGGGAGGAAAACGAAGATGTAGTGAGCTTTCTTTTCCCTCTCTCTCTCTCTCTCTCTCTCTCTCTCTCTCTCTCTCTCTCTCTCTCTCTCTCTCTCTCTCTCTCTCTCTCTCTCTCTCTCTCTCTCTCTCTCTCTCTCTCTCTCTCTCTCTCTCTCTCTCTCTCTCTCTCTCTCTCACCATTATTATTTTTTTCCATTCGCCTAATTCATCACAGCCTCCTTCCGTTTTTTTTTCCTCCTTTTTCTACTTCATTGTTTCCTTGCACCTTTTTTATTCAACCCACTTAAGAGCAATCCTTCCTCATGTTTTGTTACGTTTTCTCTCTCTCTCTCTCTCTCTCTCTCTCTCTCTCTCTCTCTCTCTCTCTCTCTCTCTCTCTCTCTCTCTCTCTCTCTCTCTCTCTCTCTCTCTCTCTCTCTCTCTCTCTCTCTCTCTCTCTCTCTCTCTCTCTCTCTCTCTCTCTCTCTCTCTCTTTTTCAGGGTTTTTTTCATAACATTCTATCAAACACTCCTAAGTCATCCTCTTCATCATCTTCTTCCTCTTCTTCTTCTTCTTCTTCTTCTTCTTCTTCTTCTTCTTCTTCTTCGTCTTTGTCTTCGTCTTATTCTTTATCTTTTCTCTTTTCTGCTCATGGCCGCTTTCTTTTTTTTTTTTTTTGCTTGGGTCACTCCTACCTCTCTTTGTTCCACTTCCCGTTTTCGTTACTTTATTTCCCATCTTTTCCTCTACCTTTCCAGGCACTGGCGAGGCATCTAAAGAGGTCATAAAGGTGATGAATGGCCAGGTAAAACGGCCCTTACCTGTTGAACGAGAGAGAGAGAGAGAGAGAGAGAGAGAGAGAGAGAGAGAGAGAGAGAGAGAGAGAGAGAGAGAGAGAGAGAGAGAGAGTAGAAAATAAAGAATATTGACTTAAAGGAGAAATGCCGAAAGAAAATAAGATAGTTCGATCAAATAAATAAGAAAGATAAAAGAGGAATTTGGAGCAGTAAAGTTGGATGAAATGAGTGAATGAAAACAATGAGAATCGCAGGAGGGAGAAAATAAAGAAAACAGAAGAGGAGGAGGAGCAAGAGGAAAAGGAAACAGTAGATAGAGAAAAAAGGAGTTAGTGGAAAAAAATAATAGGAACAGAAAGAGGAGGAGGAGGAGGAAGAGGAGATGAAAGATGAAGAAAAAAAATAAGAGTATGAATGAAAAAAAGAGGAGGAAGAGGAAGTGGTGATTGATAAATAACAGCAAAAGCAACAGATGGAGGAGGGAGAAAGAGGAGGAAGAGGGGATGAGAAAAAAAAAACAGTAGGAAGAGGAAGAAGTGGAGATGAAGAAATAGTACCAACAAGAATAAGAGGAGGAGGAGGATGAATAAAACAGTAAGAGGTGATAGAAGAGAAGAAGGAGGAGGTGGTGGTAGAGAAATAGCAGCATGAGCAACAAGAAGAAGAGGAGGAAGAGGAGGTGAGGGAAAAAACACAGCAGGAGGAGGAGGAGGAGGAGGAGGAGGAGGGTCAGGCGGGGTCGTTCCAGAGGTTAAGTTCGGTTCCTCTTTCTATCGATTGCTTGCGTTGATCTGGGCTTCCCGCGGCGCTTGTGATACCTGTGTTTTGAGTTGTAGCCGAGGTCGTTTGTTGTACAGGTGAGAGAGGTCAGGTAACGGCGCGCCAGAAGGAGGAGGAGGAGGGAGTAGGGCGCCGTGGGTGGGTCAGACTTTGAATCGTTTAATCAAGGCAAGATTTCTCTCTCATTTCGTCTTTACTTTCTCTCTCTCTCTTTTCTCTCTCTATCTATCTCAATCTCTCTCTCTCTTTCTCTTTTTCTCTCTCAGTTACCGGTAAAGATTATATGGAGGAGGAGGAGGAAGTGGAGGAGGAAGAAGAAGAGGAGGTAAAAGAGAGTATCTAATGTATTCGCTCATGTTTATTCTTATTTCACTGCCTCTATAAACTCTTGCTACATATTCTTGATTTTTTTTCTCTTTTTCTTCCTCTCTCTCTCTCTCTCTCTCTCTCTCTCTCTCTCTCTCTCTCTCTCTCTCTCTCTCTCTCTCTCTCTCTCTCTCTCTCTCTCTCTCTCTCTCTCTCTCTCTCTCTCTCTCTCTCTCTCTCTCTCTCTCTCTCTCTCTCTCTCTCTCTCTCTCTCTCTCTCTCTCTCTCTCTCTCTATATCTCTCTCTCTCTCTCTCTCTCTATCTCTCTCTCTCTCTCTCTCTCTCTCTCTCTCTCTCTCTCTCTCTCTCTCTCTCTCTCTCTCTCTCTCTCTCATATTCCTGCCCTCTTTCTTTCTTTCTTCCAGTCTTTTTCTTCCTTCCTCTTTACGTTGAGAATTTATCGCTTTTCTTTTTTTCCTCCTCAAAATCTTAAATAATTCATCATGTGCGAGAGTGGAACATCCTCCCACTTTTTTTTCTCCTTAATCTTAACTGCGGAAAATGATAAAGGAACGCTGATTTACTTCGTCTTTTTGCGCGTGATGGATTAGCCTTTTCTTGCATTACTTCGTGGGGCCATTCTTGTAAATTTGGGTAACCAGCATGACCCATCCATCGCTGGTATATTATTCATTCATTCAGGTTCTCGTGATGGATTGGATGGATGGCCGATCGTTCGCTTTTTCACTCTTCAGGCCAAGCCACCACCGACTCGTCTTCTGTCTGAGGTCACGAGGAAGGGTAAGCACGGAGGGAGGGTGAGATCGGTATTGTCAGACGCTGCCACCTCTCACATCAACCATTCCCAAAGGCCAAAAAGAAAACCAGTCGGATTCTTATGAGTTTTTTTGGGGGGGTCACGCTACAGAAGAACGGTCAAACTACACCCGGGGTTAAAAAACTACCCCTGGAAATGACCCAGCTCCTTTGAAAGTCTTGTCAAATATGTGTTCTTGAGCCCCGGAATGTTTAAGAATATAGACCTGAATTTATAATTGGTGCGTAGAGGGGAATTAAATAGTTACAGGAATGGGGAGGAGGGGGAGGAAAATGAGGAGGAGGAGGAGGCCAAGTAATAACGACGAGGACGAAAACTGAGGATGAAGAAGTTTAGTAGAGGAGAAAGAAGTGGTGAAGTGAATGTTGTGTATATATTTAGATGAAAATAACTACCGGTGGAAGTGTCTTAAGGTATCTAAAGGAACCAACATCAGCATTAGTGGCGGGGAAAAATCTATAGTGGTGCAGGGTGTATTTAACAGTCATTGGGGAAGAAATTCAACATGTTAGTTATCAAGGAAACATAAGCAAAGGTGGGGAAATATGCTCAAGATGGAATAAAAGCTAAAGAGTACTGAAGAGAAAACAGATGGAGGTGCAAAGAGTAAAGAGGTGTAGAGGTGGAGGAACAATTTCAGATACAATAGTGATACAGGGAACGTTAGGGAGAGGAGAAGCAATAGAAGAGAGATGGGAAAGTAGATGCAGGAACATGGTAAAGGGAAGGTAAAAAGTAGTTGATGGAGGAACAGTTACAGATTCAAAAGTGGTTTAGTGAACATTAGGAAGAGGAGGAGGAACATTAAATAGGAGAGGTTGGAAATGTTACACGCAGGATCATAGTGAGGAGAAGATAAGCAGTGGTTGGAGGAGGAGCTGATGCTGTTTTGGTGAAGGAGCAGAGTGTGTTGGCGTAGGGAACATTGCCGGTTGATAAGGGAAACTTTCTAAGATATTGGGAGGGAAATGGACTGAGGAGTAGTGGATGTTTTCATAATATTGGACGATTATTTTATCATTATTGGTTCGATTTTTTCTTCTTTTCTTTTTTTTCTGTCCTGGGGGTAGGTGGGTGGCTTCTCGTAAGACTTTCCCTTCGCCTCAGTGTTTTCTTTGGACCTTGAAATACTTTTGTAATGTGTTCAGTAGCAGACACTCATGCCTTCATTTGCAAACACGAACTACATAAAGGTGCCTGCACTAGATTTACCATGCACGTACCCCATAAGGGCAAAACATAATTAATTAGAACCGTATCAATAGCTCCAAAATGTCACAAGAACCTGCAATCACCCCAACACCTAAATTTCCCAAAGACAACATTCGACTCGTCTAAACAGCTTCTTGTTAATCCCCAGACCAAATAGGTGTTGGGTTAATAAGTTGATAGACTCGTCGAGGCTCGTCAGGGAACATCAGGTGACAGGTGTCCATCTCGAGTGTCCGCATCAGCTGAGACGAAACACGCAACCCCAAGGCCGGCGGGGCAAGAACACGTGTCTCCGGCGGCAAACACGAGCCAAGGTGTCTGGCGGCGCTGTCCTGCAAGAATCGACACTGATCTAGAGCAGTGGTTCCCAACCTATGGTCCGCGGACCGGTGCCGGTCCGTGGCTTATGATTTGCTGGTCCGACAAATTGCTTTACTATATAGTGACTTTTTTGTTTTGTTCATGATTTAAGAAATTAATAATCCGTCATAACATCTTTTTTTTCAAATAAGTAGTTATAGTGATATAAAAATTGAATGAAATGTTTAGAGTATGGTGTAACACCCGCCGGACAGACGAGGAAGAAAGAAGAAAAAAAAAGGAGAGAGAACGAGAGAAAAGAAGAAAGATAGAAGAAAGAAAGAGGAGCTAAAGCTAGTGAGAGGATTTCTAATTTCTTTTGTAGAATATGAGATATTACGTTTTGGTATATTGATAGACCTTGCAATAGGTACATGAATCTATCACCATGACAGCTAGTCTTTTCCATGTCTATTGTAGTATTAAGTGCTGTAGTTAGTGCAGTATTTTTTTCCCTCATGGCGTCCATTTCAATAATTTAGCCTCTATACTCACTTTACTTTGTATAATGTGAAACATTACATTACATGGTATTGTCTCACTAAATTTTAAATTACTAAAAAAATTAAATATGTATTTGGACTGTATAAATGTCAGCGTATGCTTGGATCTATGCCTACGGTACTGGTCCGCAGAATTTTTTTCACTTGCTCGAGTGGTCCGTGGCTTTGAAAAGGTTGGGAACCACTGATCTAGAGGACTTGGCGAGCGACAGGTTTTGAACAGGCGTTGAGAAAATGTACCATGCATGAGAGAGAGAGAGAGAGAGAGAGAGAGAGAGAGAGAGAGAGGGAGAGAGAGAGAGAGAGAGAGATACAACAATGGTAAGGCCTTCTATTTGGTCACTAACTGAAGCACACACACAGACATTATTGGTCAAATGCAAATACGCGTCTCGCAGTTTGCAGATGAGTCCCCGATCGCCTTCCTTCCCCGTGGCCGCGCGAGGTGTCTTTGTGATCGCGTTAGTGTCTTCCTTATAAGCGCTCGGTTGACTTCCCTGGGGCTTGATTAGTGACGTGCACAGGTGTGATGGTGTGCCTCAGGTGTGTTGCTGCTCCTCCTCCTCCTTCTCTTCTTCTTCTTGCTCCTCCTCCTCCTTCTTCTTTTCCTCTTGTTGAAGGTTCTCTTCATTCGTCGGCCTCAGGGAAGACCTTAACGCCTTGTAAATAGCAATCTTTCTTCACTCGTCAATCCTCATCCTCCACCTCCTCCTCCTCCTCCGCTCCTCCTCCTCCTTCTCGTCCTCCTCCTTCACATCCTATTTTATTTTATTTAGTCTTCGCTTCCACTTATCTCACCTATCATCTGGTTTGCCCTTCCTGTCTCATTTTATGGCTGACAGACCAGCTCTCTCTCTCTCTCGCTCATTTTTTTTCCCATATCTGTTCTACGTTTACTCTCTCTCTCTCTCTCTCTCTCTCTCTCTCTCTCACCCACTAAATTAAATCGTTAAGCAAAGATAAGCAACGTTTTTCTCGAGTAAGCAAAACCATTCCATATAATTTATCTACGTGCAGCAGTATATAATTAATCCATAAAACTCATTTCCCAAACCCGACCACACAATACGGACCATTAACCCTCCTTGTATTATATTTTTTTCAATCTTTATATATTGAGGAAGTTCTGCTCGTTCTCAAGAGTGGCATTAACCTTCCTCTACTAACAAAAGCCAAAGGAGGAGAGTGAGGAGGAGGATGTTGCGAGGATGCACACAGAATTACCAGAGTCAGCCGCCGAATGCACACTGATAAGGCTGAGGTTGTATATGTACGAGAGATTTTACAGCCGGTGTGGAACGTTCAATTATTAGACTCATGTGTCGAGTGGGTTAGGTTTTGGCAGGGCTGGTTTCGCTCTCGTGGGAATCAGGGAAGAGAGAGAGAAGGGATGGGAAGAGTGTTGGCATGAGAGAGAGAGAGAGAGAGAGAGAGAGAGAGAGAGAGAGAGAGAGAGAGAGAGAGAGAGAGAGAGAGAGAGAGAGAGAGAGAGAGAGAGAGAGAGAGAGAGAGAGAGAGAGAGAGAGAGAGATTATATGAATGGAATTCTCTCTCACCAAGACTGCCATAGAAAAAGAGTATTGGGTACGAAGGAAAGAAAAGAGGAGAAGAAGGAGGAGGAGAAGAAGAGAAGGAGGAGGAGATAAACGCAGCCTAAAGAGCGTCATAGACTACGAAACCGCGACTGACAATGGACTTGGAAACTGGTGGGCGGGGCGGATGCGGAGCTCAAGTGGGTTCGGATCCTTAACAGCGCCTCTACCGTCACGCTGAAGTGGATTCGCAGCCTCTCTGAGCCGCTGGGAAGGTTGAAACGAGCCGATAATTGCGGGGCCACGGAAGAAAAGCGGAGAGATGACTGGGCCTGAAAGAAAGACTGAAAAAGAGATTACTGAGAAACGAGGCAATGAAGGCTATTGAGAGGAGAGAGAGAAGACGGTAGAGGTGAAGGAGGAGGAGGAGGATTTGGAGGTGGAGGTGGAGGTGGGGTGGAGGAGGGGGATAAGGTGGAGGAGGAGGAAGAAGAAATAGAAGTAGATGAAGAAGTAAAAGGAGAGGAAAAGGAGGAAAAAAAGAAGTGAAAAGAAGTAGAAAAAGAAGAAGAAAAAGAAGAGAAAAATGAAGAAAATATGCAGTTAAGAAGAAAAGGGAAGAAGATAAAAAAATATATAAAGAAGAACAGATGAAAAAAAGAAAAAGAAGAAGAAGAGAAGGAAAGTAAAGAGTGTTCAAGGGGGGGATTCAAATTTAAAAGTCAAGTATATACCGGACTTAAACGATCTAATCCCCTTCACGTGGACTCTAATCTCATATATATGCCATCACGACCTTCCGGGTATAGCCAAGCATTCTTAAAACCCCATTCTTAAAACCAACCCGTCTTGACCCATTCCTAAAACCTACCCATTCAGACCCACTCTTAAAGCCCAACCATTTATTATCCACGCCACGATCCTCCGTCTGGCCTGTAATGGTTCTAATCGCCTTCATCCTCTTTCTCCAGCTCTTCGCATCCTAAAGTAGACGCTCTTATAGGCTCAGGAAAAGAGAAGATGCCTTTCCAAGTAGGTGGTTAGTGTGGTGGATGAAGTAGATAGAGGAATGGTGACGTGTAGAGTTGGTTGCTGGGAAGATAGCAGTGGAAAGGATGAAGAAAGGGTTAATCCCTCCTTCTCCTCCTCTTGTTTTCTTTTTCTTCTCACGCTGCGGTGGAGATAAGAAAGTGGAGGAAGATGGAAGTAGTTGAAAGCTGGCATATAAGAGTGAGTTTATAACGGAACTTAATGTGGAGGGGAAGGAATTAATGGTCTCATCTTTTGTGTTCAGTGAATTTTTTTGGGGGGGTGGCTGACATTGCCTTGACCAACATTTGTTCCTCGCGCTCAACATAACTTTGCCGAATTTAAGATTAACTAAACAAGATTAAGTAATGGTTAGTTGATTTTCCTTTTCGCAAGTAGTTGTTAAGTATTTTAGACTGCACTGTAAAGAGATTTTTTTTCTTCGATAAAGGAAGCAACTCAAGGGCAAGCAAAATAAGAGAGAAAAAGAAAAGCCCACTAATCACTGCTCCTGTAAAAGTGTTTAGATAAGTGACCAAAAGAGAGGTTAGTATATGTTTCCTAATCAGTAAGTGAATGGATCAGTTATATAGACTTAGTTCGCTTAACCCTCCCGTCACCACTCACCAACAACAACCCCCTCCCAGTCTTGCTTATATCTTCATTATCAGTTCACACCGTCACCAGTCATTGTAATAATACTTAAGAACTTTTGTTTGTGCGTAGATGTGTGTGTGTGTGTGTGTGTGTGTGTGTATTATCGGGTGAGGCTAGCAACGCGTCCCCATGCCGTGTCAAGTCTGCAGATCAAGGTGAACCGCTCACTACCCCGCCCCGCCTCGCACCTCCACGCACACCTGAGAAGAGGCAAGCACACCAACCTCAACCTACCTGTGACCGAGGAGGAGGAGGAGGAGGAGGAGGAGGAGAAGGAGGAGGAGGAGGAGGAGGAGGAGAAGGAGGAGGAGGAGAAAAGAAGAAGCTGGAGCAGAAGCAGAAGAAGAAGAAGAAGAAAAAGAAGAAGAAGATGGAGAAAAAGAAGGAGGAGGAAAAAGAAGAATCAGCAGAAGAAAAAGGAAAAAGAAAGAACAACAAGAACAAGAAGAGGTAGGTGAGTATGAAGAGGAAAGGATAATGAAAATATCCTAATGTAGTTAAAGAGAAGATGTTACATGGCCTGGAATGAGAGATATAGTTGTTAATGGGAAGGATAGGACAATTAAGGGAGATCAATTTTTCTTTTCCCTGTTTTTTGGGGGCAGGTTTATAATGGGTAGGAGAGTAACGGGACGGGGTTTGGGTTTCCTGCCGAGATATTGGTCACCCACCTTTCATGTCTGTGTTAATGAGTGTCACCTTCCTGCAACATTCCGCTGCGTCTCACCCGTGCCAGGAATCTCCACTTTGCGTGTCTGTACTCTATACTTCATTTTATCACATTTTCTATGGCTAGTGTGTCGCTTTCTATTCTTTATTATTTTTTTTCCCTCCGTGTTGTCGTCTCTTGAGTAACTATTATCATATTTTGTGTAACTATAGTCTGATGTGTTTTATATTCGTCATTGTTTTCTCATGTATTTCCTTTATTGCTTACTCTACATATACAGTTTTAATTTATTGGCCTTTTATTTATTTTTTCTTCATGTATTTTCCTGAAGTATTTCCTTCATTACATTCCGTATAACTTTAGTCTGGCGCATCCAATCATTTATTATTTCCCTCCCATTCATTCTCCAAGCATTTCCTTTATAACATTCCATTTGCTTTAGTCTGGCGTATTCAACCGGCCATCCTACTCTTTCTGTGCATTCCCTCTAATTATTTCCTTACAACATTCCATACAATTGTAATATTCCGTATCCAGCCAGTCGTTCTTCTCCCATGCATTCCTTTTGATCATTTCCTTTATGACATTCCGTATAACTATTGTCTGCCGTATCCAATTAGTCATTCTTTTCGTCGCGTGCATTCTCCTCGGGTATCGAAAGCCATCCCGTCGCCGCAGCAGGTTGACAGCCACACCTTGCCTATCATATGTCGCGCCGGCCGCACCACCAGCCAGCCCCAAGCCTCGCCTCCCACTGCTTTCCTCTCATCGCCGGCCACGCCCAGTCCACACCGCATCAGCACTTCGTCATACTTCACAGCCCCAAACACTGCTCAAAAGCCAAAAAGCCAAATAAGAACATAAGATCATTAGAACGTACGAGTCCCACCTCCCCTACACCAGTCAACTACTTGTTATGGTTTTCTTTTTCTTTCGCTACGCTACCCACGCCACGTACACTTTTTTGATCGGCTGAGACTACTTATGGCGGACTTTTAATGTATGGGATTGGCAGAAAGGCTCGTAAAAATAAAGGAGTTTAAATGGCCGTTGACGCTAACCTCCCCGATCATTACCTTTACCACACTAGAAAGAGTCCGCAACACCCCATTAAGTCCTCATTACACGTGTCTCGACTTCACTGCACCCGCTTACACCAGCCAAACAGCTTTCGTGCCTTTCTACTGCAGTGTATGGTCCAGTGTTCCAAAGCTTCCACATCCCTACAGACGCATAATACCTTTACACCGAAGTGGCCACAACATCCATTTAGGTTCTCATTACACGTATCACACCTCTACATCGCCCAAACAGTTGTCGTGCCTCTCATCTGTTGTTATAAAGTTGCCCCATCTTAACAGGCTCATAATAAATACACATCAAAGCGGCCACGACATCCCATTAGGTCCTCATTACACGTTTCACACCTTCACCGCCTCCTTCTGCACCACCCAGACGCTCCTCTTGCCTTCCCCCGGTTGCCTACGCGCGCGCCAAGGGTACACAGGTGGTCAGCACTTACCTGGCTACCCCCCTAAACAGGTTTCCCACGATAATTAGCGTCTGCCTACCTGGATTATATTTATTTCCAAACACGTTCGTTTCCCTCACTCATTTGCATGTAGTTTAGTCGGTCGGGGATCTCACCTGTCGATCTTAATATGTCAGGTGGATAATTACTTGGAATGTTGAAAATTACTCTTGAATTAAAGGCGAAAGAGAAAGCAAAATGTGTAGCGAAACGCAACCATGCATGCAAAAACACTCATTTGGAGGGTGGCAGAATACACGTCGAGAGAGAGAGAGAGAGAGAGAGAGAGAGAGAGAGAGAGAGAGAGAGAGAGAGAGAGAGAGAGAGAGAGAGAGAGAGAGAGAGAGAGAGAGAGAGAGAGAGAGAGAGAGAGAGAGAGAGAGAGAGAGAGAGAGAGAGAGAGAGAGAGAGAGAGAGAGAAAAAAAAAAGTAGAAAGTATGCAGCACAGAGATCAAACAGGCAGAATGGATGTGGCAGGCTCAGTGCGGATATTTGGGTACAGTTCAGTGTGTTACTCGTAAGAAAGAATGCGCAGCTCCTTTCTGGGACGGTCGCCTCGCTAGCATCGCGGGAGTATAAGCTACACTAATACATTGATCAGGAGGAGAGATAGCGTAAGTACTGCAGTAATGAGGACTTGTAAGGAATGCCCTGAGACGAATAACAACTAACGAGAGAGAGAGAGAGAGAGAGAGAGAGAGAGAGAGAGAGAGAGAGAGAGAGAGAGAGAGAGAGAGAGAGAGAGAGAGAGAGAGAGAGAGAGAGAGAGAGAGAGAGAGAGAGAGAGAGAGAGAGAGAACGAGAGAGAGAGAGAGAGAGAGAGAGAGAGAGAGAGAGAGAGAGAGAGAGAGTGTAGAAGCTATATACAGTGAATATGCTTGGTTGATGAACGAATGCAAACGACATCATGAGCCTAGAAATGATGATACCAAGAATTTTGACAAAAGAAAAAAAAAGCAAGAAAAATAAAAAGGGAAAAACGAAATACACTGAACATATTTGATGAAGCAACAGAAACGGCACCACAAGCTTTGACGAATACTGATGCCAAGAATTTTGACGAGAGAAAAAAAATAATAGAAAGAAAAAGAAAGGAAAATGAGATTCAACATGAACATTATTTGGTGAAGGAATCCACACAACACCAAATTAATGATAAAAAAAACATGATACCAAGAGTTTTGACGAAAGAAAAATTAAAGAAAAAAGAAAATAGAAAATAAAAAGAAAAATAGAAAACTCCCACATCTCAGACAAGTGATAAACTCAAGCACAAGTTACCGGAATACACCGCGCCCACACAGTAAGCGAAAATAGGCGCAAAAACTAGAAACACGCTCCTAGACACACGCAAAAAAGAAAAGCCTCGCCCAATACGGAAGTCGGGAAAAACGAGGGAGGAGATTTAACATCCCGCAACGCATTGAGAAAATTTAGACTGGCAGTGGAAGTAGTGGTGGTAGTGGTGGTGGTTGTAGTGGTAGTGGAAATTATGGTAGTAGTCGTGGTAGTGAGGGTGAGGGCTGGGGGGGGAGAGTGAGTCGATAGATGAAGACAGAAGGGAGAGGACGAGGACGAGAATGAGAAAGAGCGAAGAAGTAGTAGAAGGAGGAGGAGAAAGAGGAGGAGGAGAGGCAGCCTATGGAAAGATAAAAAGAGACCTATATGTAACTGTAGAAAAATACTAAAGAAGAAAATTGAATGAGGAAAGTGAATGTGGAGTTGGATGGGGCAAGAAGAGGGAGTGGGAGGTGGAGGAGGAGGAGGTGAGAGGAGGTTGGTGGGTTGGCAGTATTGTCGGTGGCTCTGCAGTGAGGGTATATAAACGGGTCATTGTGATGGGGGCTGTGGTTGAAGGAAAGTATGAATGAAAGTTGGAAGGTAGGAAAGTACAGTGATGGAAGGTGGGTCATGGTGGTAGTGGTGGTTGTGGTGATGTTAGTAACGGGAGTGAAAATGGTGGTATATCTGGTTGTGGTATATCAAGGCTAAATAACAGTGGTGGTATAGTGGTAGACTTGGTTGTGGGTTGTGTAGTTATGAGATGTATGCTGTTCTGGTAGTCTGGTTGGTCATGGTGGTGGGATGTTGGTAGAAGTTGTGGTTTTTACGACATAGTAAGTTGTGATAAATTGGTAGAAATTGTTTTTATATGGTTGTCATGGAAAAGTAGTATAGGCAATCGTCTAATCTATATACAAAGTTCTAGTAGTTGTGTTTTCGGGTCCGGGGGAGGTGAAAGCTAACATACAATGAAGGTGCACGCATTGCTTTGGGAGGATCGTGACGGTGGTGGCGGCAGGAGCATCGAGTCGGTAGGTGGCAGGCAAGCTTTGGGTGGCAGGTAGGTAGGTAGTCATGTCCAGTCGTCGCTTATTTGTACGGTGACTTAACATTTTCTTTCGGAGCTTGGTGGAGTGTTTACGGGAAAGGGAGAAAGGTGAGGAAGGGGTAGGGGAGGGAGAGGAAGGAGGGGTGGCGGGGGGAGGGAGGGGCAAGTGGAGGCAGGTAGAGGAGAAGTAGGTGAAGGGTTAGGACGAGGAGGTGTAAGGAAAGACATAAAGTAAAGGGAAGTGTGTAAGTAGTGTGTTAAGGTGAGGGAGAGCAAAGGTGTTGAGTCTTTAAAGAGGGAGAAGAGGGATAGAGTGCGGAGGGAGGAAGGGAGGAAGGGAGAGGAGGGTGAGAGGCAGGGAGAGAGGGAAGACGAAGAAGGGAGAAGGAGGGTAAAGGGTAAAGACGTGATGAAAGCTACAGAAAGGAAGAGAAGAAAGAGAAAAGGGCAATGTAAATTTGTTAAGAGTACAAAGGAACACACACACACACACACACACACACACACACACACACACACACACACACACACACACACACACACACACACACACACACACACACACACACACACACACACACACACACACACACACACACACACACACACACACACACACACACACACACACACACGTCACGAATCTGCTTTGCACACCATGAGATGCGAAACACGCCATAATAGAAGCTTTTATCGCTGGGCAGATAAGCAGTCACTCAGCAGAAGGCAGAGAGAGAGAGAGAGAGGAAAGAGGGAGGAAGCGGAGAGGCGAGGCGGGGAATAAGAGGTTTGTGGAATACAGCGTTGGTCAGATCAGATTCAGCGGCCTCAGACCGGCTCCACGTCGGGTTACAGAAGAGGAAAATATATATAACAAAGATATCGTTGAATAAATACTTCTTTGATCCCAAGGTGTTATTATTTAATTATCGAAATTTACATACATGTCATCAGTTCGATCTTTGCAAAGGAATTCAGAGTTGTGTTCAGTATGGGATAAAATCGGTTTGACTTTGTAAAGGTGAATTGTTTGCAGTTTGGTCTATGCTCTGCAAACTGAGTTGATAAAGAGGCAGTGATCAGTTTTAGTAGTTACTCGTGTAAAACTAATTATATTTTAAATGAAAGAAGGAAGGATTAACTCTCATTTGGCAGGTGTGTCTTTTATTATTTTTATGTAAAGGAGCATGTCCTCTCAAGTTAAGTAAACGTTGCTTATTTTTAAAAGTATATATACTTTATCGGAGCAACATTCCAGCCAGTGTGAGAGTTCTCCGGGTGCAGGCGTGGTCGCGCGGCGGGTGGAGTGTGCATGTGCGGGGCGCTGCGCGGCGGCTCCCTGCTTGGCGGCGACTTATCCTAATTAATTCATCCCATCAGACGGAAGCGGGTGTGCTAGGTCCGCTTTACGACCGATGTGATTACTCGTTAATTATAAACCAAGAAAGAGAAAGAAAAAAAGAGAATCAGCTAATCATCAGCGGAAGAACCGGTTTGGGGAGACCAACTCGTTTTTTCTTAGGTCCTCGTCTGGTGGGTTTTCGAGAGGCAGAGTTAGGCAAGGCAGAGAGCAGGGTAGGGCAGGGGTGATGGGCACTCACCGTGAAGAGCCTTAGTGCACCTAGAAGAGAGAGGATACCTGTGAACTTTGCCTGAAAAACTGACGCTTGCAAACACTCATTCAAAGATTCAGACAAATATAAGCTTAGAATACCTGTAAAGGTTGCGATAATGTAATTTCTAGTCCCAAGAACAACACGAAACATTACCCAGTAACCTAAAAAGAAGCTCACTTAACACTCCATCGTAGAGAAAAGAAAACAAGTTACTAAATATCTTGAAGAACCTAACTCACTATTATAAGTTCGTGGGGACCTTGTGAGTAGGTGGACTTGACGAGGAGCCAAACGGAACCTCGCAGAAACCGCGTCTCCGTGTGCCGCCAGCCGCCGCTCCTGTGCCCGGCGGTGACTCGGTCTTATCAGCACCCAGGCAAACAGACAGTGGCGCCTCAAGTGTTTACCGCCGCGCTATCTCAGCCCCGAGGCCCTCCGTCCGTCCAGCCAGGCCGTGTGTCCGTCTGTCAGTCTGCCTATCTGTCTGTCCGCCTATACGTCGTTTAGAAAACCTACAGCAGGGAGGAATATGCTAATTTAATCAGAACCCAAACTCAGCGAGCATAATGATGGTTCCCTTCGCCATTATTTTCGCTAGAAGGCTTCATTATTTGATAGTTTCTCTTGTCCGTTTTGGCTGCCATTTAGTCTGACTCTTTTCTCTTTTTTTCGAGTATCGTAATAAAAAAAGCTCGTATAATCATCAGACCCGTACAAGGAAGGCCTCGCGTATTAGTGTATCCCTCGGTTATTGTATTTGCTCAACCACGTTTCGATGCAACCCACTGTGTGAGTTTCCGGCAGAGACTCAACCCGACCTCGTCCTCGCCCGCCCACTCCATTTAAATATTCAGAGAACTTTTATTCACCTCCGTCGCTGCTCCTTCTGGCGCCACCAGGAAGCGCGCCACCTCTTTCTTTCCTGCTTCCACCTAACTTTCTCCTCTGAAGGGAAGAAAGCTTGGTGCCTTGATAAACAATGTAGTCGATCGTTTTAATTCCGGGTCTTAGCGGCACCTTTGACAGGTTCAGTTTTATGAGAATATGCTGCACAATATTTCTCCACACATTTCTGCAGCAAGCCATTCTCGCCATGACGTCCCTCGTACCTCCCAGCCTATCGCCCTAATCACAGACGTGCGCGGCGTCATCCACCCGACGTCTGCGCGCCGCCCTTGATCCATCGGCGTGGAGTTAGGTTTTATGCATTAGTGTGTCATATTATGCGTGGCGCACATAATGTATTATGCTTTGGTTCGTATGATATTGTGCTTCCATGCTTTTGTTAGAAGTCTGTGAGGAAGGAAGGAGTGAGAGGATAAACGGGGGTGAATGTCATTGCCTTTATCTATGTTGGCCTGTGATCTTTCCTTGGTGGCTTGCTGCAGTGGGCTGTGTGTTTGTGACCCGTGTATTCTTCCAAACCATGAATGAACCATTGCCGTAAACTACTGTAGTATTCGGCACATCTAGCTACGAATCTTCGGGCCTAGATTCAAGTCCCAGCTGGGCAATCTTCGCGCAGCCCACTTATCTCTTCATTCTCCTTTGCGGGCTGATCGATGAACGAATGCCTTGCGAAATCTGAGGTAGATAAATTGTTTTAACCCGAATATCACTATTGCCCTCTGTTGCGGGATAATGGTTTCTCACCTACAACATGCCCATGAAGCAAGATAAACACTGAGGCCACGCGCAACTATATCTGCTCTCTACAATACCTTTACAGTATAATCTACCCTTCGTTTCTGTTCTTTTGCTCATACATAGCCTCTGCTTATTTTACTTGGTCTACCTTGACTGATTGTATAAATTTCCATTGACTTGCATGTTGCCCTGGCGTGGGTAACGATACGCATCATGAATAGTTCAAAATAGAATTCTGAATCGTATCTCAAATAGTGTGGAGAACGCTGACGCCATGGAAAGGTGCACTTAATGCATTACTCCGCTTCATCGCACACGAAAGCTTTAGACTCAACAGGCGGGCACAGGAGAGGCGGCTGAGCGGGTGCGAACTCAGGTATATCCAAGAGAGGCACTTTGCTGCGGCTGACAGTCGATTCCAGTGCGAGAAGGTGCAAACAAAAGGAGAACAGGATGAACAAGGCAACACGGAATAAAGTGAAACGATAAAGAAAGGAAAAGCATGACAACACGAAACGACAAGACGCTGTGCAGGTGAAACAAAGGAATGCGACAGAACAAGGGAAGGTGGGCATGGCAGGGCGAGTGGGCGGACAAGAGCACAAAGCGGAGGCGCGAGGGTGGGAGAGCGAGGGTGACAAATTGTCGCGTCGGTGCGTTACAAAGAAAACCGAGGCGGAAAATCTTTGTGAGGTGACAGGTATGAGTGGCGACAGGTGTACCCCCGCATCAGGGCTGTGCATCACCTGCCGGACTGGTGGTGGTGGCTGCGGTGGCGGCGGTGGTGGAGTTGGGGTAGTGGTGGTGGGGATCTTGGGGGTGGTGGTGGTGTGTACTTTGCGAAGGGTAATGGTCAGTCACTCCCTATAACCGGAGAGTGAGCCAAAGAATTAGTTCATCAATGTGCGTGTGGTCGTGGTGGTGAGGTTGATGTGTATACCTTCAGAAAACCTCCTTCGTTGCTCTACTCGTCCGCAATCACAATCAAAAGAGTCGACGGGTAATCTACGAGTAATTATTTTCGGCCACATCACGAGAATTCCCAAAAGTGAGCTGTCAATGGGGTTTCATTACTGGACGTGCTCTTGGTCACCTCCTTTGCGTAGTATCATGCCGTCTGCGCGTGGTAAGGTTGCGTGCCAGTGTTTACTAAGCTCCATTCTTTAGTTAAATTGTTCCCCCATCATCTGAGAACCACGGTCACCACGCGCTTGTCCTTGGCTAGAACTACGAAGAAGCTAAGAAGATATACATCCTCTCCCCTATCATATGAGGTAAAACGTAATCCGTAAAAAATAGGCAATCCATCCTCTTTTTGTTTTTGTTTATTGTCTAGTACATCGTTCATAATTAGGTCGACGTTTTTGGGCCATCTGTTCATGTGACTCTCCCGCCATGTTCATCTCGCACTCATCACCTCGGCACCAGAAGAGGGGTTTCCTGTTCCTCAGTTCCCATCACGTAATTGCAGTGGACACTGAAAAGGTTTGCACCGCGCGGTCATCTTTTGATTGGGAAGACGTTGTGCTTGGTGGCTGTACTCGTTAATAGAAGCATGTGGGAGGCTTTTCTTTTCTATCTTCTTTTGATATTAACCTTCTTACCACAGTTGTCGTAAAAAATATAGGTCATAGAAGCGGGTAACTATTTATCATCTATTTTAAAATGTGAGGTAGGCATTTTTGTTTATTTTTACTGTAACGGAAGAAATTCAATGGCAAAAGAAGTGTGTCCACAAGCTCTTTACTGAAGGGAGAAAACAACAGCTGATAGTAATGAGGACTATCTTGGCTGCAATAATAATGATAGTAAGTAATATGAGGTATAACAAGAGACAAAGCCCTCCCTGCGTCGTTTTCATTGTTGAGTTCAAGATGGTGATGAATTATATAATTATTGACATTCATTTCCTCAAGTGCTTAAGTTAAATGTTTCCTCCTCCATTTCTTGCATCTGACTCTGTTCTTCCCTGTATCTGCTGTCTGTGTCTGTCCATCTGTCTGTGTCTGTCTGTGTTTGCCTGTGTTTATGTCTGTCTGTCTGTCTCTCTCTCTCTCTCTCTCTCTCTCTCTCTCTCTCTCTCTCTCTCTCTCTCTCTCTCTCTCTCTCTCTCTCTCTCTCTCTCTCTCTCTCTCTCTCTCTCTCTCTCACACACACACACACACACACACACACACACACACACACACACACACACACACACACACAGACACACACGTTAATGGCGAGAACATTAAGGCGCACTTTTGGTTTATTACCCCGGTCTCTGAATCAGCTTTTATCAGACGAGATAATGAATGTATATCTCAGATCATCATTCCCCTTGTGTGTGTGTGTGTGTGTGTGTGTGTGTGTGTGTGTGTCAACTTATCATGTGGGTATGCTCCAATCATCCTCGGAGCCATACTCGCCGCGGCAACTTTGGCAACAATGGCTCGGTCTTCGCCTTGTGCATTTGGCTACACTGTCCAATTACACGCCAGGAGTCAGCCGGGGCCACCAATCATTGAGGAAGGCGAGGGAGGGGGCGGGGACCTCCTCATTGGCCCTCGTAAACCGTAATATGCCATCTCGGCCTTGTCTCCTCTCTCTTTCTCTATGCAAGTCCGCTCCTTATCTCCGCTTATCTCCGCTACAAGGCATTCTTTTGGGGGTCGGTGGGCAGGGCGGTGATAGTGGTTGCCGGGCTCGTGGTTGTGTAGGGGGATAGAGACTGAGAGAGAGAGGGAGAGGGTAAGGGAGGGTCACCGTGAAGGAGGAAGAGGCAAGGAGAAATTAAGGAAGGGAAGGAGGCTGAGAGACGATGTGGGCTGGAGTAGTTAAGGGAATTGAGGGTCTCGGTGTTAAAAGCCTCGTTGATTGCTGAGGCTCCTGCGTGGTTCTGTTTATTGCTTGGTTGGTGTTGTTGCGCTGAGCTGCCTGTTTTTGTTTTTGTTTTGTGTTGACCTATCATGCTAGTGGCTGCTAAATATCCCTGTTATCGTTGTTGTTGTTGTTTCTTTGGTGCGGTGCTGTTGGTAGTTACTTGGTTGTGATTGTGAGCCTCGCTATTACACGCAGCTTGGTTTAGTTTGGTTTAGTTCGGAGTTGGTGCATCGTTCTTGTGATAGCTTAGTATTCCTGCTGTTTTCTTAGCACGGGATCATTAGTAGTTAGTTGTGATTACAAGTATTGTTATTACTTGTTGCTTGGTTTATTGCATCTGCTTGGTTAGGCTTGGTTTGGTTCGGTTTGACTTGGTTTGGTTTGGTTCGGTTTGACTTGGTTTGGTTTGGTTCGGTTTGATTTGGTTTGGTTTGGTTTGACTTGGTTTGGTTTGGTTCGGTTTAACTTGGTTTGGTTCGGTTTGACTTGGTTTGGTTTGGTTTGACTTGGTTTGGTTTGGTTCGGTTTGATTTGGTTTGGTTTGGTTTGACTTGGTTTGGTTTGGTTCGGTTTGACTTGGTTTGGTTTGGTTTGACTTGGTTTGGGTTGATTTGACTTGGTTTGGGTTGATTTGACTTGGTTTGGCTCGTTTTGACTTGGTTTGGCTCGGTATGACTTGGTTTGGTTCGTTTTGACTTGGTTTGGTTCGGTTTGACTTGGTTTGGTTTGGTTTGACTTGGTTTAGTTTGGTTTGACTTGATTTAGTTCGTTTTGACTTGGTTTAGTTTGGTTTGACTTGATTTAGTTCGTTTTGACTTGGTTTGGTTTGGTTTGACTTGATTTAGTTCGTTTTGACTTGGTTTAGTTTGGTTTGACTTGGTTTGGCTCGGTTTGACTTGGTTTGGCTCGGTTTGACTTGGTTTAGTTTGGTTTGACTTGGTTTAGTTTGGTTTGACCTGGTTTGGCTCGGTTTGACTTGGTTTGGTTCGTTTTGACTTGGTTTGGCTCGGTTTGACTTGGTTTGGTTCGGTTTGACTTGGTTTAGTTTGGTTTGACTTGGTTTGGTTCGGTTTGACTTGGTTTGGATCGGTTTGACTTGGTTTGGTTCGTTTTGACTTGGTTTGGTTTGGTTTGACTTGGTTTGGTTCGGTTTGACTTGGTTTAGTTTGGTTTGACTTGGTTTGGTTTGGTTTGACTTGGTTTGGTTCGGTTTGACTTGGTTTAGTTTGGTTTGACTTGGTTTGGTTTGGTTTGACTTGGTTTGGTTTGGTTTGACTTGGTTTGGTTCGGTTTGACTTGGTTTGGTTCGGTTTGACTTGGTTTGGTTTGGTTTGACTTGGTTTAGTTTGGTTTGACTTGGTTTAGTTTGGTTTGACTTGGTTTGGTTTGGTTTGACTTGGTTTGGTTTGGTTTGACTTGGTTTGGTTTGGTTTGACTTGGTTTGGTTTGGTTTGACTTGGTTTGGTTTGGTTTGACTTGGTTTGGTTTGGTTTGACTTGGTTTGGCTCGGTTTGACTTGGGTTGGTTCGTTTTGACTTGGTTTGGTTCGTTTTGACTTGGTTTGGTTCGTTTTGACTTGGTTTGGTTCGTTTTGACTTGGTTTGGTTCGTTTTGACTTGGTTTGGTTCGTTTTGACTTGGTTTGGTTCGTTTTGACTTGGTTTGGTTCGGTATGACTTGGTTTGGATCGGTTTGACTTGGTTTGGTTCGTTTTGACTTGGTTTGGTTTGGTTTGACTTGGTTTTGTTTGGTTTGACTTGGTTTAGTTCGTTTTGACTTGGTTTGGTTTGGTTTGACTTGGTTTTGTTTGGTTTGACTTGATTTAGTTCGTTTTGACTTGGTTTGGTTCGGTTTGACTTGGTTTGGTCTAGTTTTCTTTGGTTTCCTTGGACATCCGGTTAATTCAGTGTCCGTTGCAGCTTGGTGTTCGTGTTTCCCGGAGCTTTCTACATTTTTCTTAATAGAGTAGTAAGTGTGAACGTCGTCATAAGTTATCACACAAAGCACCTTAGAGAGTTACCACTTTAAGCTTCATTAGTAAGCATAATTGCACCACCGTTAGGCAGCCATTCCTTACTAGGCAGTTCGTGGTTATCTAAAGCACGGTTAATTGGTGGGATTACTACACTGCCAAGATTTATAATGATTGCACCGTTATAAGTCATAGTTCTACAGCTGATTATTCGTGCTTTCTATGTCACAGCAATTTATTATCATTACCGGAACTCTAGGGGGCTATTAGTACTTCAAAGATCGTAAGTTATCAGAGTGTCATTATAAGTTACATCACCATAAGTAACCCGTATTGCAGCATGATTGAAGGCCTTTAGAGAGATGATAGAGATGAGAGGAAGTGCTTGTGATGGTGAACCTGTTACTCTTTGTTCTACTTGCCTATACCTAGACAAAGTAACCCGTATTGAAGTATAATTGACAGTCTTTGGAGAGATGATGAAGACGAGAGGAAGTGCTTCTCTCTCTCCCTCCTGTGATGGTGAATGAGGTTAGAAGCAGATGGTGACACTAATACTCTTTGTACTGCTTCCGTATATCAAAACTTTGAGGTACAGCATAAGAGTTTAACTTTAGTGGGATTTAAGAATGAAGTAGAAAATGGGAAGCGAATCGTAACCTGCATAAGAGTCATATATAGATAGGGATAAATTTTGTCCGGCATTGTCAAGGAAAAGGAAGAAAATATGACGTGGAAGAAAGATGAGTGAATGAGTGACGGAATGAAGCAAGAAAGTCGTGGATGAGAAGTGAAGAGAGGGAATCAAGACCAAAAAAAGTAGGCTGTGGTGGCAGGGAAGCGTAGAGAAGTAGGAGTGAAGTAGACAAATTATGAATATCGCTGTGATCTATTAAGTCAAGTTTGATCGCCTACCACACCTGTTTCTGATTGCTGAGTTTGCTGGGTGCAGGTGCTGAGGCGGCGAGTGAACACTGCTGACTAGTACGGCCTCATCGGCACCGGGAAGGAAGGAAGGGGAAGGAAGCCATTAAGAATCTCAGCAGCTGCAGCTTCTACAGACATGGTGTGGTCAGCAGGCCATGGGGGGTGGAAAGGCTCTCATCATCCTTCAATTATGTGCTTACTCGTGCATTTTACCATCGCACTTTCATCTTCCGTTTTTTTTCATCGTACTAAAATGGTCTGTGTGTGTGTGGGGGGGGGGGGGGGAGGGGGGAGTTGTTGTGTGTATGTGTGATGTGTGTGTGTGTGGGGGGGGGGGTTGTGTGTATGTGTGTGTGTGGGGGGTATGTATGTGTGATGTGTGTGGGGGGGGTGTGGGGGTGGGGGTGGGGGGGGGTGGGGGGTGTGGGTGTCAGTGTTTGTGTTCGTGTGTCTGTCTGTCTGTCTATCTGTCTATCTCTATCTCTCCTTACCTTGCTCTCCCTAACATATTACCTTTAAATATGACCACATTGAGGCCCCCAAAACGTAGAGGCTTAGAGGGCATGTCGTCGTATTCTCTGTGTCAAGCGCTTCTCAAAGGGAGGCAGTTTAATGGTGCAGCGGCCGCCGATTCGTGTAGTACCAGTAATCGTTTGTGCTCCTATGATGATACAGAAGGCTGGGAATGTGATTTTTTAATATTTTTTTCTTGCCTCATACAACTTCTTCCTCCACTTCCACCTTCTCCTCCTCTTCCTCCTCCTCCTTCTCTTTCCTCTCCCTATTCTCTAGCTGCTCATCCTTCCTCTTGTCGTCTCCTCCACCCCCTCCACCAGCTCCTCTTCCTTCTCATTCTCCCATTCTTAGTCTCCTCCTTTTTTCTCCTCATCCTCGTCCTCTTCCTATTGATTCTTTTCGTTCATTTTTTTCTTGTCTGTCTTCTTGTCCACCCTTCCACCTCCTCCTCTTCCTTCTCATTCTCCTATTTCTCTTCCTTTCTTCTTCTCTTCCTCGTCCTGAAGGGTGCCGGTGGAGGGAGTGAATCATCTCCGTCGGGCGCAGAGGGTGTCAGGTGCTCCTTATAAGGTATCCGATAGCACCTGAAGGCTTATCACTTTAATTGGATGCTACGGGAAGAGGAGTGGGAGAGGACAGGGTCGGGCAGGAAGAGGTGGAAGTGGCATCCGATATCATGTGTGTGCGTGTGTGGGTGTTAGTGTGTGTGTGTGTAGAGGGGGGAGGAGGGGAGTGTATGAGAGAGAGAGAGAGAGAGAGAGAGAGAGAGAGAGAGAGAGAGAGAGAGAGAGAGAGAGAGAGAGAGAGAGAGAGAGAGAGAGAGAGAGAGAGAGAGAGAGAGAGAGAGAGAGAGAGAGAGAGAGAGAGAGAGAGAGTGGGTCAGGGAAGGAGGGGAAAGCGGTGTTTGACTCTGTTTGTTTTGTCCTATGAGTGTGCAGTGACGTAAGGAGGAAGAGGAAGAGGAGGAGGAGAAACGAAGTACTAATGCGAGAAGCAGAAGGAAGAAGAGTGGAGGAGGAAGTGGTGGTGAAGAAGTGAAGAAGAAGGATGACGAGTAGTAGGAAGAGGAACACGATCAGGAGGAAGAAGAATAGGAGGAGGAAGAAGGATAAGGAGAAGAAAAGCAAATTAAAGTGATGATGATGATAATAACAGAAAAAAGTATAAAAAAAAATTGAAGAAGATAAAGGCGATTATATATTAACTTCACAGACAAAGAGAAATAAGAACAAGAAACGTCAAATAAAAGAGAAGAGAATGAAATACAAAAGGAACTTAAGAAGAAAATGACGAGGAGGAGGAGAAAGACACAACAACCACCAAACAAACAAGAAGAAAAAACACATAAAACAAAACAAAACATCACAATAAAGAAAAAAAACATGAGTCAGTCCTATTTTTGTTCCGTGATCCGTCCATCCGTGCATGTGGTGTGTCGACTGTCGAAGGCTTACGCTTATACTTACGCTTCTTAATAAGGAAAAACTTTTAAAAACCGAGAGAAAGTTAGATAATTGTCGTGAAAGAGGAATGTGAATAACGCATGCACTGGGGGGAGGACGGTCAGCTGGAGGGAGGGGGAGGGGGTGAAGGGGGGAGGGGGTCTTGGGTAAGGGGGGAGGTAAAATAAAAATAGAAAGATTTACCGAGACCTTCATGTTTTCTCTCTCTCCTTACAGGGTGTCGGCGCCTGTCTCCTCCTCGGCGTGTGTGTGTGTGTGTGTGTGTGTGTGTGTGTGTCGTGTGTTGTTAGAGCGTGCGCGATGTTCCCTTCCCCCCTTCCCCTGAGAAACCTGAGAGAGAGAGAGAGAGAGAGAGAGAGAGAGAGAGAGAGAGATGATTTGGGAGTGATTGAAGAAAAGAAGGAAAGGAAAGGAAAGGAAGAAAATATGACGTAGAAGAAAAAAAAAGTGAATGAGTGACGGAGGGAAGGAAGGACGTAAGAATGTTGTGTGAATTAAAGAAAAAAAAATATTATAGAGGAAAAGGAGGAAGGAAGAAAAAAAAAAGAATAGTCGTTACAGTGTGAAGAATTGACGAAAAGAATGTTGGAAAAAGAGGAAGAAGGTATGAGGAAGAGTAAGATGAAGAGGAGGAGGAGGAGGAGATAGAGGAGATATAAAGAGGAGATGCAAATGAATATCCTAAGCATTCGTGGCCTTGTGAGATTACGGAAAGTCTGCTTGTACTTGTGGGGTGCATATGTAAGTGTCTGTCTGTCTGTCCGTATGTGTGTGTGTGTGTGTGTGTGTGTGTGTGTGTGTGTGTGTGTGTGTGTGTGTGAGGGGGAGCGGCATCATGTCCAGCATCCGGCAACTCATCATCTCCAGGCTTCGTCGATCTCCTCTTGGTTCTTCAGCGCCACGGAAAAGGTAAAGAAACACACCTGAGGATTTCGTTTGTTTTTCTTATGCGTGTTTGTGTTTTGGGTGTTTTGCTGTGTCTGGTGTGGTGGGCATTCTCAGACGCTTCCACTCTCTGGCATCAATTATTTCCATCTATCTATCTTCCAATCCATATTCCATCTATCTATCTACATCCATCTATCTATTTCATGAGACGTATGTTTGACTGTAAGGTTTTCTGGTATATTGAAGTCGTTTTAGTATGAGTGTGAGGCAGCAAACATTAGATACACAGGTGATGGAGGAAGACAGATTGAGTACAGCCAAACATTGTCACTTAATCCTGCAATATAAAGCTGAGAACGGACGTAGTGAACCAGGATGTGGTGTTGGTATGAAGGTTGGCATTTTTAAACGCTTCCACTCTCACATCAGCTATTCTAAAACGCCAAAAAGGGGATCAATCGGGTACTAATGCATGTTATTTTAGGTTCATGGTATATAGGAAGGGTGAAACTACTACTAGGGTCATAAAAACTACTCCTGGAAATGCCTAAAACTCCTACCTAGGGCTTTCATGAGTGTCTTTTTTTTTTTAGGTTCATGGTACAGAGAAAGGATCAAACTACGCCCATGGTCAATAAATTACCCCTGGAAATGCCTAAATCTCCTACGAAAACAGTGTCAAATATGTGTGTGTTTGGGAGCCGAAATGTTTAATATGACCTTTTTTTGAGTAGTTTTACGTTCATGGTACAGAAAAAGCGTCAAACTACAACAATAGGGTCATTTAAAACCCTGGAAATGCCCAAAACTAATACGAAAACCTTGTAAAATATGTGTCCTTGGTAACTAAAATGTTTAAAAATATGGCCCTTTTTTTAGCACGTCAAGGAATGCAGGTTGGAGGAGACACTATTGCACGTTGATGCTGATGCTTGGAGGTGAGTTTGTTGGCGCGTCTGTTGCCGTTGTTGTGGGTTGAGGGCCGAGGGATTACGGCTCTCATCCCCTCATTGTGTAAGGGCTGAGAGGCTGCATTATCTCCTGCATGGACTGTAAATATTATGCCGACCCTTCTCACGCCTTGCCGCCCCCAGCCAACCCTCCGCCTCTCTTCCTCCTCTTCCTTCTGCCTCTACTTCACATCCTCCTCCTTCACATTCTCCTCCTCTTCTATTCCGTCTTCATTTCTACGTTCTAATATCTCCTCCTTTTCTTCTTCTTCTTCACTTCTTCCTCATAAACCCTTCTCTTCCTCATGCTCCTCCTTCCCCTCCTCTTTCTCCTCCTCCACCTTCACATCCTCATCCTCCTCTATTCCTGCTTAACTTCTTCGTTCTAAAATCTCTCTCTTTTCTGCTTCTTTACTTCTTCTTTCTCATATCTCCTCCGTTCCTCCTCCTCCTCCTCCTGCTCCTCCTCCTCCTCCAGCAGTTTCCTCTTTTCTCCCGCCGACTTATCTTCTTCCTCCCTTCACACCCTGTCCTATGATATTTACCTCATACAAGACACTTACCGCACTGTTATCTCCTCCTCCTCCTCCTCCTCCTCCTCTCGCTGTTCGTTGCGCAAAACCGTCTTCCATTAATCTGTAGTGTCTTCAGTTGTGTTATTGTCTCGAGTAACCAACATTAGCCTGGCAGGTAAATCTATCACAGACCAATAAAGCTAGTATTTGCAGTGTGGCGTGTCTTTCTTCTCTTTATTCTTTCTCTGCGTCGTTTTCTTCTTTGCCCTCCTCTGTCATCTTTCTCCACGTTCTTTCCTTCTTCGTTATCCTCTTCTTCTTCGTCCTTACTGTTATTCCTTCTTCACGTCTTTTTTTTTTTCTTCGTTCTCCTCTTCCTCTTCGTCCTCTTCTTCCTTCTTTATGCTTGTTGTTATACTTCGTCCGACTGTCTTCTCTCCATTCTTGTTTTTTTTTTTTTCACGCGATCTTTCCTCAAACTCACTAAGTTTACCCCCCCCCCCCTCACACACACACACACACACACGCATATCCTTGCTTTTTCAGTCTTCTCTCAAAACGCACTCATATCCACCTTATACTTCTGTCCCTCATAAAATCTTTCACATTTGCACTGTTACAACCTCCACCACACTTATTAACTCTATCACAATGTTACACGTTAGTATATCATCCACCACACTATTACAACACTATAACCTTTACCACAATATTACAACTTCTACATTATTACAACCCTATTACATTAGCCACCCACTATTACCCTCTGCTTCTCCTCCAAAACCCTCCCTCCTCCCTACCTCATGTCCTCATCCTCCCTTCCCTTCTTTACACCCTCCCGCCCTCTGCCCTTCCCATCCTCTTCCCACCAACTCCTTCTCCTCTTCTACATCCAGCATTATCTCCCTCGTCGGCCTTAATCCAGGCAAGTTCAACCGTGTTCTAATTCTTCTATCGTACTCTATTTACATGTTTATCAGCGATTCTGCCACTCATGTTATCTCTCCCCTTCATTCTCTTGCTCCTTTCCACCTCGCGCGGCCCTCTCCCCCTCTTCTAACCCCCTTTATCACTCTTCTCTTCCTCCTCTTCTTCCTCCCACTCCGTCCTCCCACCCCATGGTTCCTCTTTGTCTCGAATGGTGTTCTGGGTCTGTTTAGGATTAAGAAGCTTGTGCGCCGCGCTAGATTACTGCCCCATCCTCAAGGACGTAATGGGAAGGAGATGAAGAGAGGAGCAGGGGGTGGAAGGGAATGGTTCAGAGAGAGAGAGAGAGAGAGAGAGAGAGAGAGAGAGAGAGAGAGAGAGAGAGAGAGAGAGAGAGAGAGAGAGAGAGAGAGAGAGAGAGAGAGAGAGAGAGAGAGAGAGGAGAGAGAGAGAGAGAGAGAGAGAGAGAGAGAGAGAGAGAGAGGTGAGGACAAGGGAAAGGAGAGGGAAGGAGGGCGGAGAATGCCCTTTGTACTGCGTCGCTAGAACACACACACACACACACACACACACACACACACACACACACATGCTGACGAGGAGCAGGGGGACAGGTCAGGACTCGGAACGGCGTCAGGTACAGTAAGGTCAAGAGGACTCTGCTTGGCTCAGTCCTTCATTAACTGAGTGATGGTCATGCCTGTTTGCTTGCTGCTCCTCGTGTGGCCCTGGGGAAGGTGCGCGACATGGACCCCTTATCCTGTGGTCCGTGTTCTGGCCCAGCTGTGTGTGTTTGTGTGTGTGGGTGTGGGTGTGGGTGTGGGTGGGTGGGAAGAGGCAGCGCTGGCAACTCTCCTAGACTACTCCTACTTCTCCTTCTCTTCCTCCTCCTCCCCCTCCTCCTCCTTGTTCTTTCCTCGTCTTCCTTCTTCATCTTATTCCTTCTTTTTCACTCTTTTATTCTGTTGTCATTTAGTGTTCTGACATGGTGTAGGAAATGGTGACTCTGACAGGAAAGGAATCGTGTTGTTTCTGTTATCATTGTTGTTTTTTAGTTTGTGGATGGTAATACATAGGATAGTATCTTTTTTTTATGTGATAATTGTTAGCTGTGCTTGTATTTTATTATATGTATTTTTCTAGTTGTGGTGTGGCATCCAGTGTTAGTCAGGGTGATGTCTTTGTGGTGGTCATGGTAGTGATGATAATGGTGATGAAGTGTGAGAGGTTTAGGGTGTGGTGTTGTTCTGTGGTGGCGCCGGTGATGGTGTTGCTTACGTTGGTGTTGGTGTTGGTGGCAGAGACCGTTCTGTAAACAACGCATAAATAAATAAAAAAATAAAAAAATATCGAAGCAGTAAAAATAAAAGCAGCATAAACGCGAACATCAAAGCACACACACAAACGCAACTGCACGATAAAATAAAACAAAACAAAACAAAACAAACAAACAAAAAGAAAAAAAATAATAAAATAAATAGTCCCGTAATCCACATCCCCGTCGCCCTCCTGAACAAGTCGAGGAACTCATTAAACTTATCCCCCCAAAAACAACAACTGACACGGAAAAAAAGTTAAAAAAATACTCACCTGTAATTTTCCCACCACCTCACCTGAACCGCTATCACTTTCCTTCCCGCACCGATTATATTAAAGCAACTCGCGATACCTCTAAGCTGTTATGCCGTCACTCGTATCCAGGTGAATTTGATTAGGGCAGGTGACGGAGCATCGCAGCGGCACCCTCGGCTCTGTTACCTGCAATACGCCACTCAACGGGTAATCAACAGGTAATCGAGTTATCTTCGCTTACCTGCCGGCAAATTAAAGAGCAGCGACGCAAAAACTTGGTGGTCGTGGAGAAAAATATGATGTTCAAACTGTAAAGCTTTCTGTCTATCCTGCTCTTCACACTAGGCACGCAAAGCAGGAGAGGGGAGCAGGAGGAGGAGGAGGAAGAGAAGAGTTGGAGATTGGAGGGAGAGGAGGAAGAGTTTGTTAGAGATAGGAGGGAGAGGAAGAAGAGGAGGGTTACTAAGAGGAGGGAGAGGAAGAAGATGAAGGAAATGTTAAGAGATAGAAGGAAGATGAAAGAAGAGTTGGGCTAGAGATAGGAGGAGGAAGAAGATGGGATTGCTAAAGAGAGGAAGAAGAGGAAAAAGAGTATGATAGAGATAAGAGAAAAAAGAAGAAGGGAAGGCTAGAAGTAGGATGGAGAGAAAGAAGAGTAGGGATCGAGATAAGAGGGTGAGGGAGAAGAGGAACAACAGAAGAGAGGGGCTCAGAACGTAGTTGTAATAAATAATTCAACGTGCATATAACTTGAACATATCACACACTTCACTCTACGATTAAGAGGAAAATAGAAAATCGTTTACTCGAATTAGATGCAAGATAAAATGAGGAAGGAGGGGGAAGGAACTAAGCAAACTCTTCTACCAAACCCAAAATGGAAGGCGGTTTTATTCTTTGAGTTTTACACGGTAGCAATTAACCACCCACCCACCTGTTCCCTCGCACCTTCCTTACCTGCTTGCACCTCCTGATTGCCTCTCTCCACACCTACACCGTAACGTTTACTGCAGGTCCTTCCACACCCACTCAGCCCCACACACTCCTCTCCCTCCACACCCTCGACACACACTCATAGTAATAGCGTTTAGTGTCTATAATACTTGTGGTTGAAGGTTGTGGTGGTGATAGCGATAGCGGAGGTAGTGAGAAATCTGGTGTTTGTGGTGCTGAAGATGGTGATGGTGGTGGTGATTGTGATGGTAGCGATTAACAGGCTTTTTTTTACACCTTTTTTTTCTTTAGCTGTAAAAAAAAAAAGTGGTAGTGGTGGTGAGGGGGGACTATGGTGAGGGTGGTGGTAGTGGTAATGTTGTTGTTGTTGTTGGTGGTGGTGGTGGTGGTGGTGGTGGTCATGATCAGCGTAATACTGCAGCTTTATCGTCCAACATTATTACAATTATCACCAAACCATTTAATATCATATCCTTGTTCCGTCAGTCTCGTCTCAGGGATGCTCTAAACCACTTCGAATTAGTAGTATTTATCAAGTCGCTAATCTCTCAGTCTATCCACCCTCCCTCCACGCTTGATAGATAGCAGCCAATACTCATAATTCAGTGCGCTATCTCCTGTCTATCGGTCTATTTCCTCCACCCGACAGCCGACCACTCCCCGTCTCTTGATTCCTCTCGATAGACTGTGTATGTACCTGTTTAAGCATCGCTATCTATCAGCTTGTCCGTCCATCTATCTAGGGCGCTCCCTCTCCCATCCTCCGTTGATGAATTATGCAAAACTGGTGAATAATCCATCTATCTCTTTATCTTTCTTCTAGATCTCACATTCTTCCCGTTATCAGACTATTCCTTCCCTCACCTCTACACCTTTCCCATTACCTCCCACCCCATTCCTCCCCTCACCTTCACACACCTTCCCCGTTACCTCCCACCCCATTCCTCCCCTCACCTTCACACACCTTCCCCATTACCTTCCACCCCATTCCTCCCCTCACCTTCCTTACCTTCCTCATCACCTTCTCCCTTCCCATTCCCCCCCATCACCTCCCACCCCATTCCGCTCCTCACCCTACTCACCTTTCTCATCACCTCCCACGTCATTCCTTCCCTCATCCTTCTCCTCCTCTCTCATCACCTCTCTCCCTCCGTTACCTCCACCGTGCTAAGCCAGGTACATGATTAAACAACTTTGGCATTACTTGACTTCATTAAATCTGTGTGTAAGCTTCGCCCTCTGCGTCTCGTGGTCTGCTGGATTACACGACACTCAGCTGCTTTAATTTGTCTCTCTACACCTGAGCTCTTGCCAGTTATCACCTCTTCCTTCCTCCTCCTTATTATACGCTTCTTCCTACCCTCATCTCATTTTATCTTCTCTTCCTTTTCTCCTTTTTTTTTCAGCCTCAGCTTCCATTCATCTCCTTTGTGTTATTTTTTTTCTCCTTCCTTCTTTGTTCCTCTTTAGTCACCTTTTGTTATTTTCCATCGTCTCCTTGTTTTTATTATCCTGCTTCTTCTCCTTCTTCTTCTCGTTCTCTTCCTCCTCTTCTTTCTTCTTCTCTTCACCTTCCTCTAATCACTTTTCTTATATTACTCTTTTCTTCTTTTCTTATTTTTATTTTCTCTCACTTCTTTTCGTCCTCGTCTTACTCCTCGTCCAATCTCCTCTCTTTTCCTCCTCCTCCTCCTCCTCCTCCTCTCTTTTTCTCCTCCTCCTCCTCCTCCTCCTCCTCTCTTTTCCTCCTCCTCCTCCTCCTCCTCTTAACTCACCTGTATTGAAGGAGGTAATTAAGGTAAGCGATGCCAATCTCTTATCCTCTCACCTTGTCCGAAGGGGAGGCAGGATATTACCAGTTCTTTGTGTGTGTGTGTGTGTGGTGTGTGGTGTGTTTGTGTGTGTGTGTGCTTTTATCATGATTACGTGTTGTCCAATAATCACTTTTGAGAACTGAAATTGCCCTTTAGATTGAGTATTGAGGCAGCTTATATTTTCATCCGGATTTTTTTTTGTGTGTGTGTCATCTAAGATTGTGGAAGTGAGGTTTTTATTTGCTTTGACATATCTTAATTTGTTAGTGTTTTTATTAGTTTCTTTTTTTCAATCCGTAACTCAGGTGTATCTTCTTTCATCCATTCCTCCCTCAAACCAAAATTCTCTAGTTCACCCCCCCCCCCTTTTTTTTTTCTTTAGATCGTTATTTACGTGTATCTTTTCCTCAGTCCTCCCTTGAACTAAAATACGATTACCTATTCTTTTCTTCGTTCACATCATGGCTTTTTACATGGCGCAGCTCTTATTTGCCTCTCGACGAGTGTATATGCGCAAGTGGGTGTCAGCTGTGCCTTCCCGCCCCCCATCCGTATACGCCACCCTTTCTGGTTCATGTGTGTGACCCCCTCGTCGTAGCCTGCGAAGTACTGCACGTATCGAGCGGCGAGCGGCGGAAGGAAGGGGATGCGGGGTCGAGGTGGGGCGGTATGCATGCATGTTGACTGTGCACGAAGGGGCTGCAGTTTATGGGTGTTGGGGGAGGGACGTATGTGCGTGGAAAGTGGGGGTGAGGTCGCCTGGGTACCTAGAGTGTTGTGTGTGAATTGGGAGACTCGGGTGGGAGGGGTAAGGGAGGAGGTGGGGGAAGGTATGTGTTATGTTAGTTTATGAGGTGTTGCATCTGAGAATGTGTATTTGAAGTGGTAATATTTTTTTTGTATGTGTGTATTAAAACCTCCCATCCGAAACCCAGTGGTTAGCGTTCCTGACTACGAATCTGCAGGCCTGGGTTCGAATCCTGACCGGGGCAATCGTCGTTCAGCCCACCCAACTGTTCATCTTTCCTCTAGGCATGGTCAATCGATAAATGGGTACCTGGGGAAACTTAGGTAAGGTAAACTGTAGTAATCTGGATGTTACGTTGGCCCTGTGTCGGGTTAAGGGTCCTCTCCCACCACAGGCTCAAAGGGCCAACGGGACGAACACGTACACGTTCGTATTCTGTTACCTTCCCAAAGAACACACGGACTAACGTCTATCCAGTGTTTGTCCATCCCATCCTTACAACTCTAGACAACACCCTGAACCACAAAACCCATATCGTAAATTCTGTTACTAATGGGGGCTCTCGTCTTGCTCGTTGCGGCGGAAGCACTGGAGGTGGCGACAACCCGTTTGTTCGTAATGGGCGGGTGTAAGAGACATGCCGTATGCCCTTTACCTGTACTGGGGCGGGAAAGGTGGAGGTTAGAGGCGGAGGGCGGGGTGGGAAGGCGAACAGGTGGGTCAGGTGTTGGGAAAGGCAATCATATGTCATTTGTGTCATTTGTGGAGTTGATTTGAAGTATTTATAACTGTCACGTTTTTTTGCTTTTTTCGTAATTTCATTCTCTCTCTCTCTCTCTCTCTCTCTCTCTCTCTCTCTCTCTCTCTCTCTCTCTCTCTCTCTCTCTCTCTCTCTCTCTCTCTCTCTCTCTCTCTCTCTCTCTCTCTCTCTCTCTCTCTCTCTCTCTCTCTCTCACTGATTAATTTCATATTTATTACATAAAGGAAACATGAGCAAATATTGTACTGTAATTTCACCAGAGTATATGAACGAAAAAAAGAGAAACTGTATATTAATATGAAGATCACGTTACGTTAATTAAACATATCTCGAAACTAAGCCACAAAGAACAGAGAATACATATGCACTCATTCTCACGTTATGTTTACTTAAAAAGCCTCACGCAGCACAAACCTGTATTCTTAATTAAACGCATAGGGCTCTTGTTACGACCGTTTTCGGAGGCCACAGAGAAGATACGTCGGGTTGTCATGAGTGGTTTTTTTTCCCCGTTCATGGCGCAGAGGCCTTCCAAAACTAACGCTGTAGGGTCAAGAAACCACCCATGCAAACCCCTACAACTTCTGCGAGAGCCTTTTTATATTGAAGTATACTAAGGATTCGAAAAGTTTAAGAATATGACACCCACAAACTCACTCCATATATTCATCTCTATACATAAGTTTCCATGGAACTACCTGAATGGAGCCAAAAAAGACTGTCTGAGGAACTTGAACAACAACCAAAAACTGTCCTGATATACCTGTGCTGCTATACCTGTGCTGCTATACCTGTCCTGATATATTTGCACCTACCTGTGACTACCTGAATGGAGCCAAAAATGTGTCCGAGGAAGTTGCATATTATTACCGAACAACAACCCAAGATATGTGCTGATATATTCTGTTCCCGCTCCTTTCACTTACCTACGCCCACCTGTGCCCACCTGGACTGCCTTCCTGTCATCCCAGGTCCTCGCTTGCCCCCTCACGCCAAGGTACGTGCCCGAGCAGATGTGCCGCGCCCTTAACACCTGGCTACCCGGATGCCCTCGCCTGTCCTAAGCTGTTCTGCCCTTGTACCCTACACGTCTTGCTTTTTCGTTGTCTTTGTTGTCTCAGTGTTTCTTATGATCATTGTTATTTGTATTCTTATTCGTATTTCTCCTCCTCTGCATTCTCTTCTTCCTCCTTCATTTCCTCCTCCCCCTCCTCCTTTCTCTTCATGATATCTCCTTTATGCCTTCCACCTTTCACACCTCTCACGGGTCGCACAAACCCACACACGCTCTATTACGCCTCTTGAACGACCTCCTCCACCCGTTACGCCACCCACTATACTGCAATAACCTCCTTCTCTTCCTCCTCCTCCTCCTCCTCCTCCTCTCATGGGCGCAAGTGAGAATCTGTTAGGGGAAGAGGAGGAGGGAATTGAACCGGAGGGAGATCTCTGACAATCCCAAAGTGCCGGAGATACCTGGATGTTGGGGTACACCGGGAGGATGCTTATCTGAGGCTTGGGGTACGCAGGAGGAGGAGGAGGAGGAGGAGGAGGAGGAAGAGTAACAGGAGGAGGTAGTGGAGGGGAAGGATTGCGTGGAGGGCGGAGAGATGTGTTCCTCTACTCGGGTGGAAATACAACAAATCCATTTACAAGGCGGAGGAACGTGGAGGCGTGGGTCTCTTGGGGTCACCTAACGCTCCCCTGCACGCCCCGTCACCCAGTTACGCCGGAGTACCTGACAGAGGGAGAGAGGGAGGGAAGGAGGTGGGTGAGAAAGGAGGGAGAGAAGAGAGAAGGAGGTGGTGGGTGAAGAAAGAAGGCAAGAGAGAGAGTGGGAGCTGGAAATGCAGGTGGGATAGAGAGAGGGAGAGGAAAGGAGAAACCAAGTGTGACATGATAGGAGAGAGAGACCGTGGTGTTGGTGGTGGGAGTGGTGCTTGTGGTATTAGTGAAGGTGGTACTGGTGCTGGCTGCGGTGATGTGAAGGAAGCATGGATATCTGGAGGAGCAGGCAACATCAAGAAAAATGTGTTGGCAAAAAATAATATAGAAAAACAAGAATCATCGCCATTTTCTGCTCGCATCGCACATCCTCGGCAACAGTAAAAGCACTACCAACTCCCTTCTCCTCCACCACCACGACTACCATTAACAACAACAACGATAGCAACAACAACCGCTTGCGTGGCAGTTCATCATAAGAAGATAGAAAATAGGCCGGCACATAATAAAAAACATCACCACCACCACCACCACCACCAATTCCAATACCAACGCCAGCAACATCAAAAGGAAGATTATAGAAAGAGAAAATTAAAACTTGTGGTGAGGGGCTGGTTGGATGGTATAGAGGGACACCAGAGACAGGGACGTGATGGCTTTGAGGTTGGAGTGGAGGTGGAGTAAAAAGAGATGGGGTGGGAAGTAGGGTCCAGGGAGGCTGAGGTTGGGTGCACGTAGTGTGATGGAGGTTGAAGGGATGCAAGTTGCCGTCGTGTAGTGGTCATGAGGTGGAAAAGTATGAAGCTTATCGCCAGGTAATGAGTGTGTTCCTTGCCGGCGCGGTCCAGACGGGGGCTCGTGGGGTCACCTGAGCGCCGTGACCCCTAGGTGAGCCCAGGCGCTTGACTACTTCAGGTGCGTGGCGGGGAAAAGGTGTGGAAGTTGCTGTCGTTGTTGTTGTTGTTGTTGTTGTTTTATAGGAAAGGAAGCAGCTTAAGGGTAGAAATAAACGAGAGAAAAATAAAAAGCCCGCTAATCACTGCTCCTATGTAAGAAAGAATAGTTGAGTGGCCAAAAGAGAGGTCACTTTCGGATGGGGAGAGAAGTGTCCTGATACTCTTATGCTGTTGATGTTGTTGTAGTTGTTGTTGTTGTTGTTGTTGTAGTTGTTTCTTGCGTCACCTCTGCCCTGTGCGTACCTTTGTTACCTGTACTGTCCGTTTTCTTTACCTGTTATGACTCACCTCTGTACCGCAACCCTCCGTTTCGTTCTTCTGCCGTTCTTTCGTCTGTCCTTCTGGTGCAATGTGCTTTGTAGGTGTGGAAGTCGTTGTTATTGTTGATGATGATGTTTCTCACCTACTTTTGTTACCTGTACCGTTCTCGTTTTCTACCTGGAATGACTCACCTCTGTATCGCATGCCAGTTCCGTCTCCGTTCTTCTGCCGTTCTTTCGTTCTGCTGGTGCAATGTGTTCTGTACCTGTGCCGTTAGTGTGGTACAGACGTATACATAGCTACTCATGCCCTTGTTACCTATGGCGTTCCCACCTGTGTTTTTATGACTTTTATGATGGTACCTGCAAACACTTCAAGATTTTCAGGTATGCAGAGCTGAAAAAAACACTCGCATGATGTCGCTTCTTCCCCATCTGTGTTTTATCCACCCTTTATCACCTTTTCTCTTCTTCTTCGTCTTCTTCTATTGCTGTTTCTTTTTTTCTTCTTCACCTTCTTCCTCTACTTTTCCTTCTTCTTTATTTTTCCTTCTCATCCCTCATTTTATTCTTCTCTCCCTCTCTATTTTCGCTCCTCTTGTTCCTTCTCCGTCACCTCCTCCTTTTCCTCCTGCTCCTCCTGCTCCTCCTCCTCCTCCACCAGCAGCTCTTTGTCTCTGCCTCTCCTGCGACCCGGACTCCTGCCTACCTGCCCAGGCTACTCGTCGGCGGGGCTGTAGGCCGCGGCTCCGCACCTTTAAGGAAGCACCGCTGGAGACTAAGTGGCGCTCGGCACTCCCGGAAGGTTATTGTGAAAAATGAGACCTGGAGGAGAGATTACCTGGTGTGGGGGGCGGGGAGCAGGAGGTAGTGAAGAAGGCGCAGGAGGATGAAGAGTGAGAATAGTGAGTTGGAGAAGAATGAAGTGAGGTATGTGCGGAAATATGAAGAAGAGGAAGAAGACGAAAAAGAAGAAGGGAAAGAAGAAAAAGAAGAAGAAGAAGGAAAGACGAAGAAGAAGACGAAGAAGAAGAACAACAACAACATCAACAACAACAACCAAAAAAGAAAATGAAGAAATACTAGATACAGTAGTAGTTTCGTAAATATACAAAAGAAAATAATAATAAATATATATATCAGAAAAAAAAATAGAAGGCAGAAGACGAAAAGGCAGGAGGGGAATAAGAGGAGGAGGAGGAGGAGGAGGAGGCTAATTTAATGCAGGCAGGCGGGAAGAGATACAGTATCTGGGGAGGAGAAAGGAGGTAGTACTCATGGATAAACAGGGAGGGAGGAGGAGGGAGAGAGAGAGAGGAAGGGAGGGAGAGAGAGAGAGGAAGGGAGGGAGGGAGGGTAGCGCGAAGCCATCAGGAACCAACTTGAGAGAAAAGAAAAAAAATATTAAAAGATGAAGTGAAATAAGTAGTGAAAAGAATAATACGTAAATAGAAAATAACTGATAAAGAAACATGGAAGGGTAGACGCCAGTGAAAATATAGAATAGACATGAACAGGAGAGAAAGAAAGTCGTGTTATGCTAAAAATAAAACTGAAGAACATTACGATGAAGACGAAAAGGCAATAAAAACAAACTTGACAAAGAATACTGAAAAAAAAAAAACACTGATATATGAAAGACAGACAGACCAGTGAATATATAAGATAGACAAGAAAAGGAGAAAAAAAAAAACATATAACGCAAAAAAAACCGATACAATACTAATAAAAAAAATATAAAGTAGACAAAAGAAAAGGAGAGAAAAAAATCGTATAATGCTAAAAAAAAAGGTGAACAATACCAATCAAATAAAAGGAGAAAGCAAGGAAGGCGACGTTAATGTAATCAAGTCTTTAGAATACGTAGAAGAAGGAAGAAGGGAATGTGCGGAGGTCGTTGCTGAAAGACACGAGAAAAGAAAAAAACAAGAAAAGGATGAAGCGAAGAAGGAATAGGAGTGGAGGAAAGAACGGAGAGAGAGAGAGAGATTATGTGCTATGAATAATGGAAGTAAAAGAGGAATTGAACGAGAGAAGGAGGAGGAGGAGGAGGACGAGGAGGGGAGAGAAAAGAACGAAAAGAAACGAAGAAAAAAGCGAAGAACAAACGGTAAAAAAAAATAGAAAGAATGAATGAGAAGCGAAAAAAAAATATGGTGATAGGAAGTGATAGTATTGGCAGTAGTGGTAGTAGTAGTAGTAGTAGTAGTAGTAGTAGTAGTAGCAGTATCCGAAGGAGAAGAAAGAGGAAGAAGAGAAAAAGGTAGAAGACGAAAATGAGAAAAAAATAATACTTTGGTGTAGGAAAAAAAACTAAGGGAAGAAAAAAAATAATGAAGAAGAAAACTATAAAAAAAAGTTAGGGAGGGAGATGAAAAAGGAGGGATAGAGGCAGAAGTAGAAAGGAAAGGGATGGAACGAAGGAAAGCTTTACTTGTAGCCATTCCTTAACGGAGCTCTTGTGAACATGAGCCATAAGGGAGTGGAGGAACGAGGGAACTTCACCTCTAACCCGGCAAGGCGACTGTGCGCTGGGGGGGAGAGGCGAAGGGAGGAGGAGGAAGGAGGAAGAGGAAGGCGAGGGAAACAAGAGGGACAAGGGAAAGAAAATGCATATGGAAGGAAGACATAACTGCTTAGGGCTGAGTGACTATACATACTGGAGAAGGAGGAGGAGAAGGAGGAGGAAGGAAGAGAAGTACAGATTAGAAATGGAAGATGAAGGAAGCGAGGAAGAGGAAGACGAGAGAAGGGACAGGGACAAGGGAGGGAAATTGTTACTGCATAGGGCTGACTAGTTATACATATTGAAGAAGGGGAAGGAGGAGGAGGAAGGAAGAGAAGTTCAGATCTGGAACGGAAAATAAAGGAAGGAAGAAGGAGGAAGGTGAGGGAAGCAAGGGGGACAGTGGAGGGAAGACGTAACTGCTTAGGGCTGACTGACTATACATATTAAAGAAGGAAAGGAGGAGGAGGAGGAGGAAGGAAGAGAAGTGCAGAATAGAAAGGAAGATGAAGGAAGCGAGGAAGAGGAAGGCGAGGGAAGCAAAGGGGACAATGGAGGTAAGATGTTACTGCCTAGGGCTGACTAGTTATACATATTGAAGAAGGGGAAGGAGGAGGAGGAGGAAGGAAGTGCAGATTAGAAAGAAAAGATGAAGGGAGCGAGAAGGAGGACGATGCTCTGGGGAGAAGACATCAAGGTTAAGGGAGAGGGAGGAAGGCAGGGAACTGGGGAGACGGGAGGAAAAGGAAAGGAGGGAGGGAAGAAGGAAAGAGGAAGAGTCTGAAAGGAGGGAAAAGCTGGCACAACGAGACACCAGGAGGGAGGGAGAGAGAGAATTAGGGAAAGAGGAAAGGAGGAGGAGGAGGAGGAGGAGGAGGATGGATGGATGGAGAGACGGAAGAAAGAGGCGGAGGAACAGCACTATCGTTGCATCTTAGAAGAGCTGGGTAATCCTCCTCCGCCTCCTCCTCCTCCTCCTCCTCCTCCTCCTTTTCCTCCTCCTCCTCCTCCGCCTCCTTCTGTAGTCTGATGTGCAAAAACTACTTTTAAGTTTGTAATGAATGTGTGTGTGTGTGTGTGTGTGTGTGTGTGTGTGTGTGTGTGTGTGTGTGTGTGTGTGTGGCGCGCTATCTTCCCAACTTCTGTTTGAATTGTTAATGATTTTTGTTTACTCTGAGGCCGCATTGTTGTTCTTGTTGTCTTGCACTTGTTGTTTTGTTGTTATCTTCGTTGCCTTCTTACCATCTGCTTTAGCGAGAACTCTGCTGTTGTTGTTATTGATGTATGTTTTTGTTATCGATGTTGTTCTGGTGATGATATCGGTGGTGGGTGGGACTGACTACTAACGTTTTCGTACTTGAGGAATGATTCAGTAGCCCTTTTTTTATATGTATTATTGGAGGAGTTGCTCGTCTTGTTTTTTTTTTATTATTTTCACTTCATTCATCTGCTGACTCTTACTTGTATTATGTGACGAGAAAGCGTTATTATTGATGAATCTCTACAATTACTGTGTGAGGGTACGTTGTGGTCGCTACACTTCACATGCAAGAACTGTATCCATGTGCAAGTCATAACCTAGGCATCCTAACCGCAACAAACATCATGCCTCATTATTGCCGTCATCACATCAATTTATAATGAACATCATCATCATCATCATCATCATCAATACACTTCCCCTCATCAGATTCATTATCCATATACTGTTTTATCATCGTCGTCGTAATTATCATAACATTTAGAGTAATATTTTTAAGGTTTGCAGCCCTAACGTCAAGATCATCATCATCATCCTCATTAGTTAACCAGCATGCATTTTTTTTTTTTTTTAGCATTTTTTTCATTTCTACACAAGTTATATGGAGAGGGGTATAGAGTGTGTTTGTCTGCGTGTGTGTGTGTTTGTGCGTGTGTGTGTGTGTGTGTGTGTGTGTGTGTGTGTGTGTGTGTGTGTGTGTGTGTGTGTGTGTGTGTGTGTGTGTGTGTGTGTGTGTGTGTGTGTGTGTGTGTGTGTGTGTGTGTGTGTGTGTGTGTGTGTGTGTGTGTGTGAGAGAGAGAGAGAGAGAGAGAGACTGAGACTGACTCACGCGGTCTCCCCCTCCCGAACCCTCCTCGTGCCCCTCTCCCTCCCTCCCATGCCCCTCCGTGCCCCTCTCCCTCCCCCCCTCCTCCCCGCGCCCCTCCCAGCCCCCAAGATAAGGTTCATTTCTTGCTCCCCAAACCTGTTGCTTACCGATCCTCACACCTGGAATTTCGAAGCTTAATCAACACCTGGGTGCACCTGGGGCCTTATAGTGGCGTGACCTGACCTGACTCCGCTCTCGAAGGTCAAAGGTCAAGCATGAGCTGTAAGGTGAGCCGAGGAAGTGTGCAATTGTTCCTATTATTTTTCTTTTAGTAGGTGTTCATGGTAATGGTGAGTTCAGATTGTGGATAATAGTCACCGGATGGGAGGAGTGTGGGAGAAGGACGTGGGAGGAGGAGGAGGAGGAGAGAGGGAGGGGAGACGGTGTTTTGCTGGGTAACAAAGGACGGAGGGAGAAGGGGGGGAGGGGGGCGTGTATAGGGTCCGTTGGCAAGTGGTATTCGTGACTGCTCTCTGTTGCTGTATCTTCTCTCTTTCTGGACATATATGCGAGTAAAATAACACACACACACACACACACACACACACACACACACACACACACACACACACACACACACACACCTGCATTATCGCGTGTAACTGGATACGTCTTCATAACATCACTCTCTCACAGTTATCGTTCAAGCACGGGGCTACCGGTGAGTGGTAGCGCATATTATTTCCTTCGCTACAAACCGTCACGCACGCAGAGGGACCTTGCGACTAACTCTGAGGACCCCCAAGCACACATATTTGACAAGGCTTTCGTAGGAGTTTTGGGCATTAGAATTCTAGGGGTAGTTTAAGGGTCGGGGGGGGTTGCCTTAAAATCAAAACATATACATTTACTTATTCTTGAGATAAATAAAAATAAATAAGAATTAGGATTTTGTTTTAAGTATGGGGATGTTAATAGAAAATGGGGTTAGGGTTGCCGGGGGAGAGGTTTAAAGGGGGCTACTCTAAAATTAAGGGAAATGGGGTCAGAGTTGCCTTAATGATTCTGGTGGTAGTTTAACCCTTTTTCTGTACCATGAACCTACAGAAACACTCATTAGAACGCGGCTGATCTCCTTTTCGGCATTTGGAAATAGTTGAAGTGAGAGACGGCAGCGTCTAAGAATACAAACCTAAGGACCGAATTCTCAGACGCTTTCGGCTTCCACAACAACTATTTCCAAAGGCCACAAAGGAGAGGCGTCTG
>NC_066516.1:8245590-8338090 GCF_024679095.1 Eriocheir sinensis
ATATTATTGTTTGGTAAAATATACATCTTCGTCTGCAAGTGTGGGTTTTTTCTCATTATTGTTTGTATTTTTGTCGATTTAAAGTTTATGTCGAGTTTTTTTTTTTTTGTAGAGTTTATCGCTTATGTCGAGTGTATAGATTTTTAAAAGTAAACATAACAGGAGAAAGATGTAAAAGAAGGCATATCAAGGCGTCTTAGGAATCTTGATGAAAAGTCCTTGGAGCTCGAGTGACTTTTTTTAGAGAGGATTATAGCCGGGAATTCTACCTCCACCGGGATCATTATCTCTTGGGGTGTATGTATATATTTGATATTTTTTATGCGTTTGAAGGGTTCCTCGGAAGTCAAGGCAGGACAGCATCATTTCTGGCGTTACGATTATCATAAACAATATAAGTTCAAATTAGTTTTCTTTTCAGGTTTTTTTTTATCTTTATCATTCTTTATGAGGGGCTTAGTTAACTATAATTCCTAAAATACATATTTGTGTGAAACCTGAGATGGGGACGTGTTCGCCTCCCCTGACCTCCGGACGCCTGACTGGCAATGGCCTGCCCCGTGAAGGTCACCACATCCGCCACCAAACACCCCCTCATTTTAGGGAGACCATTCTGACCCACCCATGATCTCAGGTCACTCGGCAGGGAAACTCAGTAATCTCAGTTTGACCCCTGACCTTAGAGATCAGTAATATTAAGGATTAGTTACTCTCTTTGGACTACAAACAAACACAAATTCGGATTCGTCCCCCACGAAGAGGATCGGAACTTGGATCTCGGTAACCCCTGACCCCCCAGTGGTGAACAAATTAGACCCAGCGTGACCTGGTTTTGACCCCTCGCCCAGGACGCCCACGAACCGTCGCGGGTGTCTCTGTACAGCTGCCACGGATACAGCGGAGGATGACCTGAGAAATGGCGGCGTCTAGTGTATCCTTCACTACGGAATGGAACCTCCTTTACTGTAACACACACACACACAGACACACACACACCACCCCTTACCCCCCTCCCACCCCACACATTCTCAGACCTACGCATCGACTCTACCGGCGTATGCAAATGAGCCATTGAAGGGAGATGCTGGGGAGAGCCACGCCGCCGTAACCTGGGTAGGCCTAAGGCTCCGCCCCTCCCATGTACGCCGAGGAAAGACAAAAGAAAGGAGGAGTGTGAGTCTTTAGGGCACCGGCGAGACGCACGAGAATGGGGACCGTGAAAGGGAAAGATGGGAAGGGAGGAAGGGAGGAGGATGGTGATGGTTGGATGGGGGAGGGTATGGGGGCTGAATTGGTGGTGAAAGTACTAGGGGAGAGATAGACAGTTATATTATCTCCGTAGTTTGTGGCGGCCAGGCGGTGAAGTCGTGCGGTGCGGCCTCTAGGTGTTATGGGGCAAGGGTCGCCCCCATCACCCCCCATCAGCACCACCACCTGCTCCGTAAGTAGATATAGAGAAGAGCTGAACGAGGAATCATCATCATCCACCTTCCTTTTTTCTTTCTTTCTTACATACCTACCTCTTTCTTTTCTTCTCTTATACATTTCTTCCTCCATTCCTTCTTTCTTTTCTTTCTCCACTCATTATTTTTTCTTCCCTCCTAAAGACTGAGGAACCGAGTCGAACAAACAAAGAAAGGTGTAGGAGGAAAACTGAACGACGAAGTGCCAATACGCCTCGCCGTTCTGCACCCTTGTAACCTAGACTCCACCGACCATCAAAGGACGTCTTATGTAGTTGATTTCAATACCTGGAAGGGGGAGGAAGTGTCTGAAGGAGAGGAAAGAGAAGGCGATGGGTGAAAGTACGGAAAATGAGGAGGAAAATATCAAGATGGAGAAGATGGAAGATGATGTGTAAATAGGAATTGGGTGTCTAGAAAGGGAAGAAGATATTGCAGAAAGGGAAAGAGAAGGGGGCGGTTGAAAGGGAAGGAGAGGAAAAGAGAAGAATAAAGAGAGGAGAGGAAAGAGAAAGCGATGGGGAAAGTACTTAAGAGGAAAAGGAATATCAAGAACGTGGATAATGTTGTGTAAGTAGTAATCGGGTACTTAGAAAGGGCAGAAGATAATGCAGGAAGGGAAAGAAAAGGGGTGGTTGAAAGCAGAGGAGGGAAAAAGAGAAGACTAAAGAGAAGGTGACGGAAGATGTGCAGGAAGATTTTGAGAGAAAGTTTTAGCCTTTTGTGGCATAGGCTTGTGGGCATGAACGTATGAAAACCGAGTCTTGAAACGCCTTGATAAGATGCGTTGAATACATGTGATAAGTAGATGAGGATTCCCTTGAGTAGAGATAGTAGTGGTGAATGTTTTTGGTATTGATTGTCGTGTTACGAGTGCAATTACAGTGACACTGATGCAGATACCAATTATTATTATGTGGTGTTAGGTGTCAATGGAAGAGGTGATAAACATAACTAGAAACAAGATCAGGAAACTCAAGAATTCAATTTCAAAGGAACGATTTTAATAGAAAAATATATCACTTTGATCATATATATATAAACAAATGACTAGCACTATAAACACATGCCAGAGTCCAAAACAGATTCTTTCCGGCCTCTTTTGGCACCTCATTATAAACAATATCACGCAGCGTCAGCGAGAGGGTGTGGTAAGCGTAGCGAAGAGGGTGTGTCACTAGGGTGTGGAGGGCGTACAACTAGGCCGTGGGGGTGTCGCTATTTTGTGATAGGGTGTGAAGGATGAACCGCTAAGGAACAGTCCCCGGAGATACTTGGCGAGGACACAGCCTACGAGCTGACGGACCAGAAGAAACGGGACGGGTGGGGGGGAGGGGACGGGGCGGGGCGGTGCGGATGTCCCATGGGTTGGTGTAGTCCCTGCACACCGCCCCACTGATGCCCGACACCATTGCTCTCCACCGGGGCACTTGTCACCCACCAGCATGACGTGTAGCACCAAGTGTGGCCGCGCGCTCCTCAGTGAGTCTTGTTGCGCGGAGACTCTGGCCGCGGCGGGTGGCACTCCACCTGAACCCGCCGGCAGCCGGGGCCTTGGAGTGTGTTGAAGGTGAGGAAGCTCTCACGCCCATCAGTGGGCGTCACCTGCGTGTAGGCTTCGTATGTGTGCTCCGAGGCGGCATCACAAGGCCGCCCGTAGTTGTCTGACCCTCCCATGTTGTCGTATTGAGAGGCACCCGAGCACACCCGGCGGGTGCTGTGAGGACCCCCGTTGCTGGGATCCCCCAGATCAAGATCCGGAGGCGGCGGACAGGCAGGGGGCGGCGGCAGGATGGCGGCCCAGTTGACCTGCACGCCGGAGTCGTCGCTGTGGTGGCGCCAGGGCGTGCCCTGCTTGAGGTGGGGCGAGGGCGGCGCCAGCAGGGCCGTGGTGGCGTAGGGCTCCGTGGCCTCGTTGGGCCGCTGCACACGCGGCTCTGCGTACTCGTTGTTCAGCTGGTCGGGTCTCAGGAGGCGGGTCGAGGACAGGCTGGAGTCTTTGTCGCTCTCCGAGGGCCGCCACAGCTTGTGCTCGCTGTACATGTTGACGGAGTGGTGGTCGGGGCAGAGGGACGGGTCCTGGTACAGGGAGGGGGCGTGGGGCGGGTCAGGCGGAGGTGCCTTACGCCGCAGTCTTCTGACGTACCACGGCGTGGCTAGGAAAAGCACCACCAATAACGGAACCAAGAGGAAAGCCAACCAAGCAGGCTGAGGCGGCGCGTATAGCACCGAGCTTCCACCACCATCCCCCGCCACCTGAGCCTCCTCAGGGCTGCGGGTGTCCAGCAGCACAGGGTCGCTGGACGGCCCCGCCCCCGCCTTGGTGAGCGCCGCCACCCGCACGGTGTAGAGGCGGCCGGGCAGCAAGCCAGTCGCCTCCAGCCAGGGCGACGCCACCATCTGCGTGCTGTGGCTGCCGTTGTGGCTCAGCGTCACGCGGTAACCCAGCAGCCGCCCGCGGACCGCTGCGCCCTCCACGGCCGACCACTGGATTAGGACGGAGCCCTCATCGCGGTGAGCCACGCGCACGTCGCCGGGCGCCTCCAGCGGCACTGTGGGGAGAAGAGGTGGGGTGAGATAGACATGGAGAGGTGCACACACACACACACACACACACACACACACACACACACACACACACACACACACACACACACACACACACACACACACACACGTACCGTCCTCGGGGGTGGTGAGGGAGTAGGAGTTGGATGGCGTGCCCTCGACGCTGCGCCAGAAAGGCACCACGAAGAAGGTGTAGGGCGTAAAGGGCTTCAGGCCGTGCACCGCGTGGGAGGAGAAGGAGGATGCGGCGCCCAGCACGGTGGCCACCTGCACGCCGCCGCCGCCACCGCCCTCCGCCACCGAGTACACCAGCACGCCCTCCACCGCACCCTCGCTCGGGGCCAGGAACTCCCAGGTGAGCAGTACGCTGTCTGGCGCGGTGGCCGCGGCGCCGCTGAGGGTGAGAACGGGGCGGCCGAGGCGGCGGCGGGCCTGACGCACCTGGTCTGCGTCGAGGCCGGACTCGCGACGCTGCCTCGCCGTCACCGGGTCCGACCAGGGGCTCGGAAAGGAGGCGCCGCGGCTGCTGACAGCGCGCACCAGGAAGGTGTAAGTGTGTCCGGGGGCGAGCTGGTCCACGACGCACGACTCCTGCGTGGTGACGGCGTCAGCCACGCGCCACTCCGGCCAGCCCCGCCGCCAGTACTCCACCGAGTACCACTGTGCCCACTCACCGCCCTCCTGCGAGTTGGGCAGCCAGCTCAGCCGCACTGCCGTCCCGTTCACGTCGACCACTCGCGGCTTGGTGGGCGGCGCCGGCAGCAGCGGCAGCGGCTCGGCGTCCCCCGCATCCTCAGACACGCGCAGCGCCGCGCTCTGCTCCACGCGGCCCGTTGACGCCTCCACGTGGCAGCTGTAGATGCCGGCGTCCTCCGGGCGCACGTCCTTGATGATGAGGGCGCCGTTGTCGGGTAGCGACAGGCGAGGGTCGGGGGCGGCGTCGCCCTGTGAGAGGGGTCGTGCCGGCAGGTGGGCGGCCGGCCGGTAGTGCCAGGTGACCCGCGCCTCGGCCGCCTCGCTCACCACCTCGCAACGAAAGGTCGCCACGCCTCCGGGGGCCACTTTCTGGTCCTGTGGCCCCACGCCCACAACGGGCGGGGGCAGCGCCAGCACCACCACCACCTCCGCCCAGGCACTCACGCCGCCGCCAGTGCTCACGCCCCAGCAGTAGTAGGTACCGCTGTCCTCGGTGGCCGCCTGGCGCAGCAGCAGCGTGTGCCCGTCCTCGCTGACGGAGGCGCGGCCGCTGCTCTGGCCGGGGGCAAGGAGGGCGGTCCTGTCCAGCGTGGGGAGTCGCCACACCACCATCGGGCGAGGCTCGCCCTCCACGCGGCACGAGACACTCGCGTCCTCGCCCGCCATCACCTGCAGGTGCTGTGGCCGCTGCGTCAGCTCCGGGGCGTCGACGACGGTGAGCGTGGCACGCGCGGCGGCCCGGCCCGCCTCGCTCTCCGCCTCGCACACGTACACGCCGGAGTCCGCGGCCGCCACCTCCTGCAGCACCAGCCGCTGCTCCTCCAGCGTGGCACGCCCCAGTGGCATCTTGCCGTCCAGCCGTCGCCACGTGACCTTGGGCGACGGCGACCCCCGCGCCCGGCACGCCAGCTCCACCACCACGCCCGACGCCGCCGTCACGTTGGCCGGCCGCTCCTCGAACCAGGGCGGAGCTGCGGAGAGGGAGAGGACCTGCGTGAGGGAGTGTATGCACACACACACACACACACACACACACACACACACACACACACACACACACCATCCCCCCACCTTCCCACTCACTCCCCCCCCGCCCCCCACACACACACCTTCCCACTCACCCACCCACCCATCCGCACACACACACACACACACACACACACACTTACTCATGACGGACAGCGTCGTGGCGGGGGCCTCACGGCTGCCGGCGGCGTTGCGGGCGCGACACACGTACACCGCCGAGTCCTTCTCCACGGCATTGCTGATGACCAGGTCGCCGTCCTCCGTGACGCGGACGCGGCTCGAGTCGCTCACCTGGCGGCCGTCCCTCAGCCAGGTGACCTCCGGCCGCGGGGTGCCCCGGGGGGGCCGGCAGGGCAGGCTGACGGTGTCCCCGACGCGGGCCTTCACCGCGGGCTCCGGCACGCTCTGGAACTCGGAGGACAGCGTGGCCACGGTGAGGGTGGCGTTGCGGGAGCGAGTGGCGCCGTATCTGTTGGAGGCGACGCACCAGTAGGTGCCAGTGTCGCTCTCCCTCTTGGTGGCGGTCACGCGAAGGAAGAAGAGGGAGCCGGCGGGCAGCAGCACGCGGTGGGCGCGAGTGTCCTGCGGCGAGGTGGTCACCTCCTCGCCGTCACGAAACCACCTGATGCGGGCAGCCCCCGAGGTGGCGCAGTTGAGGGTGACGGGCTCGTTGCGGCGCACCACCACGCTGCTTGGGTGCTCCCGCAACACCGGCGGCCCATCTGGAACAACAGAAAACGAACCCAGTCAGCACCTTTGAATCTCGCCTCACCATCTTGAATACTAGTACATGTGTGCTCTATGAGTCCTTGAATTTCGTGCCTTTGCCTGACACCAAGAAGTAGCTCAACACCATTTCAGAAATGCTTCATTCATACCGGCAAGGTCAGAGGCTTAGCTTTCAATAGCATGCAGCACTGGGTTGTGTAGTTCTTATTGAGCTGTCGAGATGAAGTAATGCAGAGCAGAACCATCGGCGTCAGAATGGATATGATAGTTGTGCCTTCCCCTCATGCTGATGCTGCAGTTTCCCCTTCACCTTAACTCTGTGGTCTCCCCTTCACCTTAACTCTGTGGTCTCCCCTTCACCTTAACTCTGTGGTGTCCCCTTCACTTTAACTCTGTGGTGTCCCCTTCACCTTGACTCTATGGTGTCCCCTTCACCTTAACTTTTTGGCCTCCCTAGCCCCTTTCATCTTAAAACTTAGTGGTCTCCCTTCGGACCCTTCCGCTTAACCCCCTTATCTCCTCCCCTTCCCCTTAAACCCCTTACTTCCTCCCCTTCACCTAACCTTCCTCAATTCTCCCCTTCCCTTTAATCTCCTAACCTTCCCCCATCTAACCTTAGCGCGGCCAGACCCACCAAGACCCAACCAGCAAGGCAACAGTTTACGGGGTGCAGAGGGAACCCCACCGAAACTTATGACCCAGGTGAGCAAATCTTTCCATCATTCGGGCAACTCTTCTCCCGCGGCAGCCCGGCACGCCCCAGCACACCCTGCCCTCAAATCATCGTTAATCTCCGGAACAGCGCGGCAGCCGAAGGTAATAGGTGCCCAGCGAAGCCATTACTGCTAATTGCTCTTGTAAACAACTCGGTGAAGTGAAGGGAAAAAAGGGGGAGAAGAACATATCGACAGGCTAATTGATCGCCTAATTATGTGATCTATCCCGGCGATGGGTAATGATGTTGAAGGAATAAGTGAGAGAGAGAGAGAGAGAGAGAGAGAGAGAGAGAGAGAGAGAGAGAGAGAGAGAGAGAGAGAGAGAGAGAGAGAGAGAGAGAGAGAGAGAGAGAGAGAGAGAGAGAGAGAGAGAGAGAGAGAGAGATGAGGTCACTGGGTCCTGGATGTAAATTGTGTTGCTCTGGATTTGATGACATATAATTACTGTAGTGTTCCCTTCCCCCCGACCCTCCAGCGGCGCGGCGTGGACCTATACAGCAAGCAGGCAATTACCGCGGCCAGGTGTGACGTTGTGGGAAAAAAAAAGTAGAACGTATCATTAATTCGACTTTATAATGAACGTTAAGAATTATATGAAAAAGAGGTGCAACTGGAGGTTTGAGTTAGGCATATTCCCTCGTATATTTTATCTTGCAGTGTACTACCTTACGAATTAAATAAAATAAAAAACTGGAAGGTTTTGTTGGGCATAATCTCGTTTTTATTTTAACTGCACGCAACAGGAAAAAAATACAAGCTTATAATCAACGTTTCGAGCTATAAATCGTAAAATAAAATGAGTACTAATCAAACGCAAAATAAAGACTAAAATACCTAATGTTCGCTGTGTGTTTGTTTATCATTAATTCAGTCTTACAATGAACGTTGTGAATGATCAAAAGAGGTGTTACAGTCGGCTTGTGTTCGGCATACTACTCCCTCGTATATTTGATCTCACAATGTACGCTACGAATTATGAAAATGGTCGAATTATATAAAAAAAGAGCAACTGGAGGCATGTGTTGGGCATATTCCATCATAAATCTTCTACATAATGCACGGAACAAATAAAATAAAACAAGCATATAATCAACGTTTCCAGCTACAAATCGTAAAATAAAATGAGTAATCAAACGCAAGATAAAAACAATGTTTGCAGGGTTTTTTTCTGTGTGTGTGTGTGTGTGTGTGTGTGTGTGTGTGTGTGTGTGTGTGTGTGTGTGTGTGTGTGTGTGTGTGTGTGTGTGTGTGTGTGTGTGTGTGTGTGTGCTCAGGAATATAATTATAACTCAAGCCTCATTTATCTTTTTTCTCTTACCTGTACATTATTTTTCTTTATTGTGATGGAATTAATTAGGGTTCCTCCGCGTCCAGGCTAGATTATCTCCATCCTCTTCGTCGTCTTTTTAGGGTTATTTAGAGGCCACAACTTTACTACTACTACGACATATATTCGGGACTTGATCTTTCTTACTAACGAGTCATAGAGAGATAGCATCGTTTCCGGAGCCCTGTACCTCGAATTTTTGGCCATGAAATCCGAGCTCCTGTTAACTTTTATGCTCTCCGCTGCGGCCGCTAATTGGAATGTTTTGAGATCACGGCCGGAGATTGTGGCGGAAAGTTTTCTTCGTTTACTTTTAGTTGTGTGTTATATTGTTCCTTGGTTGTCTTCCTGTGCTGTGGAAAGGCCCGTGTAAGGGTGTGTTTTGGGGATGCAGGGAGGGAGGGAGGGAGGGAGGGAGGGAAGGAGATAGATAGATAGAGAGATAGACAGACTAACACACACACACACACACACACACACACACACGGTCAGTTTCTCAGTCTGTAAAGAAACTGTGTGTGTGTGTGTGTGTGTGTGTGTGTGTGTGTGTGTGTGTGTGTGTGTGTGTGTGTGTGTGTGTGTCTATCTCTCTATCTGTCTACCTCCTTCCCTCCCTCTCTCCCTCCCTCCCTGCATCCCCAAAACACACCCTTACACGGGCCTTTCCACAGCACAGCTTTCGTTAGTATGTATTCCAACAATTCTTCATTGATTAACTAACTTTTTTTTCTTGATTTCAGGTAAGAACGGATACGGAACATCGACAGAATCTTCTCTCCCTCCGTGAACTCAGGTAAACTAACACCTTAAACGTCTCTGTATTCTCTGAGTCTCATTTGTTTCAACTCATGTATTATGCACGAAGCCGTGGGATGGGATGCTGCGAAGGGACAAGGGTTGGTATTTTCAGACGCTTCTAACTCTCACATCAACTATATCCAAAGGCCGAAAAGGAGATCAATCGTGTTATAATGAGTGTCTTTGTAGGTTCATGGCACAAAGGAAAGAAACTACCAGATGGGTCATAAAACTACCTTTGCAAATGCCCCAAAGTCTTACGCAAGCCTTGTCAAATGTGTGTCCTTGACCTCAGAAATGTTTAAGTATACTCCCTAAAGTGTAGTGTATAAGAGACCTAGATGCAAACAGGCTCTGCGAATAAAGTGATGTTAAAGAATGTGATGGCTTTGGATCGATCATATAAATCAGCTCTCGTTCTCCGGTCATTACAGCCTCATGTTTTATTTCTGCGTTCACCCATTCTAACTATCATCTTTAATATCCTTCCTTCCTTCCTTCCCTAGCCATCGTCTATCCTCTCCCTCCTCTCCTTCCCTCGTAATCTATGGTGTGTGTGTGTGTGTGGGGGGGGGGGGGGGAGAGATTTCGTACCTTCCCTATGTTGGTGTATGGAGAGAAACAGGCAGCAGAAAGTGAGGAAGGATTGAAGGGAAGGAAAAGAGAGAGTGAGAGAGGGAGAGAGTGAGTAGCCGTGGGTATTCTCTCTTCCCCTCTCTCCTCTCCCTCCATCCCTCCCTCCCTCCCTGACAGATGGGTCCTACTGCGAGGCATGACAGTTCCTTAGAGTATTTTTCCCTCCCCAAACCTACTCCCTTATTCTCTCTCCCTTTCACCCTTGGAATTACGAGGCATGAACGTCGACCGTGGCACAGAAGGGAAGATGACTCGTTTAGAGAGAGAGAGAGAGAGAGAGAGAGAGAGAATCACCCTTTTTTCACATAACCATATTTTTTCTTTCTCCCTTATCTTTCCTGATTCTCTTTCTCGCCTTCCCTCCCTTCCCTACCTTTTACCCTCCATCACATATCACCATTTACATAACCATATTTTTTCCTCAATTCTCTTTCCTGATTCTCTTTCTCGCCTCACTAACACCTTACTTTCCATTCCCTTCCCTTCCCTTGTCGTCTCTACCCTTCCTTTAACCCTCCATCAAGCGTCACCATCACCTTCTACCTCACTAACCTCCCATCTTCGCTGTCCTGAGTCTGCCACATCGCGCCTCACAATCTCTGTTTCTCACCACCACCACCACCACCACCGCCACCACCACTCAAGGAATCTTCCAATCTTCGCCTTCCACGCAATATTTCCTTCTTGTCGCCTCTTCTTAAAAGTTCATATGTTTTTTTGTGTTTACGGTCAACACAAGGAATGATTCTACTTCGTTAAATCTTTCGTGTTATTATCTGAAGCATCACTATGACGTTTCTTTAAGTCAATATCAGTAAATTTTCGTCTCTCTCTCTCTCTCTCTCTCTCTCTCTCTCTCTCTCTCTCTCTCTCTCTCTCTCTCTCTCTCTCTCTCTCTCTCTCTCTCTCTCTCTCTCTCTCTCTCTCTCTCTCTCTCTCTCTCTCTCTCTCTCTCTCTCTCTCTCTCTCGTAAAGGATTAAAATCTGCCATTGATTCCACGAAGAGCGCAAAACTTGGATATTCTTAAATGCTTCCGACTCTGATATCAGTTATTTCTACATGCCAATAAGGAGGTGAAATGCGTTCTAATGAGAGTTCTTTTACTTTGATGGTAGAGAAGATTAGTCGGGCTACCAACAGAGTCATAAATCTACCCAAGGAAAGGTCTACAACTCCGATGAAAGCCTTGTCAAATGTGCGGGCTTGGGCGACGAAATGGTTAATATTATGTCCCTTTTGTAGCGGCCTTTTATTTTATTGTTTTCTTTTGTTTTATTTTTTGCCCTTGAACTGCTTCCTCTACTGTAAAAAAAAAAAAAAACGAACGTAATGAATCTTAAATTAATACCGAGGTAAACGTAATGAAATAACGTTAGCGAGAAAAAGATGTGTCAAATAATTTCTTCGTGTAGGTAAGTTGACGTCTCAGCCTCAGTCGTTCCTCTTTAAAAGGTCGAGATTCAGCCACTCAGTATGTTTTTTTTTTGGTAAGTTATTGGAGGAAAGTTATTAAAATTATTGATGAGGTCTTAGGAAGTGTGTGTGGGGGGGGGGGGGGAGGAGTGTGTGTGTGTGTGTGTGTGTGTGTGTGTGTGTGTGTGTGTGTGTGTGTGTGTGTGTGTGTGTGTGTGTGTTAGAAGATTTTTGGACCTTTTTCCATGCCTCTAACATCACACACACACACCCACACACACACACACACACACACACAGTGAGAGAGAGAGAGAGAGAGAGAGAGAGAGGCCTATCTTATCTGTATTTGTTTGTCTGAAGCGAAGTCAAATGTTTGCTCTCTCTCTCTCTCTCTCTCTCTCTCTCTCTCTCTCTCTCTCTCTCTCTCTCTCTCTCTCTCTCTCTCTCTCTCTCTCTCTCTCTCTCCCTCTTATTACTATCCACTTCTCGTCCCATTTCCATGACTGATCCTGAACGCTGGTAGTGGTGCTGGTTATAACGGTGATGATGGCAGACCTATTAGGCGTGCCAGTGACCGGTAGTGGGCGGTGGCAATAGTTACGAATGTGAAAACCATGTCGGGCGTAATGGAGGCTGTTTGGCCGATGGTGGTTGGTGGTGGTCCTGATGACGGTGGTGGCGGTGTGTTGTGGTGGAAGTAGTGTGAGAATGAGAGTGAAAGAAGGAAGGAAAGAGAGATACATGTAAGAAGGGAGGGTAGAGGTGGAAGTGAAGAGATACCTAGTGATACTGTTGAGAATGAGAGAGAAAGAAAGGAAAGAAGAGTAAAAACGAAGGGTTGGGGTAGAAGTGATGAGATGGTGATAGTGTTCAGAATGAGAGGAAGAAAGTAAGAATGGAAGGGTTGAGGTGGAAGTGATGAGATGGTGATAGTGTTGAGAATGAGAGAGAGAAAGAAGGAAAGAGAGAGATACAAGTTGGAATTTGGAAGGGTTGAGATGGAAGTGGTGGGATGGATGGCAAGGGACGGAGCTGGTGATAATTGATGCTGGTCTGAGTGTATATTGTTGTGAGTGTAGCGGTTTCTATGTTGTACTTATGAATGGATGAGTATTATGCTGACCCTCCCACTTGGGCCCCCCCCCCCCCCTCCGCCTCTCTTCCCAGCCTCTCATTTCCATCCATCCATCTCTCTCTCTCTCTCTCTCTCTCTCTCTCTCTCTCTCTCTCTCTCTCTCTCTCTCTCTCTCTCTCTCTCTCTCTATCTCTCTCTCTCTCTCTCTCTCTCTCTCTCTCTCTCTCTCTCTCTCTCTCTCTCTCTCTCTCTCTCTCTCTCTCTCTCTCTCTCTCTCTCTCTCTCTCTCTCTCTCTCTCTCTCTCTCACACATTAGAGCATCCCCAACACACACACACACACACACACACACACACACACACACACACACACACACACACACACACACACACACTCAGTATTCCTCACACATCCTCCTCACTCCGGCTAACCAACTTTCCTCTGTCCTCATCAAGCTCTGTCCTTTTTTTTTTCTTCCCTTCTCCCCTCCTCCCTTCCTGCCTTCTTCCGCCTCCTCACCCTTCCCTCCCTTCCTTCCTCCCTCCTTCCCTCACGCTATCTCATCCCCTCGACGACCGTCACCGCACCTCCCCAAGCGTGACCACAAGTACAGCTGCTACTGTCCTTCGAGGCTGCTGTTAACATGTTGCCTTACAAGCCCTTTGGTCTTGTCGCCGGTTGTAAATTGCCCCGTTACTCGCTTGTTACCCCCTTGTCGCCGGCCGCTACTACTGCCACCAATCCCCCGGCACCACCGTCCCATCCCCGCCACCCTTCCCTCGGAGCTCTGTTACCATCACGGGCAGCGCGTCTTGTACAACCTCGTAAAGGGTGTTAGTATAGTCCCTGTGGTAGTTTAGGGTGCTGGTAAGTACGATGGGACTGTGTAGAGATGACGCTAAGACGAAAGTGGCCGAGAGAAATGCCTTTGTTGTATTAGCATAAAAGCAGCAAAGCTTTACCATTGGATCGCTTATTGTTCACTCTATAGTCCGTAGTTCAATTTGTGATTTTCTTCCAAAGAGACGAATAGCTCTTGTTCTTGCATTCTCCCGTCCAAAATGTATTCGACTGCTGTTTATCATGCATTTGCCAGGTCGCGTGAAGCTGCCATTATCATTTCTCGTCTCAAACAATCATAGTTCCATATCACGCCATCTTGTTTTCCGTCTTCGACATCGGCTATTACCAAAACCTTCCTTGATAGGGATTCATCATACCACTTCTTTCTATCTTCACTCTTTCTGTTTGACCGTACAGCAGCAGCACATCTCGGTTTGTACCTTGTGCCACAAGACTTGTCCGTGCCACACCTTTCCCACACCGCCTTGTTCCTGACCATATTCTGCGTACCTTATAGATGTTCCCTGGCATGTTTATTTCCAGTGCTCTCACCCTTAACCTTTCCAGATCACGCCACACAAGTGCTTCACCTCCAGACACTACTGCCGACCTCACGATCCCCGAGTACGAGTAGTGTCTCTTGCTGCATGCATTCCGTATTGCCCGTACTATGTTGCTTGGGTCTTTCACAGTTCCCGCTCCTTTTCTTTATTCAACCCCATTCCCAATATCAGTGTCTACCTCTTCTTCCATTTACATTACTAGAATCCTGAATATTTCCCTCCACTTCAAGGACTCCACCACTTAGCTTTACATTATCTCTTCTTCCTTTTTCCTTAACTTTTTACTTCAGACCTCTTGCCTTACTTAATATTCATCAACAATATGACCGTAACATCTTAAATCATGTTGCAGAAGCGTTCAACACCGTGGTATATTTGCGTTTTACAGTTGGGCCATAGCAGTCGAGATTGGATGGTTTTCTTGGTTTCGTGTACTGAGAATCGAATGACCCACCACATGAACATAAATCACGTCCCTTTAGTTACACCAGTTTGGGGGAAAGTCAACCTGTTAGTTCGTACATATTTACTGAACAGAACGAGAGAGAGAGAGAGAGAGAGAGAGAGAGAGAGAGAGAGAGAGAGAGAGAGAGAGAGAGAGAGAGAGAGAGAGAGAGAGAGAGAGAGAGAGAGAGTTTTTATTATGATTTTTTTCTCCCGTTTATAGAAAAAAAATTGGTGATCTATAGTAGGCCTAACAGACCAATTTTGTCGTTTTTCGTCTTTTGGATACACACAAAACACACACACACACACACACACACACACACACACACACACACACACACACACACACACACACACACACACACACGCGCACACACACACACACACACACACACACACACACACACACACACACACACACACACGAGAGAGAGGGAGGAAAACGAAGAGAAAAAACGAGAGGAGGGAGAAAACGAAGATTACGATATTGATAATGAATGAAAAAAAACGAAAGTCAGATAACACAAAAGCAACATTAAACGAGCTTCTTCATTACTGTACCGACTCGTCTTTGTGGGGAGAGGGGAGGGAGCAGAGCATCCTCCTCCCTCCTCTTCCCCTCCTCCTCCTCCCTTCCCACCACACCTTCGTGAGACGCCCGTTACGGCCCGACGAGGCACGCCCTGCTGACCACGCGGGACATGCTGGACCGGAGTGGAGGCACGGGGGAAGGGAGGGGCGGGAGGAGGGTGGCCGCGGTAGGTTACGAGGCCACCAGTGTCCTGCCCGCCCTCCTCACCCTAACCTAACCACTACCCTCTCGCGAAGACTTAATTACGGGCCCATATTATCTTCCCTTTGAATCGTGGTGAAGCTTCGGCCCTTTTCTTGCCCCTTCTTCCTGCGTCCCCCCCAACCCGAGGATTTTTTTTCTTTCACCCCGTCCCTCTCCATTACCTGAGACCTATGGGAGATTATCCTTCATCCGGCGAGATTTAGTACGAGGAGAGGCCCTTTTGGCGTGAGAACGGGGAGGTCGAGGTCGGTGTCTTAAGTGTAATCCGGTGTAAGTAAACATAATCTCCCCGCGAGGTTCTTGCCGGCCCAGTGAGGTGAGGCTGAAAGGTTGCATCTTCCTTATTAGTCTAAAGTCCGTGTTCATAAACGTATCGGAGCCTCAGTTCGCCCGTTTGAAAAGCCTCTCGCCGTAGAAGTTGCTGTAGCTTTTAATGGACTGTTTTGTGATCCTGGTGATGGTTTTACACGAACTGGAAAATCACCTCCCATGAAAACCTGGTTAATCTTCTCTGTGGCCTTAGAAAATAGTCGTAATGGGAGCCCGAGACGTTTAATAATATGGACCTATTATTGAGGTCATGTCTCACTAGCCCTTTCCACTGCCCGTTGATGAGCGGCAGCGGCGTGCGTGTATACCAGCCTTGCATTAACGTTGAAGGCTTAAAGTTGTGTGGGGCGCTTTCACAGCCTCTGCCGCTTGAGTCTCCAGGGCACTGACTGTTGTCGCTGCTCCCTTGACACCTGCTCCTCCTTTGCATCTTCTCCCAGGCGTTGCTTTCATCCCTTTCTTAGCACCTTCCCCCACATGCCTGCTTACACCATGCTGTCATCTATCCTCTTTACTAACACCTCTCTGAACACTACTCACATCTGCATTACCTCGTTTCATTGCTCCACATACCCCCCCCCCTTCCCTCACACCTGTACATCTTCTATCCCTCCACCTAATAGTCATCTGGTTGGGCACTTGACGCCTCCCACTTTGTATCATATCAGCAAAAAGAAAACGAAAAGTCGCTCACAGCTTACTATAGAAAAAATATTGAGAGGCGTGACTGTGGGCAGACTGACGGAGGTAATTCTGAAGTGGGAAGTTGACAGGTGTGAAGCACCCTAAGAGAGAGAGAGAGAGAGAGAGAGAGAGAGAGAGAGAGATCTAAATCAAACACCAAGTCTCTAACAATAAAATAAAGTGCATGAGATAAAAGCAATTTATTATTTTATTTTTTGGGGGGGTGAGGTCAGGCGATGTTGCGTTTAGTGTAATTTTGTCGTTTTTTTTTATTGATTTTCCTTTCTTCGATCACTATAAATACCACGAAGATGAAATGTATGAGAGAGGAATGTGACTTTTAAACAGTGAAATGAGTGGAACCAGAACGCGAGACAAAAGGAAAACATATTGACAAAAAATCGATAAAAGTACAGTTACACAAGGCACGAAACACACACACACACACACACACACACACACACACACACACACACACACACACACACACACACACAGGGTCAGTCAGTCAGTCAGTCAGTCAGTCAGTCTGACCTCCTGGGTTTTGTGCAGGTGTGAGGTTGCAGCCGTACCCAAAGATCCGTCACTTGAGATCAAAGCTTATTCGATGAGGCAGACAGACAGACAGACACAGACACACACACAGACAGACACAGAAGAAACCCAGCGAAGAGAGGAAGGAGAAAACAAAGCATCTTAATAGCCAAACCGAAATACTAGAGAAGGGGAATCTAATCGGCCATTGTGTCTGGCTGGGCGGAGCGTCACTTTGGTCGCCTTCACCAGCAGCAGCAGCGGCGGCCACTGACAGCCAGCCAGGTGCCGTGACACTACCCCGGCGTTACCTGACCCTTGTGGTGAACCGATATCAAGGCCGCCACCACAGAGGGAGGAGGAGGAGGAGGAGTGGAAGGAAGACGAGAAGACGGTGTTGGGGAGGAGGTACGGAAGGAAGGATGTGAGGAGGATGAGGAAGAAGAGGAGTAGGTTTGGAGTGAGGAATAAGAGGAGGAGAGAGTGTGGAAGGAAGAGAAGACGGGGTTGGGGAAGGATGCGGAAGGAGGAATATATGGAGGAACAGGAGGAGGAGGTGCGGAAGGAGGAATAAGAGGTAAAGGAGGAGGAGGAGGAGATGTGATATAGGCAAATCTAGAAACAGGGAAAGAAAATGGTCGTAAACGTGAATAGAGACGATATGAGTGAAAAAAAAAAAAGCAGAAAGGTGTTGACAAGGCGTTGCTTCCGTCCTCTCAACCACCACCTCTCCGAACCCCGGCAACCCATCCTTTCTTTCCCATTCCCTTGCCACCAGCCACCCAGCTAGCCGAAGCAAGCCGAGAACCGAGGCCGGCTGGAGTCGTGAGCGTATGCAAATCGGGAATGTATGCAAATCCGCCGAAACTGTTGCTTCCAAGCGAAAGTCGAATTTCCCGGTCAATTCCGAGCCGAAATAGCCCCGTTGTTTTGCATTCCCTTCCGCACACAAGTCTGTCACCCAGGAGCTTAATCGTCGCGCTGCAGGTTTGCCGCGGCGGAGGAGAACTAATGTGATGGGGGGCGGAGGGAGGTGACGAGAGGGGGGGGGCGGCGTTAGTGTGTGTGTGTGTGTGTGTGTGTGTGTGTGTGTGTGTGTGTGTGTGTGTGTGGATGCCGGCGAGCCTGTTCGAGCCGTGGCCTTGTGGCACTCGCATTCACCTGCCTGCCTGCTTACGTCACCATATGACTACCTACCTACCTACCTACTTACCTGCCTACCTACCTACCTGCTTACCTGCCTCTGTTGACAGCCTACCTGCCTCCCATGCCTGATTGCCTCACTCCGCCCTACCTCACAGTCCTGCCTGATAAATTTCCGCTTCACATCCTTTCCCCATTCACTCGCGGTCGATAAGTCTCTCGTGAAGTATTCAAAGTTGAGGATGCACTGATGTGTGTGTGAGAGAGAGAGAGAGAGAGAGAGAGAGAGAGAGAGAGAGAGAGAGAGAGAGAGAGAGAGAGACGTCCATACAGTCTTAAAAATACTGATGCATGTCTTTCCATTGACGTCGGTGTACGTGACTCTAGTGCTCTCTCTCTCTCTCTCTCTCTCTCTCTCTCTCTCTCTCTCTCACATCAGTGCATCCTCAACTTTGAATACTTCATGAGAGACTTATCGACCGCGCGTCACCGTGGAGCCGAGAGGAAAGGTCAGGCCGGCCAGCGACACCCCCGCGGCGACACCTGGGAAGGCCACGTCGGGGGTGTGAGGATCGATTCTCAGCTCGCCTCGGCCCACCATCACGCAAACAAAGGGAGGGAGAGAGCGAGCAAGATAATGGAAAGTTAAGCGGGTGTGGTTCCAATTGTCATTACTGTCGAAATAAAAGTTAAAGCACGGTGGTGGTGTGAGGCAGACGGAAGGGAAGAGTCTCACTGAAGGGAATGAACGGGACGGGACGGTGATGATGATGTGGCAGGGCGAGGTGAGTGAGAAATGGATGGGAGGTAACGGTGAGCAGGCGAGTCATAAAAGCCAGTTAATTGCACACATAAACGCAGGAAATGAATGAAGGGTTAATGGCGACGCATGACGCTGGTGGAAATGTGAATCCGTTGGAAATGAGAAGGAAAGATAAATAGTTAATAAGTGGGAGGGGTTGAGAGAGAGATCAAGTGACCTAAATGTGATATTTCAACTTTGAAAGCATGTGTGTACATAGGTATGCATATACATATTTTTTTATATAAATTCTTGTTCATTTGTTTTACAATATAATTTCCTCCGCGAAGTTTAATTTGGGAACTATTAATACACAACTAGAATTTCGGTCAAGATACTGGTAAGGCAGTATCAACAGGCGGGTTCAGAAGCAGTATATGTTGGTATGAAAAGAAAGTAAATGGAAAACAATGAATAGCAAGTTAATACTAAAGGACGCCGAAAGGCGTGGACCAACCAGTCGGTGCCAAGTCCTCCTTACCTGAGTATACGCCGGGGGCCCCGAGGAGGCACAGCAGCAGAACCGCCGCCGCAGAAACCATCTCCGTTCACTTGGCAGCGACACTCGCCCCGACACTCGCTCCGTCACGCATTATTCCGCTGGGCACTCACTGCCTCGCCGCTCCTTCACACACTCCCTTCGTCAATAAAAAAACATCAACACGGACTTGGCTATCTTTCCTCTCCTGCCGCTTCAAAAACTCAACTCGCGAACATAAAATTAACTTCCACACGCGGCGGGCTCCTCGCCGCGGGGAGCGACACACACTGGAGCCGCGTCGTTGCCAGTGAGGCACGTGGCTGCCGATAAAGTTTCGTTTCAGTGATGGGAGGGAGGAGGAAGAAGAGGAGGAACGAAATCACAAAGTTTGCAGCGCCAGACGTACACGTTCTCCACCCCCAGAGTCTCGCCTCTGACTGACCGTGGCCGTGCAGCGGCGGCGGCGCCGCGGCGGGCGTTGTGCCGGGAGGGGGGGCGGTGGGCGGGGTCTGGGTGGCGGTGGGCGGGACTGTGGGTGGGGTGCGCGCGGGGCGGCAAAAGGGACCACAGCACGAGTCACCTTCGGGCAAGTAACAGCTGCCCGCTGGACCGCCACCACCACCACCACCACCGCTCCACTTCCGCCCTAAAGGTGGTGCTGAATGAAATTATCAAGTGGCGTCGGCGGTGACTTCGTTTTCGCGGCAGCCACTCATTCCGGAAGAGGGAGCCACAGTGGGGAGCCCGCTTGCCTGCTGGGGGAAAGGGGAGTAGCAGGAGATTTGGGAGGAGACATGACTGGATACACTATTGGTCATTTTTCTGGTAGTAATTACACATTTCCTCTCTTTTGTTGTTGATCGAGTAGGAGTTGGTATTTCTCCAGGATGACCTAACTGTCCTAACACATTTCTCATCGTCTCTCCACTTCTTCCGGTAAAAGTCTATCGGATCCTCCCTGGTCTTCTCTCCATCCATCACTCGGTAGCTCACAATCTCTCCCTCCCTCTTTGTCAGTCTCCATTCTCCTTTCCCATTCTTAATATAAACTGCACTGTACCCTCCTCTTCCTCCTCCTCCAGATATTATAACTCATGTGGACACGGTCTTCATTGAAATTAAAAGTAAGTCTCGTAAAATAGTAGTTGGACTAATCTATAGACCGCCAGGGCAGACTCTTGATATCGACCACGCGTTAAGTGAATTAATATTTGAAACAAGTAGCAGCTGCGAGGCAGTAATTGTGGGGGACTTTAACTTGCCAGTGAAAAGATGGGGCGAACCGTTGAACTCTCATACAGGACTTGACCTGTACACAAATTTATTAGAAAGTGATTTACATCAACACGCTCAAGAACCGACTCGGGAAAATAATATACTTGACCTTATCTTTTCAACGACAGCTGATCTAGCTAACGAAGTAAATGTTGGTCCAGTTTTTAGTTCTAGCGAATACCGAACAATCACATTCAGCATCAAGATGAATGAAAGTAAAGCAATTGCTAGTAAAGAAAAGGTGCCAAATTATCAGAGAGCGAATTTCGGAAGACTGATCAATTTTAAATAATTCTGACTGGACTGTAATTTCGACGGAAACAGATATTGATAAATTGTGGGAGGCCTTCACCACAATATTGAACAATGCCATAAGCATATGCGTACCCTCTCGTAACATATTTTCCACTATTAAGAAAAAAAACAAATCAAAATACGAAGAATGCAAGGCGATCTAATAGAAGTGTTTAAAATGTTTAAAGGATTCAGTGATATTAATGAGGAAGATTACTTTACAGTTGATCTATTAAACAGAACAAGAAGAAATAACAATTTCAAGGTAGGTGGTAAAAGATTTTCGTCGCACTAAGCAAAACACTTCTTCTAGCTTTGGCTGGAGGGATGGGGGGGAGGAGCCTTCGCCTTTGCTGTCCTTCATCTTCCACCTTTGATTAGATAGTTAGTGTAGCTTGTCACAAACAGCCTCGTAAGGACCATCAGGTCTGCTGCTGTTTGTTCTTCCTTTGTGTTTCTTTGTGTTCTTTTTCATCCTCCTCCTCCTTCCGCTTCCTCTTTACTTTCCTTCCCTTCTTGCCGTTTGTCGCCCCATCCTCTCCAGGTGTCCAGCTTTCTTTCCTTCCTTCCTTTTCTCTTCTTCCTGCCCGCTGACTTTCCATTCCTCATACCTTTTTCTCTCATCTTCCTTTCCTTCCCTTCCACCTGAACAACCATTTAAATGAAAAGGGAAATGTAGGAATTGGTAAAACGTTCACACACACACACACACACACACACACACACACACACACACACACACACACACACACACACACACACACACACACACACACACACACACACACGTAGGTGGTGGCTGAACAGATAGCAAGACGGCCCCGCGTTCAGGAGGACACGAGTTCAATCCCCGACCGGTGCCACCAAGCTGGGATTTTTCAGCCGCCGCCGAGTGGCTTAAAACTATCTACATGCTGTCCAGAAGACCACCTATCTACCCGGACTCTAGATTCTAGGATTAAAGATGAGCTCCGGGAGGGCAGCATGAGCCAATGCAAGATGGCGTCAATATAAACACTCGCCTGCGCCAGAACAGGCTGGGCCGACCATCAGGACCCACCGGGAAGAAGCCTTGGACCGACCATCAGGATCCACCGGGAAGAAGCCTACCGGCGCAATAGGTCAAGACGTAAAACACACACACCAGACCAGACCACCTCACCAACACCCACTTCACACTCATTCCTTCCTCTCCTGTTTTTCGCCTTCCTCCCCGGTCCCTTCCTCTCGTTCCTCCCCATCCCTTCCCTGCCCCCTCCCTGCCTTGCGCTCACTTAACAAGGGTGCCAGACATAGGGAGCAGGACACAGGGCCTTAACTCACTCACTCGTTCTCAAAAGTTACCCAGAGCAGTCCGTCACCCCGTCACTCCCTGCCCTCACACCCCTTCCCCTTCCTGCCTGCCCATCATCCTTCTCTGGTTCCCTTTCTCCCTCTCCCTCCCTCCCTTGCACCCTGTCCTCACCTCCACCGTGGCCGCTTCGTCTGCCCTTCACCCTCACCTCCCTTGCCAAATATAGTTGTCCTCCCTTCCTTCCCCCTTACTTGTCCCCCTCTTCCTGCCTCTTCTTCCTCTTTCTCCTCCTTTTCTTTCTCACTCATTCATTACTTGCTCGTTTCTTCCTTCTTCTGTTTCTTCTTCCCTGTTGTTGTTGTTGCCCTCCTCCTTCTCATCTTCCTCCTCCTCCTCCTCCTCCTCCTCCTCCTCCTCCTCTAATGCGGTGATATTGTAATGTTATGAAAAGACTTAGATTACATTTTTACTGTCATCTAAAGCTTTCAGATTTAAGTTTTATCGACTGTTTGTTTTCATTAGTAGTAGTAATAGTAATAGTAGTAGTAGTAGTAGTAGTAGTAGTAGTAGTAGTAGTAGTAGTAGTAGTAGTAGCAGCAGTAGTAGTAGTAGTAGTAGTAGTAGTAGTAGTGGTAGCAGCATTATTGATATCATTCTTGTTGTTGTTGCAGTTATTATTTATGTTATTGTTGTCATTACATTGGTCATTATAACTCTTCCTGCTTTCATTCTCCCCCTCCTCCTGTCTCCTGTCACCCCCCTCACGAAAGCCGCTTCAAAACTCTCTCAATCTCTTCCCTCGTTTCCTCTTCTCTCAAACTTTTTATCTGCCTGTCTTTGTCTGTCTGTGTCTCTCTCTCTCTCTCTCTCTCTCTCTCTCTCTCTCTCTCTCTCTCTCTCTCTCTCTCTCTCTCTCTCTCTCTCTCTCTCTCTCTCTCTCTCTCTCTCTCTCTCTCTCTCTCTCTCTCTCTCTCTCTCTCTCTCTCTCTCTCTCTCTCTCTCTCTCTCTCTCTCTCTCTCTCTCTCTCTCTCTCTCTCTCTCTCTCTCTCTCTCTCTCTCTCTCTCTCTCTCTCTCTCTCTCTCTTCCTTTCTTGTTCTTTCTTCTTTCCCTGCTTTATCATTCCTTCTTCAGTTACTTTATTTGCCTGTCCACCACCCATCATAAGTAATTTCGTCACTTCCCAATTCTTCCTCTACTTTCCTCCTCTCCCTCCCTTCTCACGAAAGCTGCCTTAACCCTTAATCTCTCTCCCTCCCTTTTTTTCCAATTCTCTCATACTCTGTCTATATATTTGTCTTTGTCTGGGTCTGTATTTCTGTCTGTCTTGTCTGTCTTCTTCTTCCTCCCTTGCTTTACCCTTCCCTCTCCAGTTACCTCATTTGCCTTAGTCCACCCATCATTATTTCGCATCCCTCGTCACCTCTTCATCCCTCCTCCCCCCCTACCCGCCTCTCCACCCTTCCTAACTTCGTCTCCGCACGCCTCCACTTTCTCCTAACCTCTCGTTACCTGCCTTACCCCTCCATCTCTTCCAACTTTACTCTGCCTCACCTTTTTCCTCCGCCTCCCTCCTCCTTTCCTCCGCACCCTCCTCCCCCCCTCCTCTCTCCCAGGCCAGACATTTGCAGAAACTCACTACATAAACTCGGCTAAAAGGATAGGAAGGAGAGCATTGAGGGAGGAGGAAGGGAGCGACGGAGGAAGGGAGGGAGGGCATGAGGTAGGGAGGGAAGAAGGGAGGGAGGGAGATATAAATGACTTGGCGGAAAAGAAGCAGAGATAGAGGAGGAAACCAACGGAAACAGCCATGAAGTAAGAGAGAGAGGGAGGGAGGAGAAAAAGGAGGAGAAGGAGGAGGGAGAGAGAGAGAGAGGAAGACGAGCTTGCAGCGAAGGAAGTGGGTGATGGAAAGGAGAAACAAAGATGGAACGCAAGAAAACCATTAGCGCAAAATACAAAGTAAGAATAATAAAAATAAGAAACTAAAAATAAAGAGAGACCCCCAAAGATGCCATTGAGACAACAAACACAAAAAAGCTGCAAAAAAACTCTGGAGAAAAGTTATAAGGGAAGGTAAATGAGGGAGAAGAAGTAGGAGGAGGAGAAGAAAGAGAAAAGAAGGGAGAGAGAGGAGAAGAAAGTGGCTATTACCGGAGGGGGAAGGGCAAGCATGGCTGGTTATCTCCCTAATTATTGTCTTATCTCTCCCCCTTGCTAATGTTGGCCCACGGCAGCGGCCCCGCCACGGCCAGGCAGCAGTTTTTAGCTACTCGGCACCATATCAATTACCATGAGACCATACGCCTTCCACATGGTTCATATAGTAAGCTTTCTTGTGTTTATTTCCTCTTGCCTACGACTTAAGCATTTCAGGGAGGGTGTTTTCATATGATTTACTGTATATCCTCCTGCCTACGACTTAAACGTTTCCAGAGGGAGTATTCACATTATTTAGTAAGCCTTCTTGTTTCTGTATTTCCTCCTGCCTACGGCTTAAACATTTCAAAAGGAGAGTATCAAGGCACCTCTCCAAATGACTCTGCCCTCTCTTTTACTAAACACAATTTGCAGGAGCAGCGCCGGCGGGATCCTTTTGTTTCGTCTTTTTTTATGCGCCTTTTAGCTGCCTCCTTTCCTGTAAAAAAATATACAGACTCCCCAGACATTACCCAGCTTGCCATGTCACGTTACAACTGGTCCCAGCACATTACAGCTTACCCTGGCATTATACATGGAGCTTCGACACAATGCTGATGGTTCTGAGGTTGATTTTGAAGTTATAGCACCATACAATTGATTTAACATGTCAGCATAACCCCAGCTCCCTAAATTTACACTTGTTTTCTGGATATATCATTGTGTCTGCCACCACGGACACCACTATGCCATCAGAAGCACTATGGCACCGTGCTGCTGGCCCTGACTTGGTCGATATAGCTGTCCCTGGCACTGTACTCTTGGCCCCAGCACCATACATTTAGCCCCTCACCCAACGTTGCCAAATTGTCGTACTCAGCCGCCTATGTCTGCCGATTTCCGACCCAAAAGCTGCCTCCTCGACCCTAATTACTTCCTTCACATAGTTCTCGTTAAAATGCTTAATTATTGGTGTTTTGGGGCAATAGCTTTGACTCGGAAACTGGTAAATACGAGGCTCTGAGTACGATAATCTGGCAACGGTGCCCTCACCATACATCTGGCACCACCCTAAGACGGTAGTTTCCCCTTCGCTTCACCCGTCACCGGCAAGACGCTCCCCCACACTGCTCTTCCATAAGTTTCTCCTTTTTTCATACTTTCCTTTTTCCCCTTCCTTCTTTTCCCGGCCCTTCCTCGCGTCCCTTGCAGTCTCGCCCCTGTCCGTAAACTTCTTTCTCTCCCCGAGTTTTCAGCTTTTATTGTCGTCCTTTATTTCTGTGTGTGTCTCTTCTTCGTAATGTCCTCGCCTTTTCTCGGACTGTTTCGTATATATACTTTAGCCTCCTCCTCCTCCTCCTCCTCCTCCTCGTTTAATGCCCTGCCCAAGTCTCCAAAGTCTCCCCTCATCCTTTTATTCTTTCATTCTCCGTCACTCATTCCACCTTTTTTTTATTCCTGACTCATCCTATATCTGTGGCATTCCTCACTACTCCCCTCTTTATTCCGGTCCACTCCTCACACTCCCTCCTGCACCACACTCTCATTCTCCCTTCATCCATGCCATCTCCCTTTTCGTTTCCGTCATTCCTCTCACCTTTGCTTTACTCTTACATTTCTTAACATTTTTCAACCTTTCCCACCATAGCATCTATATCTCTCTTTCTATGCATAAACTCTTTCATCTGACTCTTAACTCTCCTTCTCTCTCACACCCTATTCTTCTACTCCTGTCTCTTTCCATTCCCCATTTTCATTCCCCTTCTCTTCCCCTTACCAGTCCTCATTTGCTTCCCCTTCCAATCCTATGTTTCCTTTTTCTCTGCTCGTTAAATCTTTGATCCTAGTCGTCCGTCCGTCTGGAGCACATGATCTGCTTTGTGTTCTCCGTTTTTGCTGGGTGAAGAAATGTGGGTCTTGGAGAAGAAGCTTAAGCCGTTACGAAAAGGTAGTCTGAGGGAATGTGGGTTTTATTCTCGAGTTTTTTTCTTTCTCTCGCTAGGCATAAGGTGAGCTCGGCTTCTTTAATTATTATTACTTCTGCTTCTCGTCGGCGTCCTTTTTCCTTTCCTCTTCCTCCTCCTCCTCTTCCGATAGTAGGGACACACCTGGAATACGCCGTACAGTTCTGGTCCCCTAATTACAAGGACATTGCATTACTTGATAGTACCGCGACGCGCTACGAAAATGATACCATCATTGAGGACACAACCTTACGAAGAACGACTCAAGCGACTCAACCTCTTCACGTTAGGAAAGAGACGACTGCTGGGAGACCTGATACAAGTCTTCAAATACTTGAACAAGTTCAGCAATAACGATAACCCCAACTCTTCACGCTGCAAATTAACCCGAGATCAGGAAACAACGCTAAAACAATTCAAGCGAGGCGATGCAGTACAGATATCGGCAAGAGCTATTTCTCGAAGTTGTCCGCCACTGGAACAGTCTTCCTGCAGGAGTGGTTCGTGCGGGCACTATCAACTCCTTTAAGAACTGCATTGATCGCCACTTTGCTGCGTTAAGAGTGAACTAAACGTACAAAAGAGTAAGTATATACATAAGTGCTTTGCTCTTTGCCCAGGTCACTCTAGTGGCTGACGGGCTGATTAATCTAAAAGCAGGCAGCCTCGCAATGAACCAACAGGCTTTCTGCTACCTGCTCGTCCATGCTTCCACCTCCTCCTCCTCCTCCTCCTTCACACACACACACACACACACACACACACACACACACACACACACACACACACACACACACACACACACACACACACACACACACACACACACACACACACACACACACGTCCTCCCTCGCTTTACACTCCATCCTACTCCCTACTCGCAACACCACATCACGTTCTTTCCCTGCTGTTTCCCCGTCTCCCGCCTTTTCTTTCTTCCTTTACCACGCGCCTCTTTTCTCGTGTGTGTTGTTTGGCAAGACTCTCCAGGAGCTGCGTCGTGGCGGTCAATCTGTCGTTGCCTGAAGCCTGTGCTAAGCGGGGGCCGGAGCGCACCCCTTAAAGTTAGCAAGCTCCTCACTCACCCTCCGTCCCTCCGTCCTTCCCTCCTTGCCCTTCTCTTCCTCCCTGACCACACACCCTCACCACTGGCAGATGGGAGCGACGGGACCTGATTCGCATTTTTCCTTCATCACTTTTTTTCTTACAGCGACGAAGTGCGGGGGCTAGGACTGACCTTGTGGTAATATTGACTCCTGCAGGGGAAAGGTAGGGCAGGGCGCGGTGTATTTGCTCCCGGGTGCATGGGTGGGTCAGTGTTGGCAGGGAGGAGAGAAAGGGAGCAAGAGAAGAGAAGGGGGGTCATGATAGTCGTCGGTGGTTGTGGTGGTGGTAAGTGAGGTCAGTCAATACGGAAGGAACGCATCAGTCTTGGCTCAGCATGATTTTACTGCTGAAGTCACGCACAGTCAGGACCAGAGTGAGGGAGGAAGGGTGGGTGCATGCAGCGCTCTCGGCCACCTCAGCAGGGCTTGTTTGTTGTGGTCTGGCGGTTATTAGGCGATTCAGAGTGTGGGAAGAGGTTGTTGTGTTGGTTTGTTACTTGGTTATCAGTTTTAGTCTGGCAGAGGTGATCGATGTTGCTTGGTTTGTTTCGTTTTTTCTCTTTCGTTTCTGAATCTGTATTTTTTGTTTGTAGTTTGTGTGTCTCTCCTTAGTTCAGTACATGTAGTGTATAGGTCAACCATTCTCTTATATTAACGTATCTACTGGCCTCCATCATTACCACTAACACATCATCACCACCACCACCACGCACCACCATCATAACTATCACTCACTCCCAGAACCAGAACTATCAGCATTCCCACCAGGCATCACCACCACCACTAACATCACCGTCTGTCACCACCACCACCACCTCAAGTATAAACGCCACCAACAGAATCATCACCACCACCAGGTAAAACACCATCACCGCCACCGCCACAAACACATCTTTCCGTCGCTTCACTTGATTGATTGGCTGGAGACGAAAATCGATAGTGACGAGCAAACTCAGCGGACCGACCTCTTCTTGGCGGCCTCGGAGGAAAACATTGAAGACCTTAGTGACCTTGACCCTGAAGAAAAATACTCCCACGCCAAGTTTCAATTAGTGGTGAAACTATCGGTTGGTTGGTGAGTCGGTGGGTCGGTCGGCGGCCCACACACATCCTCCTGAGGGACTTGTGGATTCTGGGCGTAGGTTTCCGGTCGGCCACACACGTCAGCTGCCCGCAGGCCCGCCGCCATCCACCTGCCTCCTTCAACACGGCTGCGGAGCATGACGAGACTGTAAGAATGCGCTCAATACGTATCATTAGGTCTCGTGTAATCACCCTTGGTCTAATTACGCTCTAGACTCGAGATCACCAGCCCTCCCTCCCCTCCACGAATGCGCTTTGAGCTCACAAGTGACGAATCTTTGGGCACCTCACATCAATACACACGCGGGAGGCGGAACACAACCCCCAACTGACACCCGGTACACCCATTCATTGCTGGGTGGACAAGTGGCACAGATGAAAGGAGACTGCCCATCCGTGTCCACTCCGCCCAGAAATCGACCCCGGGACCTCTCGGTTGTGAGGCGAATGTTCTAACCACCGCTTGTTGTACTGCCCAACGCATTATTTATCAAGGTCAAGACCATGGACCTCCGTCTTGTTGTTTTCTAATACACTGCCTCTAGCGCCGGTAGGCTCTCTTGAAAGGTCTGGTGGATGGGCCCTGTCCGTTAGTGGAGCAGGTGAATTTTATTTTTAGTGGCTGCCTTAATAATATAACTTGCTTGGCTCTGCTTCCCAGTGATTCTCTTGACCGAATCTGCTGAAGTATGGGTTGATTAAAGATCTGGACAGCAATCTCCAGTCATTTGGTAATGCTCTCTCTCTCTCTCTCTCTCTCTCTCTCTCTCTCTCTCTCTCTCTCTCTCTCTCTTTTTTCTGTGGTTCAACAAACACGCGTCTTCACTTGAGGAGGAGGAAAAAATAGTTCGTCTTGTTAAGGGTGTAAGTACTCCTCTTCGCCTCTCCAGTGTGGGTAACGAGACTGCTGCCCTCCTCCTCTTCCTCCTCCTCCTCCTCCTCCTCCTCCTCCTCCTCCTCCACATCATCATCATCATCCTTGTCATCTGTTTCGTCTTACTTCTACTAATCCCTCGGCTTTATCCAACTTACTCGGGGAAGGCTACATCTTTTTTTTTCTCTCCTTAGCCCATGTTCTCTTTTCCTTCCCCTCCTGCATCTCCTCCTCCACTTCCTCCTCTTCCTCTTCCTCTTCCTCCTCTTCCTCTTCTTCTTCCCCCCTCCTCCTGGTCTCGGAAAAGTTAGTCTTGCGTGCTGTGTTATCTCTTTATGACTCGTCCAGAAACACGCTCGTTTGTATAATCGTCTTGCTCCCACGCCGAAGTAAAAAAGAAGAAGAAGGAGAAGAAGAAGAAGAAGAAGAAGAAGAAGAAGAAGAAGAAGAAGAAGAAGGAGAAGGAGAAGGAGAAGGAGAAGGAGAAGAAGAAGAAGAAGAGATAGGACACTAGGAAATAGGAATAGAAGCTGGAGGTGTAGGAAGAGAAGGAGGAAAAAGTGATGGAATGTTTTAGTTAGTCTGGTGCTGCGGGAGTAAGTGAGAGACAGCAAGTTCCTCCTGATAGTGTTGTTGTCATGAGGAAAGTCTTGCTGGAGAAATGAAGGAAGAGGAGAAAGGAAAAGGAGGAGGAGGAGGAGGAAGAAAGGTGTCTTGGGGGGACGAAAAAAAATCATCGAATAGGAAAAGAGAATGATCTGATAAAATAATGAGAACTGTGCTAGAGATGTATTACCGATTACATAAGAACATAAGAACGCAGGAGTCTGCAAGAGGCCGGTAGGCCTGTACGAGGCAGCTCCTTTGACCCTAAGCTCCCGTGTATCTAACCCCACCTAATATCGCTGTCCATGAATTTATCTAGTCTATTTTTGAATGTGACAATTGTATTGGCACTCACCACATGACTGCTAAGCCTATTCCACTCATCCACCACCCTGTTTGTAAACCAATTTTTGCCTGTGTCCCTGTTGAATCTGAATTTATCCAGTTTAAACCCATTACTTCGTGTCCTACCCGGTTCTCTTACCAACAAAACCTTATGAATGTCTCCCTTATTAAAGCTCTTCATCCATTTATAAACCTCGATCATGTCTCCACGCACCCTTCGCCTTTCTAGAGCATGCAAGTTTAACTGTTTGAGTCTTTCCTCGTATGGCAAGTTTCTCAAACTCTGAATCATCTTAGTCATCCTCCTCTGCACCGATTCTAACATTTTGATATCCATTCTATAGTAAGGTGACCAGAACTGAACTGCATAGTCAAGATGAGGTCTAACTAATGCTAAATATAGTTTGAGGAAGACTTCGGGGCTTCTGTTGCTTACGCTCCTTGAAATAAATCCCAGTACCCTATTTGCTCGATTTCTAGCTTGAATGCATTGTGCCCTTGGACGGAGATCAGAGCTCACTAAGACCCCTAAATCTCTCTCGCACCCAGACCTGCTTATGAGAGTGTCATTTAAGCAATAGTTATGTGAGGGGTTGGTCCTACCTACAATCAGAATACTCCACTTCCCTACATTGAACTCCATCTGCCATTTATCCGCCCAGTCATACAATCTGTTGAGTTCACCTTGGAGAATACTAGCGTCCTGATCCGACTCAATTACTCTACCGATCTTGGTATCATCTGCAAATTTACTAACATCACAACTAATTCCTGTATCTAAGTCATTGATATAAATAATAAACAAAAGTGGACCTAATACCGAACCTTGTGGGACCCCACTCGTAACACATCCCCAGTCAGATCTTTTACCATTGATTTGCACTTTTTGCTTGATTAGGATATATTGACGGAAGTATTACATGATGACTGAAACAAACACAGAATGAAAGAGGTGAGGTGTGAACTGCAGTTGATAGACACTCTGTAATGGAATAAAGAGTAAATTTAAAACGATGGAAGAAGAGAGAGAGAGAGAGAGAGAGAGAGAGAGAGAGAGAGAGATTTGTTATATATCTCAGACCAACACAATCTAGCCTTAACAGCGCCTACAAGCATGACAATGTATCCTTTACGCACTGGCTCAACACTGACAAACGAATTTTTACTGTCGTGATTGTTTTTCTTGGCACGGAATATCTCTCCCTGGTTATTATAATGAAAGTAACGAACAAAATAATGCTTTAAAACTCGGGTTGTTCATAAGTAAAAAAAAAAATGTTAAACTTGATCGGCTGAGTAAGAAAATGCACTAAATACCATCCGTTACTTTATAATAGTATTTAAGCCGTGTCGAATGGACTTTTTTGTTCCCCTTTATTTCACATTGCCCTTGAGCTGCCTCTTTGCCTTTAAAACAAAAAGATAAAAGGAAACACGCTACGCCGCCTCCGGACGACCACCACCATTTTTATTAATTAAAGTCGAGGTCGTGGGGACAAAACACTGTCTGCTCATACGGCCACTCTGCATACATTTACATAACGAAGCCAATTAGAGGGATAAATCTAAACTCAGCCGTCACCACGCTCTGCAGGTGACGGCTCGGGCTTGGACCAGGCAACCAAGGGCGCCAGATCGTCCTACTCAGCTTCTTATGTTTACCGATTTCCAACCCAATGACTGTCTCATGCACCCTAATAACGAGATTCATATATATTTATCGTCACAATCGTTAATTCATGATGTCTTTTGCCAATTGTTAAGTGTCAAAAGCCGGTAAATATGAAGCTCTGAGGACAACGATCTGGCAATGGTGCAGGTAATCATCCGCCGGGGAGGTAAAAGGAAGCCACGACAGGTAACTCAGATTAAGCTTCCCTAATTAACGCACAGGTGAAGACAAAGACAGGTAAGATAGCCGCTGCAAGGTATCAGATGGTGGTGGCGGTGGTGGAGGGATAGGGATAGGTTAGGAGGGGTCGATTTTAGGGTTCGGAGATGGTGGGTCATGATCTTTTTTTTTTTTTTTTTTGCGTGGGTGTTTTTTTACTGACGAATTTTGAAGTTGGTAATGTTGATGTTGTATTTTGTTGATGTTGATGGTGGTGGTAGTGGTGATTGTGGGGGTGTTATTGTTGTTGCTTTTGGTGAATTTGTTGTTGCTCTTTTCTTTTTTTTCTTTTGTTCTTGTTCTTGTTGCTATTTTTGTTCTTGTTCGTGTGTGTGTGTGTGTGTGTGTGTGTGTGTGTGTGTGTGTGTGTGTGAATTCACACACACACACACACACACACACACACACACACACACACACACACACACACACACACACACACACACACACACACACACACACACACACACACACACACACACACACACACACACACAGGACCTCTCTAACCGCACCTTTCATTATTATTCATCTCAGGTGTGTGTCTCTGAACTCACTCCCGAACCTGTAACTTACGACCTGCCCACCCTAGAGTAACCCGCGATGCAGCTGTGGAGAGGGGGAGGTGGGTGGAGAAGTGCAAGGTGTATGGATGGGTGGGTGAGTAGAATGAGTAGCTGGTGGGTGAAGTGGACGAGTCGAGGAATGGGATGAGGAATGCGGTGTGGTTTATTTCAGTTCACTTGAAGGACGGATGGATAGCCTTTGCCACACCCTCCCCTTTGCTTCCTCTGGTCTATTCCTGGGTGGTTGTAGTCCGCTGCTTTTCCCTCCTTTTTCAGAACTCATACAGACCCCGTTTCACTTTTTCCCTGTCAATGTGGTCTTCAAATGGCAGTTCAGCGGTCCAATTTTCTTTGTATGGTCGTTGGAACAGAGCTGGACTTTTTTCTCTGATGTCAGTGTATAGCGGACAATAAAGAATAATATGTTCCAAGTGTGAGCGGGAGGGGGAGGGTCCATATATAGGTGCTTGTAAATTTGGTTGTGTGTGGTTTGTTAATGAAAGGGAAAGGAGGAAGGTGTGAGGGAGTAAGTTAAGGAAAAGAGGAAGGAAGGATCCGTAGAATATACCTTCACAAAAAAGTAAATATATATGATAAAATAAATAAATAAATAAATAATAAATAAAGCAGAATAGAGGAGGGGCGCGTTAAAGAGGGTATCATCGTCATCTTCATCTCCATCATCGTCAGCATCAGCATCAATAGTAGCAGCCTCCAGTCATCTCCCATACTGCCAACACAACCCTCTCTGATGAACAATTATAAGCTCCTATCCTATGTACCTCGCCTCTTATCCTCTTCCTCTTTCCAACTAATCCTCGCCCTTCCCCCTCTTTTCTCCCTCCCTCTCCTCCCTTCCCTATCCTTTGCAACCATTCCTCATTTTCTTCCCCTCCATACCATTCCCTCTTCTCTCTTCTTTATTCACGCCATCCCTAGCTTTTTCTATCCATCCACATTCAATTCTCCAACTACCCATCCACCCTTGCTTCCCTCTATCTTTCTCTCTCTCCATTTGTCTATCTCTTCTTCACTTACTCCTTCCCCCTCTTCATCTCTACATCGCTTCATCTATCCATCCCTATTCAATCCACCATCTACCCATCCATCCTTCTTTCCCTCTCTCTTTCTCTCCGTCTGTCTATTCCTTCCTCTCCACTCCTTCCCCCTCTCCATCTTTCCAACGCTTCCTTCCCTCTCTTTTTCTCTTCATCTACCCTTTCTCCTCTCACTCCTTCCTCCCCATCTCTCCGTCGCTTCCTTCACCTATCGTTCAGTATTCCGGACAACACTTGACGCTGACGAAGACCTGATTTCGTCTTGTGATTGATGCGTATTTGTTTTTTTCCCTCTCTGGAATCCAATCCGGAACGAAGACTCATATGCAATGGAATCCAGTCCTTTGCTAGTGCTTTAAGTGAGATGGGCAGATGACAACAGTTACGCCTCTCTCTCTCTCTCTCTCTCGGTATATACTTACGTTGTGTGCATTGTCCAGACTCTATCACTGGTTCTCTGCTTTTTTGGGTGAAGGGTTGACGCGCCATTTCCTTCTTCGGCAGTAAATTATCTTTTATTGCCCATTTACCTGTCGGTCGCTGTCTGTCTGTTCCTTGGCCGCGTTTCGTGGGTCTGTCCGGGGTTGTGTTTCCTCCCTGTCCACCTCCACGCATGATTGTCTCCGTCTCCGTCCAGTTTATTGCTTAATGGGTCCTCTTTTTCTTTTCTTTTGTTTCCTATGACCTCTGCATTTACTTCTTATTATTGTTGTATTTATTTATTTCTTCATATACTTCCTGAACTCCTCCTCCTCCTCCTCCTCCTCCTCCGTTTTGTGTTTGTTCTCCTCCTTCACATCTCATCCATCTTCCTCGTCACTGTTTATCCAAAGGACTTTCCAATCCAGGTCAGTCTTATCACCTCGTGGTCCTTTTCTTCATCGCTGGGTCAAGACAAGCGCCAACCAGATGAGCCGAGACGAGGCCGATGCGATGCGAGGCGAGGCGAGCTGAGGCGGGGCGAGGCGAGGTGAGAGGCTGTCAACATTTGCACCAAAGTCAAAGATGCATCTCTGTTCTTTGCGAGATCGAAACCTAATCTGAGTAATCTCATGTGCTATCGAATGTTGTTTGCCTCACGCCGGAGTAGTCACGGTAACTGATCTCTGTTTACAGCATTCTCCTCTCATCTTCCTACCTTCCCTCCGTCTCCCCCTCCTCCTCCTCCTCCTCCTCCTCCGGCCATCACGCACCAGTACCACATTCATGGTCCCCAATTCACCGTCTGACAGAGCCCATTGAGGGAGCTGCGTTGGCCTTCCTCCCTTCCATCGCTCATCCATTCACATCACGCCCTCCAGACCCACCCAAGCGCTTATAGGAGATGGCGATGCTCTGGCGATGCTAGCTTCCAGGGCGGGACGTATTCAGAGTGGGTGGGAGTTGGAGCGTAAAGGAAGGGAAAGGGAGGGATTAGCATCATTAGCAGATACACGGACAAGGAAAAGGAACAGAGTGGACGCTAATCAGTAAACACGAGGGAGTAATATGTCGTGAGAAGGGAAATGGGATAAGAGCGGCAACGATTTGAGGCTGGGGAAGGGTAATCAATGGGCGATGAGTTGGGGAGGTCACAGGGCAGGGAAGGGAAGGGAAGGTTGGTAGGACGGTTTCTTGGTAGGGAGGGGCGATGCAGGGGTAAAGAGAGGAGGGGACAGAGTAATAGGTGATGAGTTTGGGAGGTTGCAGGGAAGGGAAGTGAAGAGTAGGGTTGGGTTGGTTGGACGCAGGGCTCTTTGTGGGGAGGGGCAATGCAGTGGCTGAGGATTGGCAGGGGTGAGGAGGGGAGGAAGTTAGTAGCACCAGGCGGGAGAGAGGGAGAGAGAGGAGGGCGGTGGCAGGCGAGGTGATATATGTGAGGTCAAGTTTCCTCATGGAGCTGCCGGGTATTTACGCAGCAATTAATGGAGCTGCTGCGGATTAAGGGATTGTGGTAGGTGGCACTCAAGAGGCGGGAGGGAGAGAGAGAGAGGGAGAGGAGAGAGAGGAAGAGAGGAATACGAAACGAGGTGAATAAGAGACAAGAGTGAATAAGGAGCGACATGGAGGATATAGGAAGAAGCAGATAAATGGAACGGGAATAGGGAGAGAAAAAGGAGGAAAGGAGTAGATAGAGAAAGAGAGGCATACGAAACGAGGTGAATAAGAGACAGGAGTGAATAAAGAACGACATGGAGGATACAGGAAGAAGCAGATAAATGGAACGGGAATAGGGAGAGGAAGAGGAGGAGAGGAATAGAGAGAAGGAAAAAAGGCATACGAAACGAGGTGAATAAGGGACAGGATTGAATAAAGAGCGACATGGTTCAACGGAGGAAGAGAAAAGAGAAAGGAAGAAGCAGATAAGTGGAACAGGGAAGCAAAACGCGTTGGGTGAATTAAGAGAAGTGGAGTCATCTGAGAGAGAGACAGAGAGAGAGAGAGAGAGAGAGAGAGAGAGAGAGAGAGAGAGAGAGAGAGAGAGAGAGAGAGAGAGAGAGAGAGAGAGAGAGAGAGAGAGAGAGAGAGAGAGAGAGAGAGAGAGAGAGAGAGAGAGAGAGAGAGAGAGAGAGAGAGAGAGAGAGAGAGAGAGAGAATATCAGGCACTCATTTTTCCCCTCTCATGTCACCTTTTAAACAATTTCCGCCTTAAATAGTTAAAATTGATGTGTGTTTATTTAGCAATGGCGTTCGAGGTTACTAGTATCTTTCAATATATTTGTTTTCTAGCGAGGGTGATTAATATATACCTAGACTTCCTTTTTTTAAGCTGACATCAAGAAACACAAAAGGCTTAGCAGTCATTTATATATTTTCAGTGGCCAACATTCTCATCAAAAGTAAGATCGTGTGAGATGGGGGGGAGGGAGAGAGAAAGGGGGAGAGGAGGGAGTCGTAATAGAAGAGGGAGAAAGGGAGGTGAAGGAAGAGAGAGGGAAGGAAAAAGAGAAGAGGGGGAGAGGAAAGGATAGGAAGAGAGAGGGAACTAGAGGGAAAGGGAGGAGGAGGAGGAGGAGGGGAGAGGGGAAGGGGGAGAGGAGGGAGAAAGGAAGGTAAAGGGAGGGAGAGGGAAGGAAAAGGGGAGAGGGGAACAGGAAGAGAGAGGGAAGGATAGGAAGAGAGAAAGGGAACTAGAGGGAAAGGGAGGAGGAGGAGGAGGAGGAGGGAGAGGGAAGGGGAGAGGAGGGAGAAAGGAAGGTAAAAGGGAGGGAAGGAAAAGGGGAGAGGGGAACAGGAAGAGAGAGGGAAGGATAGGAAGAGAGAAAGGGAACTAGAGGGAAAGGGAGGAGGAGGAGGAGGGGAGAGGGGAAGGGGGAGAGAAGGGAGAAAGGGAGATAAAGGGAGGGAGAGGGAAGGAAAAGGGGAGAGGAGAACGGGAAGATAGAGGGAAGGATAGGAAGAGAGAAAGGGAACTAGAGGGAAAGGGAGGAGGAGGGAAGAGTAGGCCAAGTGGGTTATGATGGATGGCACTTGACGGTTCTCCTCCTCCTTTCACACCTCTCTTGACCCCCCTGAGGCTCACCACGGTGGAAGGAAGAAGAGGAAGAAGAGGAGGAGGAAGAGGAGGTCACCGGTCAACTGCTAGAAGGGGAGGAAGACGACAAAAAGGATCAAGCAGATGTTGCATATGGGGAAGAGGAAGAGAAAGGAAGAAAAAGAGAGAAGGAATGGAAGAATGGAAAGTAGATGAGAAAAGAGAAGTAGGTAAAGGAAGAAGGCAAGAAAGATAAGAAAGGGCAAGAGGATAAGAAGGAAGAGAAAGAGGAGGAGCAATGGAAGAATGGAAGGGAGATGAGAAAGAGGAAGGAGGGAAAGGATGAGGATGACTAGAGAACTAACTATGATGGTGGTCGTGGTGGTGATTGTGGTGGTGGTGGTGGTGGTGTTTTTAGTGTATGGTGTCTTATTGTGTTTTCTGTTGTGTGTTGGCCAAAGATCATTATTTGGGGTCATTTTATTTATTTTATTAGTTGTTTTTCTCTTTTATATATTGCGAGATGTTTACTTTATGGCGGTATTTTTGCTGAGAGAGAGAGAGAGAGAGAGAGAGAGAGAGAGAGAGAGAGAGAGAGAGAGAGAGAGAGAGAGAGAGAGAGAGAGAGAGAGAGAGAGAGAGAGAGAGAGAGAGAGAGAGAGAGAGAGAGAGAGAGAGAGAGAGAGAGAGAGAGAGAGAGAGAGAGAGAGAGAGAGAGAGAGAGAGAGAGAGAGAGAGTCGGGTTCACCACCAAGCACAAACCAACAAATGAGAGCTAAAGAGACATGTTTATCAAAGGCAGCAAGCGAGGTCACACTTCTCCTTATATGAACAACTTTATTAATTAACTCGCATCCGTCTGTATATATTTGACCATTCTTCTCCTTGACGGCTTTAGACTGTGCTGCATCCTTCCCGCCCACCGCCCTTGCCTGATGCGCCGCCCCCGTGCCTGCCCTCCGTCATATTTCCAGTCTTTCTACGGGTTTGTGCTCGGCTGTCGCTTCGAAACTAACCACGTGGTGTTCTGGAAAAATACTCTCATTGTGATTCCTACTCAAAATCAACCTTAAGGACTCTAACTGAACCTATCTTAATTACTCAAGGGTGTGGAGTCGGATACTAAAAAAATCGACTCCGACTCCTACTTCGATTCGGCGCCCTACCCCTTCCCCTCATCTGCAGTTCAGTGATAGACAAATTAAACCCCGCCACACTACACCACACCTTACCACACCCAGCCACACGTCACACTTATCAGAAAGGAGTTGGAGTCGGAGATATTTTTACCGACTTCAACTCCGACCCCGGCAAAAAGTAGGTGACTCCGACTCCGATTCCACACCCCTGATCATAAATTAACCTAACCTAACCTAACCCAACCTAACCCAACCTAACCTAGCCTAACCTGGCCTGTTAAAGAGTGGGCTCTATTTACCAGCAGAGAGACAGGGAATATGCAGCCCGCCCGTCATATGAAGTTCTGAACATATTCAATGCAGCTAATTAGAGTAAAGCGGCGCAGGAGAAACCTTAATTAAGTCGTTTTCACAACTAAACGGTCTTCCATTTTTCATCCGCAAGACTTTTTTAATTATCTCACAAAGATAGTAAGGTTGGTATGCTTAGACGCATCTGCCTCTCACATCAGCTATTTCCAAAGGCTTTAAAGGTGATCAGTCGGGTCCTCACGAGTGTTTTTTTTTAGGTTCATGGTACAGGAGAAGGGTCAGACTACCACCAGGGTCATAAAACTACCCCTGGAAATGCCCTACGAAACTCCAACGAATGCCTTGTCAAATAGGTGTGCTTGGGCGCCGAAATAGTGTCAGAATACGATCGTAAGAACTCACCGCCATACCTACACTTCTACTACTACTACTACTACTACTACTACTACTACTACTACTACCACTACTATTACTACCACTACTGCCTTCACCATCACTAGCACCATCTTTACCCACACCATTACCGTCACATATCCTGCCACCCCTTTACTGCCCTCACCTCACCATCCCCAACCACTCTCAGCAAGACGAAAATATGCGATCAAGGAGTATTGTGCCAAGCAAGGGAAGGAAACGGAGGGAAGGGATTAGCGGCAGTGAGGAGGGGAATGAGGAAGCAAATTAGGGAAAGAGGAGGGGACGAAGATGGAGTGTAGTTGGTCATCCACGCCTCCTCCTCCTTCTATTCCTTCACTTCCTCTGGCCACCATCAGGCTTCCCCGTCAGAGAAACGCTTATTCTGTCCTCGACCCGTCCCGCCTGTTGTGAGGGAGAAAGAAGAGAAAGGAAATTATGGGCGAGATTAGAAATTTGGGAGGAAAAGAAGAGAGGAAAACAGAACGAAGTGAATAAGAGACAAAAGTGGATATACAGCGACATGCTTCAATGGAGGAAAACAAAGAATTGAGGAAGAAAAGCAGATAATTGGAACAGGGAAGCAAAACATGTTGGGTGAATAAAGAGGAGTAATCAGAGAGATGGGCAGATAGAGAGAGAAAGGCGAAAATAGAAAAATATAGAAAAAATAGCCAACCAGGAAGGAAATAAGACGGGAAGAGAAGAGTAAACAGAGACGATAGACTAAAATAGGAAGATATAATAGAAAAATAAATAGCTAACCAGGAAGAAGAAAGAAAAGTAAAAAAAGGAAAAGAGAAAAAGGAAGCGAATAAGACAGAGCAACAGAATAAGAATACAAAAAAAAATACACAACAAGAGAACAGAATTATGTGTATGTAGACGTAGACGAAACGAACTATAAGACCAGAGACAGAGATTGAGACGGCTGAGGGGAAGGGGGAGGGGGGAGGGAGAGGGCCACCGACGCTCAGGTGAACAGTACAGGTGATTTGTTCTAATTAGTTTCGGTTGTGGATGGCTGGGTGACGGAGTGCCTCCCTGGACGTCTCTACTCTTCATCCCTCTCCTCCTCCTCCTCCTCCTCCTCCTCCTCCTTTGCTTATCTGCTCTTCCTCCCACCCACCTCCGTTTCTCTCCTCTTCTCTCCTCCTCCTCCTCCTCCTCCTCCCTTCCAAAGTCTGCTAGTATTCCTCCTTCCTCCCGCTTCCCCCACTCGCTTATCTTTGCTGTGTTTGAACGAGTTTCTCTCTTCCTTATACAGACTAGATGTGTTTGTGACTATATATTTTGTGTGTGTGCGGGAGGGGGGGGGGATGGATAAAGTTCAGCAGCAATAGTATGAATAGTAGTAGTAGTAGTAGTAGTAGTAGTAGTAGTATAGTAGTAGTAGTAGTAGTAGTAGTAGTAGTAGTAGTAGTAGTAGTAGTAGTAGTAATCAAAGAGACAATGATATAATGTTATGATTAAGCTGGACGGTATAACCAGCTATTCAGTCGTCCTCTTCATCCTCCTCCTCCCCCCGTCCCCTCTCTCCCTCTGGTCCTTCTCCACCTCTACATCTCCTCTTCCTCCTCCTCCTCCTCCTCCTCCTCCTCCTCCTCCTCCTCACATTAGCAGAAAAATATGACGCTATTTTCTCAAGACTTGCTCCTTCAGGGAAAAAACACAGCGAGCGTAGACCTAAGTTGCTTAATTAGAGAGAGAGAGAGAGAGAGAGAGAGAGAGAGAGAGAGAGAGAGAGAGAGAGAGAGAGAGAGAGAGAGAGAGAGAGAGAGAATTCTTCCAAACCGTAAAGCATTATATCAGTGTTCCTTGTCTTAACAGTGATTTAGAACGAAGTGATGGCGACTTTTTTTTTTTACCCATGTCTGAAACGCATCTCAGGGGTTGAGGAGACATGATCATAAATGGATGAAGGGCTTTAATAAGGGAGACATTCAGTTCTTATGTTCCTCCTCCTTTCTTTCTTCTCAGCCTAAAAAAAAAATTATTTCTCATTTTTTGTCTACCTTTTTGCTTTGTTTTCTTTTCTATCTCCTCTCATCTTCTAAACAATCTTGCTACCCTACTAAACTTATTTTTTTTCGCTCACTTGCTTCATTTTCCGTCTTCAGTCTCCTTTTCATTCATACAAACATACATACATACATACACACACATACATAAACATCTCCACAAAACATTCATCCTCACAGACATTCCGAGACAGAGACAGACAGGGAGGCAGACAGACAGACAGACAGCCGCGGCACCGTCATGGACAAACGGCAGGGGAGAGGTGACGAATAGCTAGGATTTATGGCCCTCACCTGCGCCTCCCCATCTACCTGTGTGTGTGTGTGTGTGTGGCGCCGAGCCGGGCCACTGACTGCGAGCAAGGAGTCGTGACGCGGTGACGGGAGGGAAGGGCGACGAGGGAAAGGGAGGACGGAAGCAATGGGGAGAGTATGAAGAAGGGTGAAGAGTACGAAGGGTAGAAAACGTTAAAGGAGTAGGATATGGGGGAGACGATGGGGAAGAAAGGGCGCCGAGGGAAGGGGAGGACGAAAGCGATGGGCAGAGTACAAGGAAGAAGAGGGTGCAGAGAACGAAGGGTGAGAGACGGAATAGAAAATGGAGGAGACGGAGGGGAAGAAAGATAGAGGAGAGAGAGAGAGAGAGAGAGAGAGAGAGAGAGAGAGAGAGAGAGAGAGAGAGAGAGAGAGAGAGAGAGAGAGAGAGAGAGAGAGAGAGAGAGAGAGAGAGAGAGAGAGAGAGAGAACCTTCAGACTTTTAAAAGAGGAAATACCATGGATGTTAAACCAAGAGATGAGGACAATAGGGTTGCGTGTGTGTGTGTGTGTGTGTTAAATGAACGTGAAGGTATGCGTTTGTGCGTCACGTGTGGTAGTGAAGCGTATGTGAATGTGCGTACAAGTGTGGACGCTAATGTTTGTTTTCTGAGGGAGGAGTACGCAGCCATATATTCGTGCGTACGTGTGTGTAAATGACCATGATTTGATTACTTGCTGGACTCGTGATCGCTAGTCAGTTCACTCCCCAGATGGGCTTGGAGCTCCCGCGACGGATCTTTGGGGACGCCTGGAACTTCACACCCACACCCACACACCCGGAAGACGCGACACATCCCCTACTAATACCGGGTATCCATTCACTGCTGGGTGGACGGCTCACAGATTATAGGAGACTGTCCATCCGTCTTTACTCCGCCCGGGAATCGAATCCCGGGCCTCTTGTTTCTGAGGCAAGCCTGCTAACCTGTGTGTGTGTGTGTGTGTGTGTGTGTGTGTGTGTGTGTGTGTTTGCCGAAGGGGGTGGAGGGCGGCTCGAGGAACGCTCTCAGAATCCCTGGGTCCCTAAATCAGTGGGCGCAGCATAATTTTTGTAAACACAGCCTGGGCGACACACCCGCGAAGTCATTCTTATGTTTGCTCAAAGAATCCTGGTGGTTTGTTTTTTCATACGAGAGAGAGAGAGAGAGAGAGAGAGAGAGAGAGAGAGAGAGAGAGAGAGAGACTGTTATAATAGGTTTTATATAAATTGGTGTCACACTCTGTGCTGCCGTTTAGTGCAGTGTTTATTAACTGTTTTTGACGTCAGCACCTCTTGTAGTGGGCCTAGGCAATCAATACTCTGGTACAGTCGACGATAGAGAGTAGTGTCACGGTTTTCAGAATGTTTAGCCTGGTGGCGGTATCTGGCAACTATACCACGGTGGCGCATTCACTGGTGATGTTAGTGACGCGTATCAGTGTGTACAGTGTGTGTGACCGTGAAATTATAATATTGTATAATATTATATCATATTATAATATAATGTAGTTAGAAATATACCAGATTACATGAATTCAATTTAGAAATGCGATAATGAATGTCTTTTACATGATGATGATGATGACGACGAGGTAAAACATCACGAACAGTCTGAAACACTTTTTCTTATTAAACTTTGAAACTACCGCGTGCAATGCTGTCCTTCACAGAGGCAGGCAGTGACTAATGCTCCTTACCATCAAACAGCAAATAGGCTTGAGGGTCTGTTTAACTCGCAGCCTTAATTCCCGTCACTATAAAGCCTCAAAGACAATTCAGATCATCAAAAATCTAAAATCATTTCTCCGTGAAGATTACGTAATATCTAAGTATAAATACGTGTGTGTGTGTGTGTGTGTGTGTGTTGAGTGCGAGCGCAGAAAAGCCCGCGGTCGACGACGCCATCATGTGAACGCTTATAGCCTATTATTACGTATATTTTTTTTTGATAAAGAACAAGATCTCGGCTGTCAGGGATTTATTTTTTAAGTTAAAAGGCATAACAATCTCCCTTAATAAGTGCAGTATATTTTTAAATGTATCATAGTTTGATAAACAACTTAGAATTGCTCTTGACTAAATTTGACCGAAACTAAAAGCTCGTGTCAAAATGTAGCGACAGAGCCTAAAGAAAAAATATTTATTAAGCGTTAGCGACGGGCACTTTTGATAAATATCTATCTTAAAATTATGGAGAGTGCACCTGTGACCACCGATCACCACAACAGTACGATTTCGATAGGATATAATAATTTTCATGTCGCGTGGAGGGGTTGCCAGATGTCGCTTTCTGAACGAAACTTACTGGACAGTGTGACACTACTTTCTATAGCCGACTGTACATGTGCAAGTATGTGTTTGTGATTTATTTTTCCACTGTGTAAAGTCATTTATAACACTCACGTGACTGTGATGGCATGCTGGGCGGAGTCTGTGCCTGGCGCGAGGTAAACAGACTGTTGAGATGGAGAACACTGCCTCTTCTGACGCTTCTGCAGTCGTAGCTCATGCTTCATTATGTACAATGCAGCAGCACAGTCTTCTAAAACCTAGCTCAATATCCTTCCGATTTATGGTAAACTGGCTGAAGAGATGCTGGCGCGGTGTTTGTTGTTGTTGGAGCGCGGCGTCAACACAACAGTTCAGGGTCAATGCTGTGTGATGCACAACATTGTTGTTTGGTGATATCACCAACGAAAACAAGCAACATGTTGGTAGAAACTTGCCCTGTGTGACGCCGCCTTTAGCAGGAGCCAGGATCTCACCCAGTGCCAAGGATAGGGAAAGTTTGGCGTGCTGCGGAGCCATAGAACAGGAGAGGTTGGCCACTCCATCACAGGCGCCACGTTGTTATCAGAAAAGCCAAGCGAAGTGTAAATGGATTTGACAAGGCTTTCGTTGGAGTTTTGGGCATTTCCAGGGGTAGTTCCCTCTGGTAGTGTGACCCTTCTGTACCATGAACCCAAACAAACACTCTTTAAAACCCGGTTATTCTCCTTTTTTGTCTTTGGAAAAAGTTGATCTGAGAGGTAGAAGCGTCTGAGAGTAACGACCCTTGAGTTTGTGGTGGGAGAGAGCCCATTACCGTGGGACACAGGGCCAGTGTGACATCCGGGTTGCCTCAGTTTACCTTCCTTTTTTGTTCTCTCATCATTGTGCTAACTTTGACACTTGATGTGGCACTAACAAGGCGTGAATAATACGTGCATGGCTGAAATTTTATACATGTTGCCTTAAATAACGGCTCCTTGAATCTGGGTGCTGCGGTAACTACATAGGTAAGAGGTAAAGTTGGGGTCTCCGCAATAGCTGCGCGTGGCCTCAGTGCTCACTGGGGAAACCTGCGGAAGGTAAACTGTGGTAAACTGTTAACTAAGGATGCCACTAAATGCTGTAATACTCAGGGCCGGAGACAAACCGGCATTGTGTGTGTACAGTCTTAAAAGAAACATAACTCTCTCGAATCTAAACCGGGGCCGCAATCACCGTGTTCATAAGTGACATATTTGAATGGTTCACGGTCTCCCAACTTCAATATTTATTTTGATTTTGATTTTTTTCAAAGAAATTGATAAGAGAAACAGCAACACATTATCACTACTCTGTTGTCATTTCCTTCAATACAACAGCAGCGATTCTTGCAACTAATTCTTCTGTTACCACCGAAAGGGTCCACAACGAGTCACACCTACAAGCTTTCCTTCTCCTAAGCTTTTTAACAACCTTCGGTGGCGTCACAGCAGCTTCCCGTGAAGGTAGTTTTTCTTCTTTCTCTGTTACTGTGATTTCATTCGTTTCATTGGCTGGCAGAATCTTCTTTGTTATCTCTGTTCGTTCTACTCTCAGAGGTCCATCGCCATTTTCTGTAACATTCTTAGTCTCCACAGAAGCCTCCTTAATGGTTTCCTGTGAAGGTAGTTTTTCTTCTTTCTTTGTTACTACAACTTCATTCGTTTTATTGCCGGGCAGAATCTCCTTTGTTATCTCTGTTCGTTCTGTTATCAGAGGTCCATCGCCATTTTCTGTAACATTCTTAGTCTCCACAGAAGTCTCCTTAATGGCTTCCTGTGAAGGTAGTTTTTCTTCTTTTTCTGTTACTACAACTTCATTCGTTTTATTGCCGGGCAGAATCTCCTTTGTTATCTCTGTTCGTTCTGTTATCAGAGGTCCATCGACATTTTCTGTAACATTCTTAGTCTCGAGAGAAGTATCCTTAATGGTTTCCCGTGAAGGTAGTTTTTCTTTTTCTGTTACTTCAACTTCATTCGTTTTATTGCCGGGCAGAATCTCCTTTGTTATCTCTGTTCGTTCTGTTATCAGAGGTCCATCGACATTTTCTGTAACATTCTTAGTCTCCACAGAAGTCTCCTTAATGGTTTCCTGTGAAGGTAGTTTTTCTTCTTTCTTTGTTACTACAACTTCATTCGTTTTATTGCCGGGCAGAATCTCCTTTGTTATCTCTGTTCGTTCTGTTATCAGAGGTCTATCGCCATTTTCTGTAACATTCTTAGTCTCGAGAGAAGATTCCTTAATGGCTTCCTGTGAAGGTAGTTTTTCTTCTTTTTCTGTTACTTCAACTTCATTCGTTTTATTGCCAGGCAGAATCTCCTTTGTTATCTCTGTTCGTTCTGTTATCAGAGGTCCATCGCCATTTTCTGTAACATTCTTAGTCTCGAGAGAAGTATCCTTAATGGTTTCCTGTGAAGGTAGTTTTTCTTTGTCTGGTACTACATCTTCATTCGTTTTATTGCCGGGCAGAATCTCCTTTGTTATCTCTGTTCGTTCTGTTATCAGAGGTCCATCGCCATTTTCTGTAACATTCTTAGTCTCGAGAGAAGATTCCTTAATGGTTTCCTGTGAAGGTAGTTTTCTTCTTTTCTGTTACTACAACTTCATTCGTTTTATTGCCGGGCAGAATCTCCTTTGTTATCTCTGTTCGTTCTGTTATCAGAGGTCCATCGCCATTTTCTGTAACATTCTTAGTCTCCACAGAAGTATCCTTAATGGTTTACTGTGAAGGTAGTTTTTCTTCTTTCTCTGTTACTAAAGTTTCATTCGTTTTATTGCCGGGCAGAATCTCCTTTGTTATCTCTGTTCGTTCTGTTATCAGAGGTCCATCGCCATTTTCTGTAACATTCTTAGTCTCGAGAGAAGTATCCTTAATGGTTTCCCGTGAAGGTAGTTTTTCTTCTTTTTCTGTTACTTCAACTTCATTCGTTTTATTGCCAGGCAGAATCTCCTTTGTTATCTCTGTTCGTTCTGTTATCAGAGGTCCATCGACATTTTCTGTAACATTCTTAGTCTCCACAGAAGTCTCCTTAATGGTTTCCTGTGAAGGTAGTTTTTCTTTTTCTGTTACTTCAACTTCATTCGTTTTATTGCCTGGCAGAATCTCCTTTGTTATCTCTGTTCGTTCTGTTATCAGAGGTCCATCGACATTTTCTGTAACATTCTTAGTCTCGAGAGAAGTCTCCTTAATGATTTCCTGTGAAGGTAGTTTTTCTTCTTTTTCTGTTATTACAACTTCATTCGTTTTATTGCCGGGCAGAATCTCCTTTGTTATCTCTGTTCGTTCTACTTTATGAGGTCCATCGCTCTTTTCTGTAGCGTTCCTCCCTCCACAAATGTCATCGTAATGCTTTTCTGTGAAGGTAGTTTTCTTCTTTCTCTGTTACTAAAGTTTCATTCGTTTTATTGCCGGGCAGAATCTCCTTTGTTATCTCTGTTCGTTCTGTTATCAGAGGTCCATCGACATTTTCTGTAACATTCTTAGTCTCCACAGAAGTCTCCTTAATGGTTTCCTGTGAAGGTAGTCTTTCTTCTTTCTCTGTTACTAAAGTTTCATTCGTTTTATTGCCGGGCAGAATCTCCTTTGTTATCTCTGTTCGTTCTACTTTATGAGGTCCATCGCTCTTTTCTGTTGCGTTCCTCCCCTCCACAAATGTCATAGTAATGCTTTTCTGTGAAGGTAGTCTTTCTTCTTTCTCTGTTACTAAAGTTTCATTCGTTTTATTGCCGGGCAGAATCTCCTTTGTTATCTCTGTTCGTACTTCTTTATGAGGTCCATCGCTCTTTTCTGTAGCGTTCCCCCCCTCCACAAATGTCATCGTAATGCTGTTCTGTGAAGGTAGTCTTTCTTCTTTCTCTGTTACTAAAGTTTCATTCGTTTTATTGCCTGGCAGAATTTCCTTTGTTATCTCTGTTCGTTCTACTTTATGAGTTGCGGCTTTATCGTCCTTCGGCTTTTCTTCAGTGGCATTGGTAAGAGGCTGTACTGTTGCTTCCTTCTTTATAACAACTTTTTCGTTAATTTCATTACCCTCTTCCTCCGTGACCTTTTTCACGTCCACTTTTTGTGTTAGGGACCCGCTGTTTGGAGTGGTTTCCGTCAGAGTTTCCCTCTCTGTGACAGATTTTTCGCCGCTTTCTTTACCTTCCTCATCAATAACAACCTGTGTTTCCGTAGTCTTTGATACATTTCCGTTGGGCATTACGTCAGTTTCTGTAGTCTTTTCAACGACTGTCTTGTTTCCGGTTACATGCCCCGTTTCATCTGTATTATTATAGACTTTCCTCTCCACGGTCTTGATGGTGTCATTAGTGCCACTGTCCATGCTCTTTAAATCAGACAATTTGGGTAAATCGTTGAGTCCCCCCTCGTCAACTTTCTGGCGAGGGTTCATAACGGCTTTCTCCAGGGTTCCGGAGGCCGCCTTGTCGTCCGGGAGCCCTGCGGAGTTCGCTCCGCCGGCCAGCGGCAGGCTGCTGCCGCTCAGATTCCCCAGCAACAAGAAGAGCGTGCACACTGCGAAAAGCGACATAATTGTTGACTGTGAGGTTATGAAATTAAAAAGAATTACGGTTTTGTAAAAACCGCTTTCGTCAGCTCAGGGATTGAAAACAGAATGGCCTCCGGGACGCCGACCGGCAGGGAGAAAAATCCTCTGTGGTCTTCCTCCCCCGTAGGATGTGTTTTGGTAGAACAGGGAGAGTCGAAGGAAAAGAAAGCACACACACACACACACACACACACACACACACACACACACACACACACAAGATGTGTGTGTGTGTGTGTGTGTGTGTGTGTGTTTTACGTTGTTGCCTATTGTGTGTGTGTGTGTGTGTGTGTGTGTGTGTGTGTGTGTGTGTGTGTTTTACGTTGTTGCCTATTGTGTGTGTGTGTGTGTGTGTGTGTGTGTGTGTGTGTGTGTGTGTGTGTGTGTGTGTGTGTGTTTTAAGGAGGATGCGAAGCTCAGGGGTCCGTTACAAGGATGGTTAACGTCACTTCTCTTGGAACTTCACTCTTCCCTTCCCTTCATCATTGCATCTCTCTTCTCTCTCTCTCTCTCTCTCTCTCTCTCTCTCTCTCTCTCTCTCTCTCTCTCTCTCTCTCTCTCTGTTTTTTCTCCTTCCTTTCGTTCATCTACTTCCATTTCTTTGCCTCTTTCCTTCTCATTGCTGTGTTTTTATTCATCCTTCACCATTATCTTACTCATCAATCTTACTATATTATTTTTCCCTCTCCTCCAGTCCTACCTATGAAGAGTGATAAAGACAACGTATAGGAACAAACGACATAATTGCTCTTCCGCATAAGTACACTGGTAGAGGTTCTGTTCATCCCAAACTACTTTGTTACCTGGAGTGTTTCAAAGTCCGTTTCATAATTTGTGTTCTTCCATTTGCTGCGATTTGCTCTTTGTTTGGAAGCTTCGTGACATGGTCGGAAGGGGAAATGGAAAATCATCTGTATCTATCTATCTATCTATCTATCTATAACGGGGGCATACTTTGTAGCTGCTCGCTGAAGTTAGGGTTGATTGAAGATCTGGAGTCGCTTCCCGCATCAGGAGGGTCACTACATTGTGCGTGGCGGGTAATGGTGACACGGGGCGCCTTATATAGATGTTCAGACCACTCAGACCCTATGGTCCAGACTACGTAACGTAGTCAGTCCTTAAACCTAAATGAAACTTATAAATGGACACCAAGACTCTGGATTTCTGCCTTAGCGAATATTAAGATGAAGGAAGTGGCGATTGAGTTTGAAAACGAATCAGTCGTGTTGCACTGAATCAATGAAGGTGAAGTTTGTTCCATTTCCGTATTACGACGTTGGTGAAGAAACAAAATGATGCAGTTTGAGTTTGTTTACATTTAAATCTTGTGCCAGTATGTCTGGCTCGAGAGGTATCGCAGATCATAAACAATTTGGATTTGTCCACAAGTTATTAAGTATTTTGAAACATTCGATCAGTATCCCACTGGAGTGACGTTTCTCTAGCGATAGCATGCATAGAAATAAAAGCGTATAAGGTTTGATGCGCAATGTAGAGATCATCTCTGTTAACCTATGTGAAACGTTTACTATAGTCTATGTCTTTCGCATAGCGGGGAGACCAACACTATACCGCATATGGTGGGGTCTGTCTAAACTATTGGATAATGGTAGTGATATATATATATATATATATATATATATATATATATATATATATATATATATATATATATATATATATATAGATATATATATATGTGTGTGTGTTTTTGAATGAAAAAATCCTTTTAATGAAGGCCAACGTTTTTTTTTGGATTTTCGCTGCATCAATGCACAGCTCAAAGAATATGAGAGAGAGAGAGAGAGAGAGAGAGAGAGACTTATTAAGGCGGCGTCACACTGGTCATATTTCTCCCAACATGTTGCTCGTTTTTGTCGGCGGTTGGGCAAAATGAACAACCACCAACAAGATTTGGCGGATCGGGAAGGAAGGACAACGGTTGGTTGGTTGGTTGGTTGTGAGAAATCGGGGTCAAATGACATTCGTGCTATTAGCTGTAAATGTAAATTGAAAATCAATCATCGTACATATTTACTCAAATTGTCAACTGTAAAACTCCAAAAACCGACGTACAGTCGACGATAGAGAGTAGTGTCACGGTTTTCAGAATGTTTAGCCTGGTGGCGGTATCTGGCAACTATACCACGGTGGCGCATTCACTGGTGATGTTAGTGACGCGTATCAGTGTATACAGTGTTTGTGTGACCGTCAAATTATAATACTGTATAATATTATATCATATTATAATATAATGTAGTTAGAAATATACCAGATTACATGAATTCAATTTAGAAATGCGATAATGAATGTCTTTTACATGATGATGATGATGACGACGAGGTAAAACATCACGAACAGTCTGAAACACTTTTTCTTATTAAACTTTGAAACTACTGCGTGCAATGCTGTCCTTCACAGAGGCAGGCAGTGACTAATGCTCCTTACCATCAAACAGCAAATAGGCTTGAGGGTCTGTTTAACTCGCAGCCTTAATTCCCGTCACTATAAAGCCTCAAAGACAATTCAGATCATCAAAAATCTAAAATCATTTCTCCGTGAAGATTACGTAATATCTAAGTATAAATGTGTGTGTGTGTGTGTGTGTGTGTGTTGAGTGCGAGCGCGGAAAAGCCCGCGGTCGACGACGCCATCATGTGAACGTTTATAGCCTATTATTACGTATAATTTTTTTTGATAAAGAACAAGATTTCGGCTGTCAGGGATTTATTTTTTAAGTTAAAAGGCATAACAATCTCCCTTAATAAGTGCAGTATATTTTTAAATGTATCATAGTTTGATAAACAACTTAGAATTGCTCTTGACTAAATTTGACCGAAACTAAAAGCTCGTGTCAAAATGTAGCGACAGAGCCTAAAGAAAAAATATTTATTAAGCGTTAGCGACGGGCACTTTTGATAAATATCTATCTTAAAATTATGGAGAGTGCACCTGTGACCACCGATCACCACAACAGTACGATTTCGATAGGATATAATAATTTTCATGTCGCGTGGAGGGGTTGCCAGATGTCGCTTTCTGAACGAAACTTACTGGACAGTGTGACACTACTCTCTATAGCCGACTGTACATATTATTCTATTCCTCATATCTCATTAATACAAGGAAATAGGTTTGTGATTTACTTTGTGTTGTCCTATCCTGGACGAGAAGCTGGGGGATAAGACAATCGATTGCTTACGTGTAGTGCACTTCCTACCGGCCCAATATCTAGCCTGTTATACTGCACACCTAACTTTTTTTCAGCACCCCTCCACGGTGCAGTGGTTAGCGTCCCTAACTAGGAATTAGCGGGCATGGGTTTGAATCCCTGCCTGGATTGTGGGCGTGAAGTCCACCCAGCTGTGCATCCTTCCTTTCGGGATGGTCGATCGATAAATGGGTAACTACCTGGGAAAGGTAAACTGTGGTAATCTGACTGCTGCACTGGCCCCGTGTTGGGGTAATGGGTTTTTTCCCACCACAGGACTAAGGGCCGAAGGGATGAAGATGAGCACCACATGTACCCAAGGTAGAATACCTAGTTTGATGTTGTTACCCTGACAATTAGTCGTTTTCTTCGGTGCAGTGGCGGGGCTGACTGTGTCAAACAGCTTAGCAAATATTGACCTCTTCGGCCGATGTAGTTATGTGACGAACAAATGAGCTCGGTAACTACACAGAGCTGCGTACACGCAGTATCCTTGGCGCAAACGTGGTTGTAGTAATATACTGATGGGGCGGAAGATGGCGGAGGGGGTAAGGGACCAAGGGAGTAGGAGGAAGGTAGCGAGGATAACAGTTATGGCGCCAGGGGAACTGAAGAAAAAACTGTGTGTGTGTGTGTGTGTGTGTGTGTGTGTGTGAGAGAGAGAGAGAGAGAGAGAGAGAGAGAGAGAGAGAGAGAGAGAGAGAGAGAGAGAGAGAGAGAGAGAGAGAGAGACTGACTGACTTTAGGGATGGTTTGACCTACAAAGCAGATTGAATTTCTCACTCACCTTTGATCCGTATCCGCCTCCGTGGAGCAGTGGAGCAGTATTTAGAGTACCTGGCTACGACTCGGTGGGCCAGGGATCGAGTCCCCTCCCAGTCAGTCGGCGTGCAGTTCACGAAGCTGCTCATCCTCCCTTTCGGGGTGGTCGATGAATGGGTACCTGGGGAATTCTGGGGGAGGTAAACTGGTAACCCCGGATTTCACATTAGCCCGCGTCCCGGGGTAATTGGTTCTTACCTACCCCAGGCTCAAAGGGCCAGCGATCGGAGATGAGCACCGCATCCTACGAAGTCTTGTCAGGTATGTTTGCTAGGGCACTGAAATGTTGATGGATATGACCCTCTTTGTCACTAAACGCACACAACTCCACTTTTGGTCGATCCTCACATACTTTCATTTGAGTATCCTACACCAATCCTCTTTCTCCCTCGTATCATTTGGCCCTTGTCTTTCTCGTCCTTCTTCTCAGGCTTCTTCTCATCCTCATCCTCATCCTCCCCGGAGCACTATTTATGGCTTTCCTTTGTTTCGGTGCCGTCGAAGGCCATTTTCTGGCTTCCAACAGCAGTGATTAGCTCTTTTGTTTTCTTCGTGATGTTTTATGGAAGTCTACGGGGGAGAAATGAAGGTATTGGAGAAAAATGTGGCTGTGTCCCATTCCTCTCGCGTGGTGTTTGTTACATCTGACGGTTCTTTTGTATGTTTTTTGTGCTTAATCATGTGTGTGTGTGTGTGTGTGTGTGTGTGTGTGTGTGTGTGTGTGTGTGTGTGTGTGTGTGTGTGTGTTTATGCACCTCAACAAAGTGAGTCTTCCTCGCCACAAAAAAAAAAGTTAATCTGCCAAGAAACTTTTCTTGTTGGTGGGCCCGAACTTCCTTAGTTTGGAAATTTGGTGAGGAATGCTCATGGGGAAAGGCATCCACTGCTGGTAAAAATAAACCCTTTTTAGATGAAGTGACAGTCTGATGACGCCTAGCAGCAAGGTAAAGTCAATTTACCGTCAAAGGCGCAAAACTAGAAAGTTTCAGGTGTCCGACAACGCCACCCCATGATGAATATCTCGCATTAAACAGTTGTAGATGTTGGAATAATTACTTGGATGTAATGGGGCATCGTCACTGTGTTCATCAGCAACACATGTAAAAATTATTCTAATTTGGAAAAATAATGGCCGATAAAGGCGTTTGCAAATTTCAATAGCCTATTTCTCAAATACCTTAATTTTGTGAAATAAATATTTGTAGAAAATCCAAAATAAAGTATATTTACTTGAAAACAGGTGTATTTATTGATAATGATAATGAGGGGACAAATAAGTGTACGGAAGACCGCTACAGCATTTTCAATAAATGTCCGGCATGATGTCATAAATTTGATGTCGCACATGAAACATGTCTCTGTGCATACGCAGTAAAGGGAAACATGCCCAGAACATATCCTGAAAATTGTAAGTCTTAAATGAAAAAACTTTTTTTTTGGTTCTTTTTCTTTTTGACCTCGGTACCTCCTGAAGGGGAAAACAATGAATAAAATATCCCGCTAAGTGCTGCTTCATTAAGAAAAAAATCATCTGTGTAGCCAAAAGAGGGCGCCAAAATTCGCGAGGTGTATTAATGCTTCCCTATTGGAAGATATCAAGTCGTAGGCAGGAGAAAATACTGACCAAGGAAGACAGTTCCAGAGTGTACCAGCAAAAGTGATAAGAAAATAAAGATATTGGTTAACTCTTTCATAAAGCATGCATAAGATACCATAAGGATGAACTAGAGTAGAATGTTGTGTGCAGCGTTGCCTCAGGAGGGAGAAGGATTTCAGTTTGGAAGTTCAGAAAAGTAGTCACCAAGAAAATATCTATATGATATAGAAAGAGAGGCAACACAGCGGCGGAATCTAAGATATAGAATACTGTCAATAAGAGGAGAGCTGGTGAGGCAAAAAAAAAAAATCTTATTCTGTCCAAAATGGTTGGGTGTGTGGAACTTCTATACATGTGATGCATAGTTCATACGAGGGCGGACAAGCCCTTGTAATCTGGGAGGGGGAAAACACTGGTGTGGTGGCAAACGATACGGCCGAGAAAGCCAACTTAGCAAGAGATGAGATATGAAGTTGACAGTTAGGATTTTGAGTTAAGGATAGACCGAGGATGTTTCGTATAGAAGAAGGGACAGCTGAGTGTTATCGAAGAACAGGGGTAAGTAATTGGTAGGTTGCGTCCGAGTTTTCAGGTGGAGAAATTGAGGTTAAAAAGCATTGAAGGACAACTAGCTCCTTCTGCCCCATTCAGAATTTATAGCAAGGTCAGAGGTTAGCGGTTTGTAGCGCTAATTCTTCCTGGTATGGGATTGTGTTAAAAGATGTTGAGTAATGCTAAATACCTAGCCATCGTTGCAGTGCATAGAAGTTTGTTTTGGAAAGGTTATTAAGGAATTGGGTGGAAGATAGAGTCCTATAGAATATTACTGTTGATAGGTTTAGGAGTAGCCCAGTGACCGTCTACCACAGCAAAGACAGATTGGCATGAAAGGAGATTGCAGATAAAAGTTCAGAAAAAAAGGAATAGAATTCGTATAGGATGCCAGTTTTGAGAGAGCAAAGATTTGTTGCAAACTCAGTCAAAAGCTTTCGGGATACCTTAGACAAAAGCAAAAGTTTCATTAAAACGAGCAAGAAAGGATTCCAAGAATCAATTAGGGAAATAAGGCGATCAGCAGTAGAACGCCCTTTGCAAAATTTCCACTAGTAACAAAAACAAGGTTAAAAATTGATAGATACTCAAGAACGTTACTGTTAAGATTTTTCAAAAGCTTTAGACAGACAAGAAAGCAAAGCTACAGGACGATGTTTAAGGGATTTCAACGGTCGCTCTTTTTAGGCACAGGTTGTATTTAGGCGTATTTCTGGCAGGTAGGAAAAACAGATGTTGAAATACTGAGACGAAAGAGTTTGATCAAGCAGGGTGTAAGCAATGAGGCAGCTTTTAAGGACAATAGGAGGCACTCCCTGCAGCGGGTCCACAAGCCATCTGAGGATCAAGGTCAAGGAGGGATTAGAAAACCTGTTTTAATTTAATAATAGGCATAATGAAGTCAATGGGAGGAAGAAAAAGAGGAATATGCCCTGAATCGTCCAGATTGTAATGTTCGAGAGATAGGTTTAAGCGATGAGTGCAACTTTAAAGATAGCTTTGACAACTGTTGAGCCATCAGAGCCAATGAGAGGGAAGTCTGTGGAAAAATATGGGTTTTCAAGATTTTTTTTTTTTTTTCTTTTAATGAAAGAGGTTTTGGTAACACGTAAAACATTTGTCACGATTCAGGGCAGAAATCGGTATCTGTTAAATCTTTGAAGCCTCTCCTTGCTCCACACTGCTGTCTGGCGCCATCACTGAGTGCCGAACGCGACCTTCTTGATCCAGGCTAGGTAGGGCGGGTTTCGCAGGTTGGCGTACAGGCCGGGGTAGTCCTTGTGGCCACAGCCGTAGCCTTTCGATACAATGGCCGCCAACACAAAACGTCCACTGGTGTCTTGAGATACCAGAGGTCCCCCGGAGTCACCCTGAAAGAGGAAGAACAAGAGGGTGAGAGTGTTACGAACTTACGAGTGGAGTCCCACAAGGGTCGGTGCTGGGTCCGCTGCTTTTTATCATTTACATCAATGATTTGGACACGGGAATTAGTAGTGACGTCAGTAAGTTCGCGGATGACACCAAGATCGGTTGAGTAATCCAATCAGACCAGGACGCTAGCGTTCTCCAGGATGAGCTTGACAGACTATTATGATTGGGCGGGTAAGTGGCAGATGGAATTCAATGTCGGGAAGTGTAGTATTCTGAGTATAGGTAGAAATAATCCCTCACACAATTACTCCTTAAATGACACTCCTCTAAGCAGGTAAGGGTACGAAAGAGACTTAGGAGTCCTAGTGAGCGCTGACCTCCGTCCTGGGGCTCAATGCATTCAGGCTAAAAATCGTGCAAACAGGGTCCTGGATTTCGTCTCAAGGAGCGTAAGCAATAGGAGCGCTGAAGTCATCCTCAAACTTTTCTTATAACTAATTAGACCTCATCTCGATTACGCGGCTCAGTTCTGGTCACCCTATTATAGAATGGATATCAAGATGTTAGAATCTGTACAGAGAAGGATGAAAGAAATTATTCAAGGGGTGAGAAACCTGCCTTATGAGGATAGACTGAAACATTTAAGCTAAACTTTCTAGAAAGGCGAAGGTTACGAGGAAACTTGATCGAGGTTTATAAATGGAGGAAGAGTTTTAATAAGGGGGATGTAAATAGAGTTTTGGATGTAAAAGAGACAGGCAGGACACGTTGCAACGGTTTTAAGCAAGATAAATTTAGATTCAACAAAAACATAGGTAACCTATACTCAGAATGGGTTTACCAATAGAGGGGTGGATGAGTGGAACAGGCTTGGTAGTCATGTCGTGGGTGCCAATACCTTAGATACATTCAAGAAGAGGTTGGATAAATTCATGAATAGTGAGGTTAGGTGGGGTTAGGTTTACAGGAACTGCCTTGTATAGGCCAACCGGCCTCTTGCAGACTCCTAACGTTCTTATGTTTTTATTTTCTTATGTGATGGGAGCTGCACCGCCTGCCTCCTACCCCGGTTGGCCATCGCCTTAGAATACACGTTGAGCGACTAATGATGACAGTACCTGGCAAGCGTCCCGGCCTCCGGCAGGGTCTCCGGCACACAAGATGTCCTCTCCGATGCCTCGTGGCCAGCTGGATGTATAATGGGGCAAGTTGGAGTAGCTGCTGTTACACTGGGATGACTGGAACACTGTCACGTTAACTTCCTGCAGAATAGCGCTTGGGAATCCACCTGCAAAATAGACCATTAGATGAGTCTCCGTTTAGTTTTCAGTTATATATGTTTTCACTGTGTGATGTTTTACGAAACAAAAATGATAACAGTAAATGAAATAAAACTGACGAAACTGAGTATCGCCCCAGCCTGTCAGCGTTGCCAGTTGGCCAGTGATATCCTTGTCGCTCTCCCTCCCCCAGGGCAGGCACACGGGGCTGATGTACTCCTGAAACCCATAGATAACAAATGAAAAAATGTCGTCTTCTACTCTGCTCAAAATGATGAGATATTTTTTTGTTATATTCAGCGAACATTCTGCGTGATCGCAGGTAAACAACTCTAAGCAGACTGACCTTCAAGGGGACCCTTGTGGCCAGCCTGATGAGGGCCAGGTCGTGGTAGGCCACAGGATAGTTGTAGTCTGGGTATTGCACACTCTCTACCACGCCATAGTCCTCGTGCTCCGCAGAGTCATAATCGTCATTGTAGTTATGTTCACCAAGACGCACAATCTCAACCTTGCTGGAAAATATTGATAGGTTTGGGCGTCTACTTAGATATAAGTACTAAACCTACATTTTTATTCTAATCGGTTTTGTATTTTTCGAGTTCTAGCTTTACCACTCCTGAACTTTTATAATTAACAATAAAATTTGCCGATATGTTAGCATTTTAAATTAAACTTCTCTCGCTGTCCAGTTTTTGGCAGTTCTGAACAAGTTTCCATAACCTGGCCTTGAGGCCGCGATAGAGCTGTGCACGGACCTTTGGCGGCTCAGCACTCGAGTCAGCAGCAAGGCACGCTGGACCATGACAATATGGATAGATAGATAGACAAATAGATAGACAGATGGATGGATAGATAAAGAGAGAGAAAAAAAATGGGTGTGTATTTATGTGTCTTTCTTATTTATTTATATACACCTGGCTACACTTTAATTGTCGCTAAAGCAGAAATACAAAGCCTTGAGGGGATGCGATTTGATGTAATTTCATTTAGGTTTAAGAGAACTTAATTGTCAAAAATGCTAAAAAAAAATCAGCTGCCTTTGGGATTTGACCCTGGCAACGTGAAGTGTTTGGAGTTTGCAAGTCAAAGGCAGCCTCTCTTTCTTGTTCATAACGTTATTTCTTAAGAACTAAATGAAACTTTTTACTCACTCGCGCACGAGACAGTGCGAGGCGGTGATTATCCACTGCTCGTTGATCAGCGCCCCGCCGCAGAACCACTTGATCCCCTGACCGTCGCGGCGTCCAAGCAGAGCCTGTTAAACACAGCAACGCGAGAACACTTTATTCAGATCATAATCTTTACGTATGTAATTATTTTTATTTAATTTGCGTCCATAAGCTTAGGCCACTAAAACGTACCATCCAAGGCCAAGCATCCTTCAATGCATTAACACCGCCTATTGCTGCCTGGACCCCTTCGGGAAGACTTTCATCAAGCTTCTTTGTTTCTTCTTCCAGTAATCCAGGTGGAAACCCAGGAATTTCTCCTGGCCACGGTTCATCGCCCTCTGTACCAGGAGGAAGCTGAGATTCTTCGGGGCGAAGAATATCTCCTGGCCATAATTCTATACTCAAAAAGTATTTATTTTTGGGGTTTATGCCACACTCTGAAAAGAGAATGGTAGTTGCACTGCTATTGATATACTGTCCATGAAAGGCGACATGCATTTCATATTTCAAATCATTTTCCGGCACCACATGTCTGATTTTCGGCGTCATGGTACAAATTCAAGTTGTCAATAATATTATCGTTGATCAAGGTTCATAATTGTTAAACATGTTATACACTCATATGGATGTACACATCAGCGATTAAATGGTTTGGGAACCACTTACGGAATGCCGTTCTGGGGGCGGAGATGTCGGTGAAGGGCTGGTTTGTGTTACCTGGAAAGGAGAGAGAGATTATCCCTGCTCTCAGTTGACCCGTTAGCCATGTACTAACGTTGTGCAACGTTACGCAACGAAGCTGACAAGTTGCGTCAAGATACCGGTGATAGACACACGGCCCGAGTTGTTGTGTGGAGAGTTGTGCGCACACACACACACACACACACACACACACACACACATATATATATATATATATATATATATATATATATATATATATATATATATCTATATATATATATATATATATATATATATGTAGCCACACACACACACACACGTATATACATACGGAGTATGGCGGCACCCCTGTATGCTCCCCATTTGATAGTTAGTTACTAGCACATGAGCATGCTCGTCGTCCGCCTCACACTTACCGGGCTTTGCGTCGCAGCAGAGGAGGAACCTGGAGTCCTTTATGCCGCACTTGCGTGGCTCTCCGAGGCTGGGCGAGTGTTCGCAGGATACGGAACACGTCCCCGAGCCGCCAGTGTTCGTTCTGCAGCCGTCACCTTCGGTATGGTCCAGTTGGCCGGGGAATATAAAGGTCCCAGCCTCTGAAGACAAGCGCACACCCTTTAATATACGGACAGTATAGCCTTATGGTAGTTTTTTTCTATGTAGAAAAAAATACAGTGCTAGGCAGATGTTGCCAAGGAACGTGTTTCCGAGTTATGATAATCTGGTGAGGCGCATAATTACTTTGATGATAGAATTTTGCCTAATCGCTATTTTGTGTGTTGTAACTTTTTCCATTTCGTAATGGAAGGATCGGTACATCTGAAATAAAACTTTCTTCCTCTCTCAAGTAAGTTCATGATTATATGTTTTTATATGAAACTTTCATTTTAGTAATTTTCTTAAAGAATATATGCAAACTTTTTCTATGCTGATTTAGTTCACCTGTGATACAAATAACTCTGCAGTGATGTCCAATTACCATTCTGGTATTAAGTAGAATTAAATGACTGATGTACAGTACAGACACATTTAGTCATGGCCAGAAGGTAGAAAGTTCTGAATGGTCAATTTTGTGGGCGCGAGAGCAAGAGATATCGTTGCGTAACGCATCATAGAAAGGGAGAACAGAAAAGAGATTAATGTCAGTAACCTCAGAAACCTGCGATTCAGTTTGAAGAAAAGGTTAAGTTTTGAGAAGAGATGGTGCTGCACGGAGACAGCGAATGTTGCAGAAGTTAATAAAGAGGAAGATGGAGGAGATAACAAAACACATCTTTGGGTCGTCAACAGAAATGAGACTCGACTTACGGACATTTCTGAACCCCTTCTCAGATGGGGACTCCGAGGCGATACAGTGGTCCAAGTTCGAACCCTGACCTTGGCAGTCGGTGCGTAGTTCACCCAGCTGTTCATCCTCCCTTTCGGGCTAGCTAGCCGATAAATGGGTACCTGGGGAACCCTGGAGAAGGTAAACTGCGATAACCTGGATGTCACACTGGCTCAGTATCACGAGGTAATGGCTTTTCCGACCACATGTTCTAGCGGAGGAGAAAAGCACCGAGATATAGCTACAGCGTATGCCTCCAACTTTTCCTTTACCTTTAGAGCATACTGAACTATTTTCTAGTGTTCAGTAACATAAAGAGAATACGGAAAGTGAGGACACGGAAGGGTACTGATTGGCTTGCAGTACCCTGGGAGTGCCTTGCGCCCAATGCGGCACGTGTCTAGCTTGTGTATTCACTTATTGTGAAGAACAGCTTCTTATTAATATTTTTTTCTCGTACGAAGAGCTGTTTCACCTGAGAACATCTCCAGGCCCTCAACAAGGCGTCCGGAGCCTGCAGACTTACCCGCCACCTCGGCAACGAAGAAGAGTAGAGTCAGCACGCACCCCTGCTGCATCCTGACCCTACGCAAGCTGCCTCGCCACTGGTATCTTCTTAGCACTTTCATTTCCTCAGGCGTCACGCAGTGTTGCCATTGCTACCCACCAGAGTTGCATAATACGTTTGGTACTCCAGTGCAAGTGCCATGCCATTGCTGTTGTAATAGCAAGAAGAGTAAGAGAGACAATGACACATTCTCTCAAGTGTTTTATCCTGCCTGTCATTTCAGCAGATTTTGCTCTTCATGATCACCTGGCACCCAACGTCCTCTTTCGCTTTCCAGGCAGGATCACAGCTCAAGGTTACCTTCTCACACTGAATACAAAGATGTCAACTGCAGTAACAGCAACATTATTAGTATTAGTAGTATTAGTAGTGGTATTTTTATTATTAGCGTGATTAGTAGTTATAATATTATTATTATTATTATTATTATTATTATTATTATTATTATTATTATTATTATTATTGTTATTATTATTATTATTATTATTATTATTATTATTATTTGATAGCAGGGGTAGTAGTAGTAGTTGACTAGTTGTAGTAGTAGTAGTAGTAGTAGGTGTAGTAGTAGTAGTCCACTTCTCCGACCACTGGAAAATGCCGTCAAGAATGTATTCTTGCCGGCGCTGGTGAAATCTCATGCTTTGGGGGAGGAGGAGAGGGATATGCTTGCACTTCCCCCAAGACTGGGTGGGATGGGGATCACCAACGCTGAGAAGCTGGCAGGTAAGGAGAACCAAAACTCCATCAGCCTTACCAGGTCACTCATCAACAGGATCATCGCTCAGGAGGCAGAGGGCGAGATAGACCAAACAGAAATAAGAGATATTAAAAGAAAAATCTCAGAAGAAAGGCAACAGGCCCAAAAAGACGAGCTGGACCGTCTTATACACCACCTGTCCACAGAAATGGGTAGAAAAATACACACAGCACAGGAGGCAGGCGCCTCTAACTGGCTAACGTAATTACCAATCAGAGCAAAGGGCTTCAGCCTCAACAAACAAGAATTTGTCGACGCCATTGCTCTGAGATATGGCTGGCCGATTGAGGGACTGCCTGATCTCTGTGCATGTGGATCACCAAATGATGTCACCCATACCATGACATGTAAAAAAGGAGGCTTCGTCTGTATTCGACACGATGAAGTGAGGGATCTGACAGCCAGCATGCTCGGGGAGGTATGCCAAGACGTCACTACCGAGCCGGCACTGCTTCCCCTGGACGGTGAACACAGCCAATACCTCACAGGAGGCACGGGTTGATGTAAGTGCCCGCGGATTCTGGGTGCGCGGACAGCGGGCGTTCATGGACATCCGCATATTCGACCCGATGGCTGCCTGTCACCGTGAGCTGCCCCTGCAAGCCGCCCACCACAGGAACGAGCAGGAGAAGACAAGGGCATACGGTGAAAGAATCCAACATGTGGATCAGGGCAGCTTCACCCCCCTCGTCTTCACCACATCCGGCGGGATGGGTCCCAGGGCCCAATGCTTCTACGCACGCCTCGCGGAACTAATCTCAGAAAAGAAGCATCAGCCAAGGAGTCACGTTGTCGCCTGGATGAGGTGTCGCCTCTCGTTCTCCCTGCTCAGGTCGGCCATCCTATGTCTCAGGGGCACCAGACACTCTGGCCCAAAAGCCACCAACATCTCCAATATGGACTATGAAGCCACAGTGGTGGAGAGTGACATTAGGGTGGGTCGGGAGTGACTTGAGTAGGGAAGGAAAGGGGTATCTAGACGTAATAGATGATAGGTGATTTAGTGTCAGGTAGTATTAGTGATATGGTTGGATGCCACAGTCATTAGCGAACAGAGTTGGGGCTAATGACCTCCAAGCTATGGAGCCCTCCATGATTATGTGTCGGGAAAATAAACATGGGTGGAGGTATCATTTATGTAGTAAGTGAATTTAAAAAAAAAAAAAAAGGTGTAGTAGTAGTAGTAGTATCATGGTTAATAGCAGTAGTAGTAGCAGTAGAAGCCGTCGTCGTCGTCGTCGTTGACTTAGGAGTAGTAGTAGTAGTAGTAGTAGTAGTAGTAGTATCATGGTTAATAGCAGAAGTAGTTGCAGTAGAAGCCGTCGTTGTCGTCCTCGTCGTCGTCGTCGTAGTAGTAGTAGTAGTAGTAGTAGTAGTAGTAGTAGTAATAGTAGTAATAGCAGTAGTAGTAGTAGCAGCAGCAATAGTACTTCTGAGTCTTTTTCGACAGTTATTTTTCTCTCTCATATGCTGTCCATATCAAGAGGTCTTGTCTTCGCTTCGGCTTCGGTTTGGCTTTGGCTTCGTGTGGAATATGCATTTTATAGTAAGTAAGTAAGTAAGTAAGTAAATATTTATTGCCTTTAAAATATAAGAATATTGTTAAAACATAACATAAAACATGGCAATGGCACAGCCTGTCAAGCCGAAGCTTCCCGCCAGACATGGAATTATATTATTTTATTTAATGTTTACATTGGCACAAAATTGGTACCTAATATATTATTAACTAACGTATAGAACAATAAGAATAATTATAATAATATGTTGCTGAGAATAACAATAACAATATCAGTTATAATAATAATAATAATAATAATAATAATAATAATAATAATAATAATAATAATAATAATATTAATAGACTTGTGAAACTAAGTTCATACCACACACTACATTTGATTACTACTTTGACAATTATATAAATAAGTTTTCACAGATTTTTTAAAAATGGATAAATTTATATGATTGAGAAGAGTCTTAATATGTAGAGGCAATGAATTCCACATTTGGGGACCTGAGTATAATATACTGTGCTTAAAGAGAGAAGTTCTGAACTGTGGACATATGAGATTGATATCATTACCTCGAATGTTGTATGATGTGTGTACCAGTCTGAAAGGCTGACCTCCACAATACTGTGTAAGGCACTTGTAAATGCTTAACAATAAAAAATATTTATGAATATTTGGAAAACTAAGAAAATTTTGTGTATTAATTATATTTCGTGTTGACTCAAACCTACTCATATAGAATATACACCTAAAATTTTTATTTTGAGCTACTGATATTTTCTTAATGAAGGACTGCCAAGTACAGGCCCAGACTGATACACAATAGGTGAGATGGGGATAATAAAGTGTGTAATAAATACTAGTGAGGGACTCAGGTGTGAGATTATTGCGGACTCTGTATAAAATACCGCACATCCTTGCTAATTTATTTGTGACAAATGAAATATGTTAATTCCAATTCATATTCTCATCTATGTAAACACCCAAAAATTTTGTGAAATTTACTCTGTCTAATGTGTTTCCCTCTATGGTTATAGGAGGAATGTTATATTGCAATGAACGATTTTGAAAAAATATGTAATTAGTTTTTGCAATATTCAGACTCAATTCATTAATTTTAGTCCAATAATTATTTTTTTCTAGTTCTGTAACTAAATTTATATGAAGATCGTTAATGTTTACATTATTTAATAAAAGATTTGTATCGTCAGCATAAATCGTATATTTGAATTTAGAACTTACATTAACAATGTCGTTTACATAGATGAGAAAGAGTATCGGTCCTAATATTGACCCCTGCGGTACACCCTTGTTGATTGCCCTAAAAGAAGAATACGTGGCGTTGCAATATACAGCTTGTGACCTATTGGTTAAATAACTTTCAAATAGTTTTAAGGGAATACCTCTAACGCCATAGTGACTTAGCTTACTCAATAAAATTTTGTGATTCAATGTATCGAATGCCTTAGATAAATCTAGAAATATTCCAATTAAATAATGTTTCTTTTCTAAATACTGATATACATTAGATATGAACTGTAAAATAGCTGTTTCTGTGGAACGACCTGCCCTAAACCCATGCTGGTAGTCTGTGAGTAGATTATTGTTTTCAAAAAAATTTACAAGACGGGAAGTAATAACTTTTTCAAAACCTTGCTAAATGCTGGAAGTATTGAAATAGGTCTATAGTTTTTAATATCGGATCTACTTCCTGATTTAAGTAGTGGTCCAACTTTGGCTTTTTTAAGTGCATCCGGAAATATTCCAGTTTTTAACATCAGATTCACTATGTGTGTTAATGGAATGGATATATTATTAGCTGTGCGTTTCAAAACAATTGGGGAAATATCATCAAATCCGGAGGAAGAAGTTTTAAATGACGTAATATATTTTTCAATTTCTAAGTTTGTGGCAGGAAATAAATACATAGAAAAATTGGGAGAGTTGTGTAAATAATTTAAAAATTCATTACCTACAGTTTCTGCTGCTTGCTGACTTGCTTTCAAAAAATGTTCATTAAATTTATCTGGAATGTTATAACAAATTGATCGTAGCTCAATTTCACTGTTTTTACCATCTGTAGATCTACCTAATAAGTTATTTATTGACTTCCAGTGAGACTTAGGGTTGCCTTGGCTAGCTAATAGTTGGTCTTGGTGATACTTCTTCTTAGCTTCTTTTAAAAGTGACGGTGGTCTGTTTCTGAAAGTCCTATATTGCTCTCGAAAAGTTAAAGGCCATTTATATGCTAGTTTTTCAAGTCTATGTTTTTCTCTAATGTTCTTCTTTAATGCTGGAGTAATGTGTGGACTGCGATTATTTTTGTTACTAACTTTAATTGTTTTCTTAGGGAAGCAATTATCATAATTTGTTTTGAAATTGTTGTAAAATAGATTATAGGAGTTGTTAGGACATGTACAGTTTATGACATCAGACCAATCTGTGTGAGAAAGTGCAGCACCAAATGTGTCTAAAGCTTCCTGGGTGAACGTTCTTATCGTTATGAATGTGGGAGGAGATGGAATATTATTATATTTAAATAAAGATATCACTGGAAAATGATCAGTAATATCAGTTTTGATTACATAACTTCCTACGTTGTTCTCAACACATGTGGACCAAATGTGATCTATAAGGGTGGCGGATGTGGCCGTAACTCGTGTTGGCAGGGTTGTTAGTGGAAACAGGGAATAACTATACATTAAATTCATAAGGTCTTGAATGTTATCGTCATTATTATGTAATAAATTCATATTTAAATCTCCAAAAATAAATATTTCACTAGGATTTTTATCTTTTGCAGTAGTTAAAATTTCATTGAGAACATTAAGAAAATTATTCACATTACCTTGAGGAGGTCTATATATACATATAAATAAAAATATTTTACCATTAAATTTTACTTCCACTGCCACACTCTCAATAAATGTTTCCATTCGACTGAATTCAATTACTTTATGACCTGTGTACCTGTTCGAGACGTAAACAGCCACACCCCCACCATACCTGTTCCTGTTATTTGTGAACATTTCATATGCTGTCAAAGAATACAATGTAGAAATGCCTGCGTCGAGCCTGGTTTCAGTGAAACCAAGCACGTCATAAATTACATTGTCAGACAGTACAGTGTCTTTGAAATATTGGAAATTGGTGGATATGGATCTTACATTCAGTGTAAATAAATTAAAATCACTATTGTTACAAAGAGAAGATAAATTATCAAGAAAAATATATTCAGATTTAGGAAAGTTAATGTTTCTAGATCTTATATAAAACTGATTGACATCGATATCATTGTTATAATTGTTATCTTGCACACTTAAGGGATCAAAGCTTTCATAAATTTCTTGCCTGAATATTTCATCGAAATTAAAAATATCCATCAAATCTTCATCAGAAACATTATTAAAAGGAAACATGTAGTTATCTAGCGTAGTAGTAGTAGCAGTAATGGTAGTAGTAGCAGCAGTGGTAGAAGTAACAACAGTAGCTGAAGTAGTAGTAGTAGTAGTAGTAGTTGTAATAGTAATAGTAGTAGTAGTAGTAGTAGTGGTAGTAGCAGTAGTAGCAGTAGTAGTAGTAGTAGCAGTAGTAGTAATAGCAGCAGTAGTAACAGTAGTAGTAATAGCAGCAGTAGTAGTAGTAGTAGCAATAGTAGTAGTAGTAGTTGTAGCAATAGTAGTAGTAGTAGTAGTAGTAGTAGCAATAGTAGTAGTAGTAGTAGCAGTAGTGGTAGTAGCAATAGTAGTAGTAGCAGTAGCAGTAGTAGCAATAGCAGTAGTAGTAGCAGTAGTAGTAGTAGCAGTAGTAGTAGTAGTGGTAGTGGTAGTAGCAGTGATAGTAGTAAGAGTAATAGCAGTAGTAATAATAGTAGTAGTAGTAGTAGTAGTAGTAATAAAAGTAGTAGTAGTAAAAGTAGTAGTAGTAGTGATAGCAGTAATGGTAGCAGTAGTAGCAGTAATAGAAGCACCAACAGTAGTAGAAGTAGTATAGTAGTAGTAGTAGTAGTAGTAGTAGTAGTAGTAGTAGTAAGCGACAATAGTAGCAATAAGTAATATTAAGAGGTAGTAGTAATTGTATTGGTAGTAGTAAATTAATGGTAGAAGAAATATAAGTGAAGTAGAGGTAATGGTAATCCTTAAGTGTTAAGTAAAGGCCACAGGAATGACAATTGGTTGTACAATAACAATAAACAGTATTTTGGGTGACGTGAATGAAAACAAGAGTACTGGTATCATGCTAGTTAAATCGAAGTTGAAGAATGTTGAGTGACTTTACTTATCTACTTCTTCCTGCGTTCTCTCAGATTCTTCTGGGTACGTCCACCCATTATGTCCATTCCTCCTCCCATTTGAACACCTGTCTCAGTCGACATCCCGTCAGCACCAGCATGAGGCAGCAACGAGGAGGCACCGCCAGCACCACCACTAGGCACCTTCGGCAGAGCACCAGTCAGGGAAGTAGCAGTCTTCGAAGCACTAGTCTGGGAGTCTCCAGTCGCAGCAGAACTTACGCCTCCAGTGGTCCCAGTCCCAGCACTGTGGGCCGCCCCGCCCCCGCCAGAGCTGTAAGGAGTCGGACCAGCGACTCGATGTGTCGGGTCAGCTGCGATGGTTGAGAATGATGATTGTTGGCCAGTTTTTTCTTTGATGATCAATCGCGTGTGACGGAAGTACGCGATTTTACCTTCATCTCTCGCTTTCTTCAGTAGAGGTAGTTGCTTCATCTTGATTTCTTGAGAGGCAGGGCAGAGATCTTCACTGATGTAGATGCCGGTTCCTTTGAGTTTCTTTGCATTCCTAATGACTGTTTCTCGGTCGCTGTACTTCTCAAACCGTACAACGACTGGCCGGGGGCGGGATGGGTTGACCGGTCCCACCCTGTGAGCACGTTCGAGACTCACAGGGGGAAGCTCTAGATTATCGTTGATCATCTTTGACACTTTGGTGCTTGTGTTCTCCCATGTTTCACCCGCTTGTTCTTGGAGGCCAGTGATCCGTAGATTATTGCGTCTACTATAGTCCTCGTTGTAGTTGAGTCGCTGTACCGTCTCCGAGACTTTGGATTCAAGTCCTTCAATAATCACTTGTTTCTCATTTAGCGTTTTCTGAAGCACTTTGATGTTGTTCTTTAAGTCCACAATTTCGGCCTGTGAGAATTCTAGACTTTTGATCAGATCAGTCACTGTACCTTCAACCAACTCTGTACGCTTATTGAGCTGTTCCACCACCAAGTCCATGGCGGAACGAAAGGCCCGTTCTTGAGAGTCCAGGAGCACTTTCACTGCCTCAAGATCCATGACTGGTGGCTGAGGCAGAGTTGGAAGAATTGGAAGGCACGTCTGATCGCTGCAAAGGTGTGTGTGTGTGTGTAGGGAGGTGTGGGGGGGGATAGGCCTTACACACACAGTTCTACTTAACATATTGTGAACTGCCACCACTACTGTTACCATAACTAATAATAATAATAATAATAATAATAATAATAATAATAAAAATGTTAATGATAATAATAATAATTTTAATAATAATAATAATTATAATTATAATAATAGTAATATTAATAATGATAATAATAATAATAATAATAATAATAATAATAATAATAATAGTAATAATAATAATAATAATAATAATAATAATAATAATAATAATAATAATAATAATAATAATAGTAATAATAATAATAATAATAATAATAATAATAATAATAATAATAATAATAATAATAATAATAATAATAATAATAATAATAATAACAACAATCTGAATTTGTCTAACTTAAAACCATTGCTACGCGTCCTACCTGGTTCTTTAACTATCAAAATCTTATTGACATCCCCTTTATTAAAGCCCTTCATCCATTTATAGACTTCGATCAAGTCTCCTCGCAACCTTCGCCTATCTAGAGAGTGTAGATTTAAATGTTTCAGCCTGTCTTCATAAGGCAGGTTTCTTACCCCCTGAATCATCGTTGTCATCCTCCTCTGTACAGATTCTAACATCTTGATATCCATTCTATAGTAGGGGGACCAGAACTGAACTGCATAATCGAGATGAGGTCTAACTAGTGCTAAGTAAAGTTTGAGGATAACTTCAGCGCTCCTATTGCTTACGCTCCTTGAGATGAAACCAGGTACTCTACCCGATTTTTAGCCTGAATGCACTGAGCCCAAGGACGAAGGTCAGCGCTCACTAGGACTCCTAAGTCTCACTCACGCCCAGACCTGCTTAGAGGAGTGCCATTTAAGGAATAATTCTGTAAGGGGTTATTCCTACCTACACTCAGAATGCTACGCTTCCCGACATTGAATTCCATCTGCCACTTCCCCGCCCAATCATATAGTCTGTCAACCTCATCCTGGAGAACGCTAGCGTCCCTGTCTGTTTGGATTACTCTACCGATCTTGGTATCATATGCGAACTTGCTGACATCACTACTAAATCCTGTGTCCAAGTCATTGATGTAAATAATAAAGAGCAGAGGACCCAGCACCGACCCTTGTGGGACTCCACTCGTAACTCTGCCCCATTCAGATTTTTTACCATTGATTTGCACTCTCTGCTTCTTGCCACTAAGCCACGCCCTGATCCAGTTCAAAACTTTCCCATCTATGCCGTGAGCCTGTAATTTTAGTAATAGCCGGTGATGGGGAACTTTGTCGAACGCTTTACTTAAATCTAGATATAATATGACATAGTTTTCATCCCGGTCAACCGCCTCGATTACTTTAGTGTAGAAGGACAACAGGTTAGTAAGGCAAGACCTACCCTTCATGAATCCATGCTGTGAATCATGAATTAAATCATGCTTTTCTAGATGGTCCCGAATGCTCCCGGCTATAATTGACTGCAACATCTTTCCTACAACTGATGTTAAGCTAATTGGGCGATAATTTGAGGTGGCTGACTTGTCTCCCTTTTTGAAAATCGGCGTCACATTAGCTACTTTCCATTGACTGGGCACATACCCAGAATTTACCGACATCTTAAAGATATCGGTAAGCGGGCCACTGAGGACCTCCTTGCACTCTTTCAGCACCCTTGGGAATACTTCGTCTGGGCCCGGCGATTTGTTTTTCTTCAACCTACTAATCTCATCCTGGACTACTTGCCTAGTGATGATCACATCCCTCAACTTTTCGTTCTCTCCGCCCTCATATACCTGAACTCTCTCCGGAATGGTTGTTAGATTTTCCTGCTTGAAAACTGAAAGGAAAAAGTCATTCATCATTTGACTCATATCTTCTCCAATCTCAACGAGCTTGCCCGTGTTTGTTTTCAACGGTCCAATTCTGTCCCTTGTTTTCGTTCTGTACAATTTGAAGAAGCCCTTGGGATCGCTCATGGTCTCGTTGACTACCCTAATCTCATAATTTCTTTTTGCTAGGCGGGTGTTCTTCACCGACCTGGGTAGCTCAACATACCTACCCCTGAGGTGGGTTTCTCCGTTCTTTATTTTCCTATAAATTCCTCTCTTCAAGCCTATCTCATGCATGAGTCTGCGGGTCATCCATTTGGGGTCGTTATTTTCCTTCCTACGTGCTTGGTAAGGGATATGCTGTCTCTGACCCTCTGCAATTACTCTAACTAAATTATTGTAGGTCATTTCTACATGGTTCCCCTGTCTTTCCGGTTCCAGCCCTGAGATCTGTACCTCATCCAGCCCTAAAGTTCCCCAATATCCCTCCTCAAGGTGTCTTCTAAGCCCCTCATAATCAGCTCTTCTAAAGTCAGGCACCAACACAGGGTTGAGTTCGTGGGTCACCGCCCAGTCTAATTTAAACCTAATGTTTTTGTGATCACTGCCACCTAATTCTCCCCCAACATCTAGCTCGCTGACCATATTCTCGTTGTTAGTCAGGACTAAGTCTAAAATGTTGTTACCTCTGGTGAGCTCAGTCACTGTCTGCTTGAGAAAATTATCATGTATTACTTTCAGAAAATCCTCAGATTCTAGATCACCCACCACGCCTTCCCAGTCTATATTCCTATAGTTAAAATCCCCCATTATGCAGACATTTTTGCTCCTTCTCGCCCTGCCTACCTCTTGCAGTAATATATCAGTGTCCTGCCTGCTAAGGTTGGGTGGCCTGTAAAGAACCCCTAGATTTAGTTTGTCTTTCCCTTTGTGGACGTCCACCCAAACTGATTCCGAGTCGCCATTTGTTTGAACAAAGTTGTTAGCGAAATATTTAAGTGTGTCTTTCACATAAAGTGCCACCCCCCTCCCCTTTTTCCTTTCCTATCTTTGTGAAACATCTGATAACCATCTATTTCATACTCCGACATGAAGTTTTTGTTTGCAGTATCCACCCATGTTTCCGTGATAGCTATAATGTCGAATTTCTCGACACATGCTTTCCCCCTCAGTAGATCTATTTTGTTCCTGAGACTCCTACTGTTGGTGTAATAAGCCGTTAGCCCATCCTTTCTTACATCCTTTCGATTACTCATGCGCCCCCTAGTCCCAGTCTGCGATGCACAGCCACTGATGACAGGCCCACCCCCCTCGCCTACTCTAAAAAATCCTGTAGGGTGCTAAGTGATCGCTCAAGGGAGTCTGCGAGAACCTCCACCCCCTGGAGTGACAGGTACACCCCATCCTTGGCATACAAGGTGCCTTTATCGTAGAAGAGGTCCCAATTATCCAGGAAAAGCCAACCATTTCGCTTACAGTGGGCCGCCAGCCTGCTGTTTACTGCTAAGGCTCTGGAAAGCCATCCCTCACCTACCCCCGTCCTCAGCAAAACACCACAAACGGCCGGCCCCCCGGAGTCTTTCACTTTAGCAGTAGTAGTAGTAATACTAGTACTAGTAGTAGTCTAGTAGTAGTAGTAGTAGTAGTAGTTGTTGTTGTTGTAGTAATAATAATAATAATTATGATAATAATAATAATAATAATAATAATAATAATAATAATAATAATAATAATAATAATAATAATAATAATAATAATAATAATAATAATAATAATAATAAAATAATGATAATAATAATGACAGTAAAAATATCAATAATGGTAAAAACAATAAAAATATTCATAATAATAATAATGATAATAATAATAATAATAATAATAATAATAATAATAATAATAATAATAATTCACGACTACCACCAACAAAACCATTACTTTTACTTGAGTACTTCTAATACTGCTAGAATTATTGCTACTACTTGTGCGACTACTGCTGCTGGAGCGCCGACGTGGCTTTCGACAGAAGATGCTTGCATGTAGCCAATATTGATCTCAGGAAGATGTATGATTCAGTAGATTGTTTTGCACCTTGGCATCTGCAACTGCATGGGATCCCTGGAAAAATCTCTTGTCTGTTGACTGGCCTGTGCTTTGGGACTGAGAACGCTGTGACGATTGTTTATTCGAGGGTCTTAACTTGCTTCTTTCCCTTCCCTGTCAACGCTGGTATGGTCTGGACATTAGGCAGACTTGTGAACCAAAGTCATTATGAAGCATCTGTTAGCAATACCAGTTACACCGACCTTGTTTTGGCTGTCACTGGAGGCAGGTTAGTCCATTGTGCATTACTCTTAGTCGCATCAAGGGGAAGCGTGAAAAAAATACCTGACACGATACAAACCTGTAAAACTCGAGAAATTTGGTTCATTGATAGCTGAGATGGGAAGTTTCCAGTTGATCAAGCAAGTTGATCAACAAAGAAGGTTTTAATATTAAGAAGGGGACAACAGTGTGTTTTTGAAGAATATATGACAGATGTCTGAAAGATTGTGTCGACTTGTCAGATGGCGAGATTAAGTTTCAAAGGCATTGTAAGGGTTAAGCTCCTCCCGACACATTCAGAAACAATGGCAGGGTTAGAGGTTAAGTGTTCAGCAGCATCCAGTATTTAATTGTGTGATTCCTGCTGCGGTGGTCTAATGCTGAATGATTGGGAAAAACCGTCGGCATAGTCATCGGCATAAGAATACACAGAACTTTTAGTTTTGCAAAGATCATCAGTGAATAACAGAAACTCCTGATGATAGGTTTATTTTTATAACAGTGACCATTTGCAACTGCATAAATAGATCCACTTAAAACGAAGCAGAGAGAATCTGAAGGAAGGTAATTCGTCAAACAAAGGTGCCGAAGACAAGGTTCCCAAGATTGAGTAAGGACAGTACGATCACCTGTAGAACTCGCCTTGTGGAATCCGTAATGGCGATCAGAAAGGTTAAAAGTTGTTCGACTGACATGTTTTTGTGTAGGACTGTTTCAAAGGTCTTATTAATTAAGACAAGAGTATAAAAGTATAGGACGCCAGTGTAAAGGCTTACAGCGGCACCTTCTTTGGTACTGGCTGTATGTGAGCGTACTTTGGTCAGGAAAGAAATATGAAGGTTGAGAGACAGAGATGTAAAGAGTTTGACGACACGGAAGCACAGTTTAGGAACAATATTGGAGACTGACTAAAAGAGTTTATTTTTATGTATGGCTTGAGACAATCTGCCATTATATTAAGCCCCACCCGGTCAGACAATGCCGCTACCACTATACACCTCTGACCTTGATACCTCAACTGGCAAGTTATTTCATTCCTAGTTTTCGTATTAGAACGTTGGTCACTGGGTGCTGAACACGACCTTCTTGATCCAGGCGAGGTAGGGAGAGTGGCGCATGTTGGCGTACAGGCCAGGGTAGTCCCTGTGGCCGCAGCCGAAACCTCGCGACACGATGCCCGCTAGCACAAAGCGTCCCCGGTTGTCTTTTGATACCAAGGGCCCGCCGGAGTCACCCTGAGCAGGGAAAAATAGCTTTTTGTCTTTCCAATTCATATTACTCAGATTTTGCTTGCTTTTCTTCTCTTTATAAAAGTCTCCTTAAAACGTAAGTTCAACGTTATTGTTTTTTTAGTGTTACTTCCCAACACATGAATGTATCGGCTCGTTATGTGCAAAGTAAAGTGTCAAACGAGATGTAGTTTATAAGGCAATCAACGTCGCTCACCTGACAGGCGTCTTTATTTCCCACGAGGTCTCCCGCACACAGCGTCTCGTCTCCAATGCCGCGGGGCCACTGGGTCGGATACTCGGGGATGGTGGAGTAGCTGCGGTCACACCTGGAGGAAGGAAACACCTGCACGTTTGCCTCCATCAAGACCGAACTCGGGAAGCCGCCTGTTGGGAGATGAGAGAAGAAAGCAAGAGGTTGAACTAAACTTGTGAAAGTACGGTTTTCAACATGACAAAATAATCATTCAGAGGAGTAGCCAGTTTTTTTTGTGTGTGTACAGTACACAAACACACACACACATACACACATACACACACACACGCATATATATACAGTCAAACCTCGGTTTTCGTATGCCCTAGTTTTCGTACGGTTGGGTTTTCGACGAGTGTTTTCGTCGAATTTTTTTCCCAGTTTTCGTACATCCGCTCGGTTTTCGTGCAGTTCAAAATGGTCCGTACCAAACTCGTCCGCCTGCCCGCGTGACTCGACCACTCCTTTCCCGGAATCGAGCCCCAACACGAAGTATCCCATGCGTTCGTGACGCACAGCCGTATGCTCGTCTCCTAACATCATCTTCGAAGGAAAACTTAGCATTTCAGAGGTATCACCAGACCTCCCTTGAACCTTTCACTTGGGACATAATTAGGAATTATATCGTTATTTATGCACGATGAAGTGCTAGTATATTCTCATTGGCGTAAAATACGTGAATTTCAGTCCACCTTGACGCGAATAGGAGGAAAAAATTACAGATACATACACGTTTATATGATTTTGGTGTTCAAGCGACAGGGAAGTAAACCCAGATAACGCCTTGATACCTGAAAATGGAGGGGGATTCCCCTTGCAAATAATATCCTCTCCTCCTTCCTCTCCCCTCCTTGCCGTCTTCCATACACCAACAAGAGTGTTCAATAAAGGTAAAAGTCATGTTAAATGATCATTTATCCATTTCATTAGCCATTTATATCTATTTCTCATTGTTTTCTGTATCTAAAACTATAGTTATTCTCTATAAAATGTATTTTTTGTTAATATTATTGGTTGTCTGGAACGGATTAATTCGATTTACATTATTTCTTATGGGAAATATTGCTTCAGTTTTCGTACAGTTGGTTTTCGTCAAACTTTTTCGAACGGATTCATCACAAAAACCGAGGTTCCACTGTGTGTGTGTGTATATATATATATATATATATATATATATATATATATATATATATATATATATATATATATATATATATATATATATATATATATATATATATATATATATATATATACACATATATATAACATTACATATGTACATACAGTACCTAGTTGTCGAATTCCTACTAACCATTCAAGGTATTCCCCCACCCAGCAACCGTTGCCACAGCATCAATTAAATTCTCCTCGATCTTTTTTCCAAACGGAAGACAAACTGGGCGAATAAAGCTCTGAAGGAAATAAGTAAATTAAATAAATATTGCAATTATAGGAAAACAAAAGCTAGAACTTGTTATTTCTTTTATAAAGGCAAAGTTCATTTTGTTTTAACACGAGAGTAAATCATGAATTCGATACTGAGTGATTCAAGTATGTTTACTGGAATGTGCAGTGTTAGGCTTACCTGTAACTTGACCTTTGAGTCAAGCTTGAGAAGTGCCAGGTCGTGGTATGCCTCTGCAGGTTTGTAGTCTGGGTAATATACCAAATCGAGGACACCGAAATCCACGTGTGAAGCCCCGTCGTTGACGCGTGCATAATCGTGTTCGCCAAGACGCACCACATCGGCCTTGCTGCGATGATGGAAAGGTTTTGTTGCCTTAGAATAAAATATTTTGATAATTATGTTATATATATATATATATATATATATATATATATATATATATATATATATATATATATATATATATATATATATATATATATATATATATATATATATATATATATATATATATATATATATATATATATATATATATATATATATATATATATATCTATATATATTTTTTTTTTTTACATTGTGGCCTATTGCGCCAGTAGGCTTCTTCAGTGGATCCTGATGGTCGGTCAAGGCTTCTTTCCGGTGGGTCCTGATGGTCGGCCCAGCCCGTTCTGGCGCAGGCGAGTGTTTATGGTGGCGCCATCTTGCATTGGCTCATGCTGCCCTCCCAGAGCTCATCTTTGATCCTAGGATCTAGAGTCCGGGTTGATAGGTGGTCTTCAGGACAGCATGTGGGTAGTTTTAAGCCACTCGGCGGCTGAAAAATCCCAGCTTGGTGGCACCAGGCGATTGAACTCGCGTCCTCCTGAACACAGTGCCGTTATATATATATATATATATATATATATATATATATATATATATATATATATATATATATATATATATATATATATATATATATATATATATATATATATATATATATATATATATATATATATATATATATATATATATATATATATATATATATATATATATATATATATATATATATATATATATATATATATATATATATATATATATATATATATATATATATATATATATATATATATATATATATATATATATATATATATATATATATATATATATATATATATATATATATATATATATATATATATATATATATACATATATATATATATATATATATATATATATATATATATATATATATATATATATCCAGGTGGGGCCTGATGGTCGGCCCAGCCGTTCTGGCGCAGGCAGGTGTTTATAGTGGCGCCATCTTGCATTGGCTCATGCTGCCCCCCGGAACTCGTTCTTGATTCGCTTGGACGGCTTCCTCTAGAGTCCGGGTTGATGGGTGGTCTTCAGGACAGCATGTGTGTAGTTTTAAGCCACTCGGCGGTGACTGAAAAATCCGAGTGGTAGCGTGAGGATTCGAACCCGCGTCGTCCATCACGCGGCGAATGTGGGTCCAGTACGCTATCATTTCGGCCACCGTATGTATGTATGTATGTATGTATGTATGTATGTGTGTATATATCTATTTATCTGTATCTAAATATTTATCTATTTATCTGTATCTAAATATATATATATATATATATATATATATATATATATATATATATATATATATATATATATATATATATATATATATATATATATATATATATATATATATATATATATATATATATATATATATATATATATATATATATATATATATATATATATATATATATATATATATATATATATATATATATATATATATATATATATATATATATATATATATATATATACATATATATATATATATATATATATATATATATATATATATATATATATATATATATATATATATATATATATATATATATATATATAATTAGGGCGTAATCTCGATAGTTGCGCGTGGTCTCGGAGCTTATTTCCTACGAATTACCCTTGAGTCTGTGGTGGGTAGGACCCATTATCCGTGCACTGGACTTGGTGACATCCAGTTTGCCACATTTTGTCTATCCCAGGTTTCCCCAGGCATAATGAAAAAAATTTCACTCACTCCTGCAAGTCAAACTGTTAAGTAGCTTACTTTTCCTTGAAGCAGTGGGCGGCAGAAAGAACCCAGTGCTCATTGATCAGTGCTCCGCCACAGAACCAGTTGGTGCCAGCTGTTTGTTTCTGCCCCAACAAAGCCTGTGGAAGAACCCGGTGATAAAAAACGTTCCGTTGGTGACCAATGGCAACACCAGTGTTTCTGCGTCTACTTATATACATCTTAGAGATTTTATAATTTTCTATAACTCACGATCCACGGCCACGCCGCTCTGACGGAGATTACTCCATCAACAATTGATCGCTTGTTGACTCCAATTGGCTTATTATGCTCTGGCAGCGGGACATTCGTTCTTTTCTTACGGCTGAGTTCTAACCCCAGCGAACTGACAGGCTGCTTAAATCTCCTGACCGCACTCCTGCCGCAGTCTGGAAAAGTCCCGTCATTCTTATTTAGTAAGTCGAAGGCATTTAAAGATAACTCCACTCTGGTCCATGAGGAAAATATACACATCATTGCACCACGTAACATATAAAAACTATAATTCTTTCTTTTTTCCTTGCAGTATGTGTCAGTTCTTCGCCTGAAGGGCATATTTTCAAAAGCTGAAAAAGGTCGTCTAATGTTGACAGTAACGGTGGGTGGTGGCGGTGCGCGTTGCTGGTACTCACTCAGTGTGTCGTAGCCTGACGGGGGAGAAACGTCCAAAGCATCCTGCCGAGGCCCGGTGGTGCTGTCTGGGGAGGAAGGAACTTCGGTTATAGGTAAACAAAAGTTATGATTTCGACAGCTTGACACACTACACAAGGTCATAAGGTATTATTCCTTACTCTCTCTCTCTCTCTCTCTCTCTCTCTCTCTCTCTCTCTCTCTCTCTCTCTCTCTCTCTCTCTCTCTCTCTCTCTCTCTCTCTCTCTCTCTCTCTCTCTCTCTCTCTCTCTCTCTCTCTCTCTCTCTCTCTCTCTCTCTCTCTCTCTCTCTCTCTCTCTCTCTCTCTCTCTCTCTCTCTCTCTCTCTCTCTCTCTCTCTCTCTCTCTCTCTCTCTCTCTCTCTCTCTCTCTCTCTCTCTCTCTCTCTCTCTCTCTCTCTCTCTCTCTCTCTCTCTCTCTCTCTCTCTCTCTCTCTCTCTCTCTCTCTCTCTCTCTCTCTCTCTCTCTCTCTCTCTCTCTCTCTCTCTCTCTCTCTCTCTCTCTCTCTCTCTCTCTCTCTCTCTCTCTGGCTTTTTTTGTGTGCATATAGCGTATTTAGGGGGGAGGGGGTCAACTGTGGAACTGACTGAAAACAAACAAGCAACAAGAATTTCTGTATCTTGGCCTCGGTAAACAAACCAAGTCAACCAGGGAGCCACTTCCTCTTAGTAAGAGGAAACAAAAACTATAATATACGCTTACTGTTGAATAAAGTTGGCCTAAGTTTTGTCCTGCAGTTCCCGTGTGAACGCTGCTACACGGAAATGGACGAGGATGCACGGAACACCTCTCATGACCTCTCACCTTGACTCTTCGGACAACAGACGATTAGAGTAGACCCTTCGAATCCACATCTGACAGGCTGCCGCTCTCTGAAACTCTGCAGCACGGGTGGGCAGTCTGTGAGCGGTAAGCAGCCCCCCACCTCGCCCGTCTCTAGTCTGCAGGGCTCGTCGGCGGGGAAGACGACCTGACCTGGAAACCATATCAGCGTCAGTAGTGTTGAACGTGTGAGAGTGGACGAAGGATGAAATTATTGTCTCCCGGATGACTTTTTAGTGCCCACCTTTTGCTGAACCTGCCCATCGTTTAACTGCTGCTGTTGTTGTTGTTATTATTATAATTTTACAGTTATTATTATTATTATATTATGATTAATATTTCTGCTCCTAGTAGTTATCTTACCGTTAGTTAGTGGCGCGTGTCGAAAAGTGTGTCAAATAGTGCGAGGGTGGGTGGGTAGGCGTCAGGGGGGTAGGGGGTAGATGTGTGTGTGTCGGGGGGGAGGGGGTGCAGCTAGGCCTGGAGGTGTGGGATGGCGGAACACATGTAAGTACAAAATCCAGAAAAAAAGCGAGCCTGAAAATGGACAAAAGAGAGCAAGGAAAGCAACATTCGGACAACCGGAGAAGTTGGAGCCAATCAGTTAAAGAAGGAAACTTGGTGACGGATCAGGCGAATAACCTGTTTTTAGTGCATCAGTATTTCAGAGTGCATTACTGCAGCCCCCACGCACGCAGGAACCGATCAAACTCCCGCTAGAGTTGACGGAGATGTAAATAAGCAAGGGCTAAAATACTAAGTTTTCATTTTGGAATTTTCGAAGATCGTATTGAGAGTGTTCAATATTCGGTTCTAGGTCTGAGCGTCTCGGGGGACACAGAGTCCGCTTTGCTGGCGGACACCACGTCGGCAGGACAGTGCTTCGGCTCATTAATGACTCCCTCTCCTCAGGGACCTGACCTCACCACCTGAGCGGGGTAGTGTGTGTGTGTGTGTGTAGCAGCTGCTGCTGCTGCTGCTGCTGCTGCTGGAACACACACACATACACACACACACACACACACGCTCACCCATCCACCCACCCACCCACTCACCCACACACACACACACACACACACACACGCCCACCCACCCACCCACCCACACACACACACACACACACACGGCCCGGTAGCTCTTGGGTAGAGCGTCTGGCTCACAACCAGAAGGACCGGGTTTCAGTTCCCCGGCCGGGTGAAGATAAGTTGGGTTTATTTTCTTTCACGTGTAGCCCCTGTTCGTACGCGACGTCAGGCAAGGAGTTGTGACCTCGTTGTCGCGGTGTGTTGTGTGTGAGTGGTTTCAGTTTTACCCAAAGATCGGTACTACGAGCTCTGTGCTCTTCCGTAGGGGAACGGCTGGCTGTCTCGAGAGAGACCAGCAGCAGACCAAGAGGTGAATTACACACACACACACACACATAAGGACTCTCTATATCTCCTAGTATTTGAAGGACATGGAAATGGAAACATAAAGCAGATCATCACACCATCAAGGAGTCAAATCATACATAAGCAGCACTTTCGATCACACTCCCTATCCCTGCCTGATGTGGAATTAAGGAGACCCATAACACTCAAGTAAAGAACACGTCCACCTACCCAACGCAGTCGCTCGTTTTCCTATGGGTGCCAGAATCAGCAAACACAGGAAAGCCAGGGAGCCGTTCACTCTGTTGGAGAACGCCATGACGTCTCCTCCGCACAGCGTCCAGCACCACACTGAACGATCTGGCTTGGCTGGAAATTGTCGTTCCTTGACCTGTGAGATCTTGCGATAAGTTTGTGGGCGTTTCCTTCAATGCTTTTCCTACTTCGTATGATCGTGATGAAATTTGGGCAATATGTATATGGGGGATAAAGAAGAAACGATACTGGTGCTTCTGACTAATAAGAGAAATGTATTTTTTGCAGAGCTGTGCAGCTAAGAACGGGAAAATGACACTAAGAAATTAGCAACTGTGCGCTCTCTCTCTCTCTCTCTCTCTCTCTCTCTCTCTCTCTCTCTCTCTCTCTCTCTCTCTCTCTCTCTCTCTCTCTCTCTCTCTCTCTCTCTCTCTCTCTCTCTCTCTCTCTCTCTCTCTCTCTCTCTCGTTACATAAGCATGGGAAATCCGCAGCTCAGGTAAGTAGGATAGTCGGCGGATGAAGGACTGGATTTCCCCGCTCGGTAAATTCCCTTCCTCGGTATTATAAGGTTGGTTGGTTGCCTTGCCTGTTGTTGCGTTGATCAGTTGTTTTGCTACACGGCCACCTGCAGAACTCGTGTCACTGATTCAGTCTTTTATACTCACAAAGAGCCGATTGCAAGGGTGGGGGGGGGGGGGGGAGGTCGTCCACTAAGAGCCCCCTCTAAAGATTATTTCTGCGTTGATTAAGGGAAGCAGCTGTTAGGTTCTGATTCTCCGTTTGCACTATTATGTCTTATCGTATATCTCTTTCAAGGCAGTTTTCGCAGTTTTGTTTTCATTTCGTCGTTTGATGGTCGGGGATATGCAGTGAACAAGCTTTATTAATGGAACCTGCAGATCTTTATATTATATTTTATTAGTAGTTGAGCAACCTTTTTTTTTCAGTAGTACAATTTAACGATATACCAACATCGTTTAATGACCTTGTAAAAATTCATGTTCTTCCCAATCCTCCCTGATTCATGCATATTTAACCGTGCACCTCAAACTGCGGCGGAGATGAGCACAGAGGCCACGCGCAGCTATAGCGTGTGCCACCAACTTTACCTCTACCTCAAGTTCGCTGACGGGCTTGGACTAAAGTCACGCTGAGGGAGGAAACAACCGAGAGGTAAGAGTCACGTCAGAGCGAAAGCTGCACCTCGACTCCCAACGACCTCTACTGCGTGCCAACGAAATTGCCAAGTTACCACAGGGATCAGGGTCACTCCGGCGCAAGGGGCAGCGCGCACCCCTCCTGCATCCTAACACGACGCAGGCTGAATCGCCACTGGTATCTTCCCAGGCAACTTTCATTTACTCAGGCTTGCAGTTTTGCCATTACTACCCAGCAGTGTTGCATAATATGTTTGGTACTCCAGTGACAGAGCCATTCCATTGCTGTTGTAATAGCAAAAAGAGTAAGAGAGAAAATGACTCGTTCTCTCAAGTGTTTTATCCTGCCTGTCACCTCAGCAGATTTTGCTCTTCATGATCACCTGGCACCCGACGTCCTCTTCCGCTCTCCAGGATCACAGGCTAAGGTTACCTTCTTACACTGTATAGACAGATATCAACTGCAGTAACAGCAACATTATTATTTGTAATATTGTTATTATTAGTAGTAGCAGTAATAGTATTGTAATTATTATTATTATTATTATTATTATTATTATTATTATTATTATTATTATTATTATTATTATTATTATTATTATTATTATTATTATTATTATTATTTAGTAGTAAGTAGTAGTAGTAGCAGTAGTAGTAGTAGTAGTAATAATAGTAGTAGTAGTAGTAGTAATAGTAGTAGTAATAGTAGTAGAAATCGTATCATCATGATTAATAGTAGTAGTAATAGCACTAGAATCCGACGTCATTTTCGTCGTCGTCGTCGTCGTCGTAGTAGTAGTAGTAGTAGTAGTAATAGTAGTAGTAGTAGTAGTAGTAGTAGTAGTAGTAGTAGTAGTAATAGGAGTAGTAGTGGTAGTCATGTATCTTCTCCGCCAGTTATCTTCTCCCTCAGATTCTGTCCATATGCAGAGGTCTTGTCCGGCTCCGTATGGACTATGGCGTATGCATCTTATTTGTGTGTGGTGGGGGTGGGGGGGGTGGGGGGGTACATACAGCTCTGCTGAACAGATTGTGTACTACTACTACTGCTGTTAATATTACAAATAATAATAATAATAATAATAATAATAATAATAATAATAATAATAATAATAATAATAATAATAATAATAATAATAATGATGATGATGATGATGATGATAATGATAATGATAATGATGATAATAATTAACTACTACACCAGCAACACCATTACTTCTATTACGTCTAATTCTGCCATAATTATTATTATAACTACTAGTGCGGGCACTGCTGCCGGAGCGCCGATTGAGTTTCGAAAGAAGCTTGTAGACTCTGGCGATCTCAAAAAGGTGTTTGATTTAGTAGATTGTTTGGCACCTTGGCATCTGTAACTGCGTGGCATTTCTGGAAAGGTTTTTTAATCTATTAACTCTTCTGTACTGAGGACTGAGAACGCTGTGTCGAATGTTTATTGGAGGGGCTTAACCTGCTTCTTTCCCTTCAACACGGGAGTGAGGCAGGGCTGTCCCCTAGTCCTATATTTTTTCAACACTGGTATGGTCTGGACATTAGGCAGAGTGGTAGGCGGTGGCCGAACTGGTAGCGTACTGGGCCCACATTCACCGCGTGATGGACGACGCGGGTTCGAATCCCCACGCTACCACTCGGATTTTTCAGTCACCGCCGAGTGGCTTAAAACTACCCACATGCTGTCCTGAAGACCACCCATCAACCCGGACACTAGAGGAAGCCGTCCAAGCGAATCAAGAACGAGTTCCGGGGGGCAGCATGAGCCAATGCAAGATGGCGCCACTATAAACACTCGCCTGCGCCAGAACGGGCTGGGCCGACCATCAGGCCCCACCTGGAAGAAACCTTGGGCCGACCATCAGGCCCCACCAGGAAGATGCCTACCGGCGCAACAGGCAACGACGTAAAAAAAATAAAAAATAAAAATAAAAAGTCATTATGGATCATCTATTAGCAATACCAGTTACACCGACCTTGTTTTTGCTGAGTCACTGTAGGCTGGTTAGTCCATTGTGCATTGCCATAAATCGCATCAAGATACAAACCTGTAAAATTCGATAGATCTGGTTTATTGACAAATGAGATGGGAAGTTTCCTGTTGAGATTTTGAGGTACGGACAAGCGAAGAATATTTTAATATTAAGAAGGGGACAACAGTGTGTTATTGAAGAATATATGATAGATGTCTGAAAGGTTGTGTCGACTTGTCAGTTGGCGAGATTGAGTTTCTAAGGCATTGTAAGGGTTAAGCTCCTCCCGACACATTCAGAAACAATGGCAAGATTAGAGGTTAAGTGTTCAACAGCATCCAGTATTGAATTGTTTGATTCCTGCTGCGGTGGTCTATTGTTGAATGATTGGGAAAAACCGTCGGCATAGTCATAGGCATAAGAGTACATAGAACCTTTAGTTTTGCAAAGATTATTAGTGAATAACAGAAACCCCTGATGATAGGTTTATTTGTATAACAGTGACCATTTGCAACTGCATAAATAGATCTACTTAAAACGAAACTGGAAATGAAAGTACAGAGAGAATCTGAAGGAAGGTAATTCGTCAAACAAAGGTGCCGAAGACAAGATTTCCAAGACTGAGTAAGGACAGCAAGATCACCTGTAGAACTCGCCTTGTGAAATCCATAATGGCGATCAGAAAGGTTAATAGATGTTCGACTGACATGTTTTTGTGTAGGACTGTTTCAAAGGCCTTATAAAGACAAGAGTATAAGGTATAGGACAGCAGTGTGAAGGCTTACAGCGGCACCTTCTTTGACACAGACTGTATGTGAGCGTACTTTGGTCAGGAAAGAAATATGAAGGTTTATAGGCAGAGATGTAAAGAGTTTAGGAACAATATTGTGGACTGACTAAAAGAGAATATTTTTTGTATAGCCCCACCCGGTCAGACAATGCCGCTACCACTATACACCTCTGACCCTGATGCCTCAACTGACAAGTTATTTGCCTCAACTGACAAGTTATTTCATTCCTAGTTCTCGTATTAGAACGTTGGTCACTGGGTACTGAACACGACCTTCTTGATCCAGGCGTACAGGCCAGGGTAGTCCTTGTGGCCGCAGCCGAAACCTCGCGACACGATGCCCGCCAGCACAAAGCGTCCGCGGTCGTCTTTTGACACCAAGGGCCCGCCGGAGTCACCCTGAGCAGGGAAAAATAGCTAATAGTCTTACTGATTCATGTTACTCAGATTTTGCTTGCTTTTCTTTCCTTTATAGAAGTCTCCTTAAAACATAAGTTCAATGTTTTATGTTTTTTTTTTCAGTGTTACTTCCCAACACATGAATGTATCGGCTCGTTATGTGCAAAGTAAAGTGTCAAAGGAGATGTAGTTTATAAGGCAATCAACGTCGCTCACCTGACAGGCGTCTTTATTTCCCACGAGGTCTCCCGCACACAGCGTCTCGTCCCCAATGCCGCGGGGCCACTGGGTCGGATACTCGGGGATGGTGGAGTAGCTGCGGTCACACCTGGAGGAAGGAAACACCTGCACGTTTGCCTCCATCAAGACCGAACTCGGGAAGCCGCCTGTTGGGAGATGAGAGAAGAAAGCAAGAGGTTGAACTAAACTTGTGAAAGTACGGTTTTCAACATAATGCAATAATCATTCAGAGGAGTAGCCAGTTTTATTTTTATTTTTTTTGTGTGTGTGTGTGTAATTCACCTCTTTGTCTGCTGCAGGTCTTTTTCGAGACAGCCAGCCGTTCCCCTACGGTAGAGCTCATAGCTCATAGTACCGATCTTTCGGTAGGATGGAGACCACTCACACACAACACACCGCGACAACGAGGTCACAACTCCTCGCCGTACGTCACGTACCTACTCACTGCTAGGTGAACAGGGGCTACACGTGAAGGAAGATAAATCCAACTTATCCTCACCCGGCTGGGGAATCGAACCCCGGTCCTTCTGGTTGTGAGGCAGACGCTCTATCCACTGAGCTACCGGGCCGTGTGTGTGTGTGTGTGTGTGTGTGTGTGTGTGTGTACATATATATATATTTATATATATATATATATATATATATATATATATATATATATATATATATATATATAGATGTATATGTATATATATATACACACACACACACACACACACACATACAGTACCTAGTTGTCGAATTCCTACTAACCATTCAAGGTATTCCCCCATCCAGCAACCGTTGCCACAGCATCAGTCATATTTTCCTCGATCCTTTTTCCAAACGGAAGACAAACTGGGCGAATAAAGCTCTGAAGGAAATAAGTAATGGAAATAAATATTGTAATTATAGGAAAACAAAAGCTAGGACTTATTATTTCTTTTATAAAGGCAAAGTTAATTTTGTTTTAACACGAGGGTAAATCATGAATTCAATAATGAGTGATTCAAGTATGTTTACTGGAATGTGCAGTGTTAGGCTTACCTGTAACTTGACCTTTGAGTCAAGCTTGAGAAGTGCCAGGTCGTGGTATGCCTCTGCAGGTTTGTAGTCTGGGTAATATATCAAATTGAGGACACCGAAATCCACGTGTGAAGCCCCGTCATTGTATCGTGTATAATCGTGTTCGCCGAGACGCACCACATCGGCCTTGCTGCGATGATGGAAAGGTTTTGTTGCCTTAGAATAAAATATTTTGATAATTATGTTATATATATATATATATATATATATATATATATATATATATATATATATATATATATGCAGTGGCGGATCTAAGGGGGGTTGGTGGTTTTAACCCCCCCCTCAGCAGATCCTTTGTGGAACTCTGAGGGTGATATGCCACTCTGACAACCCTGTAAGACTATGAACGGCCATCATAACAATATGAGATATATAATGGAAATAGTAGTGGTATTTGTAGTGTTACTAGTAGTAACGGTAGTAGTAGTAGTAGTAGTAGTAGTAGTTGTAGTAGTAGTAAAAGTAGTAGTAGTAGTAGTAGTAGTAAATTACTACTACTACTACTACTACTACTACTATTATCTACCTGATACCTTATTTTATTTCAAATCAGAAGTTTTGAAGACTGTGATAGTCTCTAAAACACTCCCCCACGCACAAGGGAGTGTTGCATCCGTGCCATTTGAAGACGACACGAATGCGCTTTCTTGGTCGTCTTGTTGTGTTGTTACACACATAACACTCCAGGCGCTTCCTCCGTCCGTTCATCGTCTCTGTCTTTTCAAGGTAGTGGAGGTCTGCGGTTCCTCATATATATATATATATATATATATATATATATATATATATATATATATATATATATATATATATATATATATATATATATATATATATATATATATATATATATATATATATATATATATATATATATATATATATATATATATATATATATATATATATATATATATATATATATATATATATATATATATATATATATATATATATATATATATATATATATATATATATATATATATATATATATATATATATATATATATATATATATATATATATATATATATATATATATATATATATATATATATATATATATATATATATATATATAATGGGGGCGTACTTGATAGTTGCGCGTGGCCTCGGAGCATATTTCCAAAGCATTAGCCTGTGGTGGTTAGGACCCATTAGCCGTTGCACTGGACTTGGTGACATCCAGTTTGCCACATTTTGTGTATCCCAGGTTTCCCCAGCGTAATTATTTTTTTTGTCACTCACTCCTGCAAGTCAAACTGTTAAGTAGCTTACGTTTCCCTGAAGCAGTGGGCGGCAGAAAGAACCCAGTGCTCATTGATCAGTGCGCCGCCACAGAACCAGTTGGTACCAGCTGTGTCGTTCTGCCCCAACAAAGCCTGTGGAAGAAACCGGTGATAAAAAACGCTCCATTGGTGACCAATGGAAACACCAATCTTTTTGTGTCTACTTATATACATCTTAAAGATTTTACAATTTTCTATAACTCACGATCCACGGCCATGCAGCTCTGACGGAGATTTGTCCATCAACAACTTTTCGAATGTCGACTCCAGTTGGCTTATTATGCTCTGGCAGCGGGACATTTGTTCTTTTCTGACGGCTAAGTCCTGACACCGACGAACTGAAATGCTCCCCAAAACTGTCAGTGGTCCTGACGGCACTCCCGCCGCAGTCTGAAAATGTCGCGTTATGCTTACGAAATAAGTCGAAGGTATTTAAAGATAACTCCCCTATGGTACATGAGGAAAATATACACATCATTACTCCACGTAACATGTAAAAACTATAATTCTTTCATTTTTCATTGCAGCATGTGTCACTTATTCGTCTAAAGGGCTTATTTTCAAAACATGAAAAATTTCGTCTGATGTTGACAGTAACGGTGGGTGGTGGCGGTGCGCGTTGCTGGTACTCACTCAGTGTGTCGTAGCCTGACGGAGGAGAAACGTCCAAAGCATCCTGCCGAGGCCCGGTGGTGCTGTCTGGGGAGGAAGGAACTTCTGTTATAGGTAAACAAAAGTTATGATTTCGACAGCTTGACACACTACACAAGGTCATAAGGGAATATTCCGTTCTCTCTCTCTCTCTCTCTCTCTCTCTCTCTCTCTCTCTCTCTCTCTCTCTCTCTCTCTCTCTCTCTCTGGACCATGGGGTCTGTGTGGTCTGATTTTCTATGTAAATCTATGTAAATCTCTCTCTCTCTCTCTCTCTCTCTCTCTCTCTCTCTCTCTCTCTCTCTCTCTCTCTCTCTCTCTCTCTCTCTCTCTCTCTCTCTCTCTCTCTCTCTCTCTCTCTCTCTCTCTCTCTCTCTCTCTCTCTCTCTCTCTCTCTCTCTCTCTCTCTCTCTCTCTCTCTCTCTCTCTCTCTCTCTCTCTCTCTCTCTCTCTCTCTCTCTCTCTCTCTCTCTCCTCCTCACAACCGTATTCAATATGTCCTTGCGACAAGGCATCGTCCTTCAGATTGGAAAAAGGCTAACGTGACACCGATTTTCAAGAAAGGAGACAAAAAGTACCAGGTAATTACAGTCTAACTTCGGTTGTGGTAAGCTACTTGAGGGCATAATTAGAGACAAAATTGTGAATTACCTTGAAGTCACTCATTGATTGGGGACTCACAACATGGCTTCCGAACAAAAGATCCTGCCTATCAAACCTATTAACCTTTTATAACGACCTCTTCACTGTTTATGACGTAACCAAATCACTGGACGTAGTCTATCTTGATTTCAGAAAGCGTTTGATAAAGTCCCGCATCATAAATTACTATACAAATTAAAGCAAATAGGTATTGACGGTCAAGTAAACCAATGGATCGAATTGTTTGAGAAACAGACAACAAAGAGTAGTGATTGACGGATTTAACTCAGAGTGGGCGCCTGTCACTAGTGGCGTCCCTCAGGGCTCGGTCCTTGGCCCAGTGCTCTTCATTATTTACATCAACGACGTGGATGTTGGACTCAATAACCGCATTAGTAAATTTGCAGACGACACAAAGATTGGCAACTCGGTTCTCACTGACGAAGACAGGCAAAGCCTCAAGAGGATTTGCACAAAATTTCAACTTGGTCGGATAGATGGGAGATGCCCTTTAACGTGAACAAATGCCAGGTCCTTCAAGTTGGAACGAGTAATAAGAAGTTCGAATACGAAATGCGCTGAGTTAAACTCAAAAGCGTTCAATGCGTCAAAGACTTGTGTGTCAAATTCGCGTCAAACCTCATATTCTCTCAGCAATGCATCGATGCAGCAAATAAAGCGTACAGAATGTTGGGCTTCATTAAAAGAAACTTTTTATCCAAGAATAAAGATGTAATACTCCGCTCTACAAGAGTTTAGTCAGACCCCACTTGGAATATGCGGTACAGTTTTGGTCTCCCCACCATGCAAAGGATATTGCTAAATTAGAAGGTGTTCAGCGTCGGGCAACGAAAATGATCCTTCCTTGCGCAACAAATCCTACGAAGAAAGGCTTTCTACCCTTAACATGTTCTCTCTTGAAACGTCGCCTGAGGAAAACTGATCGAATGTTTTAAAATACTTAATGGTTTCACGAATGTAGACAGATCAACATTGTTTATGATCGATGACACTTTGCGCACGAGGAACAATGGCGTAAAACTCAGATGTAGACAAGTAAATTCAGACTGCACCAAATTTTTCTTCACCAACGTTGTAGTGCGAGAATGGAATAAGCTTCCACCGTCAGTGGTCCAGTGTAACACGATTGACTCCTTCAAAAATAAGCTCGACCGTCACTTCCTTCAACTTAATATCAACTAGAGTAGAAATGCAACGTTTTGGAGTCTTCTGATTAATGTAAAATCACTTAGGTTTAAGGACAGACCACCAAGTCTGGACCATGGGGTCTGTGTGGTCTGATTTTCTATGTAAATCTCTCTCTCTCTCTCTCTCTCTCTCTCTCTCTCTCTCTCTCTCTCTCTCTCTCTCTCTCTCTCTCTCTCTCTCTCTCTCTCTCTCTCTCTCTCTCTCTCTCTCTCTCTCTCTCTCTCTCTCTCTCTCTCTCTCTCTCTCTCTCTCTCTCTCTCTCTCTTTCCTTCTCTCTCTCTGGAACTGACTCTAAAACAAACAAACAACAAGAATTTCTGTATCTTGGCCTCGGTAAACAAACCAAGTCAACCAGGGAGCCACTTCTTCTTAGTCAGAGGAAACAAAATCTATAATATACGCTTACTGTTGAATAAAGTTGGCCTAAGTTTTGTCAGGTCCCGTGTGAACACGGCTATACGGAAATGGACGAGGATGCACGGAACACCTCTCATGACCTCTCACCTTGACTCTTCGGACAACAGACGATTAGAGTAGGCCCTTCGAATCCACATCTGACAGGCTGCCGCTCTCTGAAACTCTGCAGCACGGGTGGGCAGTCTGTGAGCGGTAAGCAGCCCCCCACCTCGCCCGTCTCTAGTCTGCAGGGCTCGTCGGCGGGGAAGACGACCTGACCTGGAAGCCATATCAGCGTCAGGAGTGTTGAACGTGTGAGAGTGGACGAAGGATGAAATTATTGTCTCCCGGATGACTTTTTAGTGCCCACCTTTTGCTGAACCTGCCCATCGTTTAACTGCTGCTGTTGTTGTTGTTATTATTATAATTTTACAGTTATTATTATTATTATATTATGTTTAATATTTCTGCTCCTAGTAGTTATCTTACCGTTAGTTAGTGGCGCGTGTCGAAAAGTGTATCAAATAGTGCGAGGGTGGGTGGGTAGGCGTCTGGGGGATAGGGGGGTAGATGTGTGTGTGTCGGGGGGGAGGGGGTGCAGCTAGGCCTGGAGGTGTGGGATGGCGGAACACATGTAAGTACAAAATCCAGAAAAAAAGCGAGCCTGAAAATGGACAAAAGAGAGCAAGGAAAGCAACATTCGGACAACCGGAGAAGTTGGAGCCAATCAGTTAAAGAAGAAAACTTGGTGACGGATCAGGCGAATAACCTGTTTTTAGTGCATCAGTATTTCAGAGTGCATTACTGCAGCCCCCACGCACGCAGGAACCGATCAAACTCCCGCTAGAGGTGACGGAGATGTAAATAAGCAAGGGCTAAAATATAAAGTTTTCATTTTGGAATTTTCGAAGATCGTATTGAGAGTGTTCAGTATTCGGTTCTAGGTCTGAGCGTCTCGGGGGAGAGTCCGCTTTGCTGACGGACACCACGTCGGCAGGACAGTGCTTCGGCTCGTTAATGACTCCCTCTCCTCAGGGACCTGACCTCACCACGTCGGCAGGACAGTGCTTCGGCTCGTTAATGACTCCCTCTCCTCAGGGACCTGACCTCACCACATGGGCGGGGTAGTGTGTGTGTGTGTGTGTGTGTGTGTGTGTGTGTGTGTGTGTGTGTGTATACACCTACTTCTGCTACTACTACTACTACTTATAAACTTTTAATTTCACAATCGTGTGTGTGTGTGTGTGTGTGTGTGTGTGTGTGTGTGTGTGTGTGTGTGTGTGTGTGTGTGTGTGTATACACCTACTACTACTACTACTACTACTACTACTACTTATAGACTTTCAATTTCAATTTCAATAATTTCACAATCGCTAATTGAGATGTAGCTATGTAGTAGTAGTAGTAGCAGTAGTAGTAGTAGTAATAGTAGTAGTAGTAGTGGTAGTAGTAGTCGTTGTTGTAGTAGTAGTAGTAGGATAGTGGCAAATGGTACTAGTAGTAGCAAAATATGATAATAATAATAATAATAATAATAATAATAATAATAATAATAATTATAATAATAATAATAACTGTATAGTAGTAGTAGTAGTAGTAGGAGTAGGAGTAGGAGTAGTAGTAGTAGTAGAAGTAATACTAGTGCAGTAGCATTAGATAGTTCTACTACTACTACTACTACTACTACTACTGCTGCTAATACTACTACTATACAACTACTTCTTACTTAGCGATTGTGAAATTACAAGTTTATAAGTAGTAGTTGTATTATTATTATAGAAACAGCAGGCTGTTGTTTTCATTTAGCCCAGTCAGCTTGGAGAAAAATCCAGAGTTTGGTGCTTAGTCTGCAATACCATCAACAACCTGCGTTTGCTTTAAAGGTGAGGAGGTTACTTGCCCTTGTATTTGTGCCTCCTAGTGAAGTTCATCATTAAATGGCGCAAATTTTGACTGATAAAGTGCCTCGTGATGATGGCTTAATAGATTTCATCAAGTACTTCCAAGACACATACGTCGGGCAGCAAGTGAACGATTCTGTGATAATTCCAGGACAATTTCCATACATGTACTGGAATTTGTATAACAGAGTG
>NC_066516.1:8340590-8403090 GCF_024679095.1 Eriocheir sinensis
TGTTTTGCTACACGGCCACCTGCAGAACTCGTGTCACTGATTCATTCTTTTATACTCACAAAGAGCCGATTGAAAGGGGGGGGGGGGGTCGTCCACTAAGAGCCCCCTCTAAAGATTATTTATACGTCGATTAAGGGAAGCAGCTGTTAGGTCTGATTCTCCGTTTGCACTATTATGTCTTATCGTATATCTCTTTCGTCGTTTGATAGTCGGGGATATGCAGTAAACAAGCTTTATTAATGGAGCCTGCAGATCTTTATATTATATTTTATTACCATTACCAACCTATTCCCTATCCACCAATCCCATTACCGACCCTTCCCCTATCCACCAGTCCCATTACCAACCCTTCCCCTATCCACCAGTCCCATTTCCAATCCTTCCCCTATCCACCAGTCCCATTACCAACCCTTCCCCTATCCACCAGTCCCATTTCCAATCCTTCCCCTATCCACCAGTCCCATTACCAACCCTTCCACTTTCCACCAGTGACATTACCAATCCTTCACCTATCCACCAGTCCCATTACCAACCCTTCCCCTATCCACCAGTCCCATTACCATCCTTTCCCCTCTCGACCAGTCCCATTACCACACACACACACACACACACACACACACGCAGAGTTGATCATTGTTCTTTTTGTCGCTATTAATGAGACGCTCGGTAAAACCCTCCTGCCCGTTGATGCTCACCTGACTCACTGCTTAACAATTAGTTCACTAAAGACTTTTGGGTGATATTGCGGTGTGTAATACCCTTAGATATACTTTACTTCAACTTCATTATTCCCGTAATTATGCTGAAATAATACATGAAGAGTAGGAGCTATATACTCGTTTACGCAACAGCAGGGGCGAGTCTGTACATGTGCCGTAAGCTCCTATTTAGTATCTTTGCACTGAGCATCATCATATGTACTGAGTGTTTGGCCACAGGCATATTAGAGTCATTACAGTCATCATTTTTTTTGTTTCATTGTAAAACCGGCCGCTATCAACAGCTTGATCTGAGCTCCAACATGTCACAGCTAGTAACATTATTCTCCCATAAAGCTGCCTTTGGTAGTCCCAACGATTGTCCACAGCAGGTAACAGTGGCAAGGAGTACGTAGCCTCATTATCCTTCAGCTCACCACCACCTGGCCGCCGCCGCCGCTGATTCATGCATCCCCGGGCAGCGTATTTCCCTTCTCTGTACGGGTATGTGGCGCCCACCCTAGATCAGGTCAGGTTAGGTTTAGATGGTAACACCCTAAGTAATTTAGAGTGGGTATCACAATGTGAGTATTATCCAGAACATCCCGTGGTTAGTTTCAAAGCTACAGCCGAGCGTCTTCACTCAATGACTACAGACCTGTAGAGACACTGGGAATATGCGTCCGGGCAGTGTTCACTCTCTTCCTCGCTTGGTTCAGTTTTGACCACAGGATGATAATCTTATATTCACTCGGAAGGTATACTAGGACTTGTTTAACGAAGTAAGTTGTGAGAAGGCAGTCATAGTAATGTAAACTAAAATATATGTTCTGCGTTACTAGGTTTTCTTGCTGCTTATGTTTGTGCATGTCCGTTTTTAGGGCTAATAATAATAATAATTACAATAATAGTTTTAATTCTCCCAGCGGTATATATAAAGACAGGCCAAGCTAAACGTGAGATCGAATGAGATACATATACGATTAAATAATAGACAACTTATTTTTTTATTATAATTATGTATGTGTGTGCACGGCACACTATGCACAATCTACACGAACAGAAACTCCACCTTCTTTACTCTACATGTGTTTCCTTTTGATATGTTCCTTCTCGAAAGGCAGACATAATGTGAAGAATGTTTAGGGTGAAGAAGAGTACAGGGAATCAAAGAATCAAGAGAGGAACATCATTCTATTTTCTTGCTATCATCAGTCATCACAAGCTGCGCGACTCCTTACACCATCATACTGGTAGTGTCCCTCCTCCCCGTGTGGTCCTCGTGCACTAGAGATCGAACTGGAACGCGTCTTGTATGGCTGGGACGTGCCTATCCTCGTGTATGGCTGGGACGCGACTCTCACCGTGTATGGCTGGGACGTGACTATTATCGTGTATGGCTGGGAAGTGACTATCATCTTTTATGGATGGGACGTGACTATTATCGTGTATGGCTGGGACGTGACTGTGACCGTGTATGGCTGGGACGTGGCTGTCATCTTGTTTGGCTGGGACGTGACTATCAAAGAGTGCCGGGCCTAGGAAAGAAAGGATTATGTGAATTTCGATTGCTTTACAAATCCTGGAAGCTGCAATTGTGAAGAAAGTTATGAGCATAAAGAAAACCAGGCAGACAGAACACACACACACACACACACACACACACACACACACACGCACGCACGCACGCACGCACGCACGCACGCACGCACGCACGCACGCACGCACTCACGCACGCACGCACGCACACACACACACACACACACACACACACACACACACACACACACACACACACACACACACACACACACACACACACACACACACACACACACACACACACACACACACACACACACACACACACACACACACACACACACACACACACACACACACACACACACACACACACACACACACACACACACACACACACACACACACACACACACACACACACACACACACACACACACACACACACACACACACACACACACACACACACACACACACACACACACACACACACACACACACACACACACACACACACACACACACACACACACACACACACACACACACACACACACACACACACACACACACACACACACACACACACACACACACACACACACACACACACACACACACACTATTATTTAACTTGTTCCTTTCAGTCCCACTATTGTGTCTTACATTGCACACTTCTTTACACTCGCCTGGGGCAGAAGGGGGGCAGCAGATCACGGGGATTATGCCTTTAAAGCCACATCTGAAGTGGGACTCATGCTTGAAGGTGAGGCGGGTGTAGTCACATTCACGTAAATCCACACACTTGCCAGGGACGCCGGAGTACGTGGTGCAGGGGTCCCCTTCCTCCAGATATTCAATAACAGGAAACACGATCCGATGGCCCTCTGTCGGATGGATAGAAACAAAACGTGTGTGCCCTCAGGAGGTTATATACTGAAAAGGGACATTCAAAAGTTACTGTCCCACTATTTTTGTTCTCTTTTCTCCTCTCTCTTCCTTATCACGACTCGCAACATGTCTAGTCACCCCCTACCCTAGAAATTACGTAACAACAGATATATAGTACCCGTTCTGTCTTTTATCTAATACACAAAGTAGAACACAAAACACTTAAATACAATATTCGCTTAAACAAAAATGTAATAAAAGTCTTATCTATGATGTTTACTCTCTCTCTCTCTCTCTCTCTCTCTCTCTCTCTCTCTCTCTCTCTCTCTCTCTCTCTCTCTCTCTCTCTCTCTCTCTCTCTCTCTCTCTCTCTCTCTCTCTCTCTCTCTCTCTCTCTCTCTCTCTCTCTCTCTCTCTCTCTCTCTCTCTCTCTCTCTCTCTCTCTCTTCCATTTTTTAAAGCGCATCTCTTAAGAAACAAAGGAGAAAAGTATATAGACCTCTCATTTGGCCACTCTTCACTATATACTCTCTTTTATAGGAGCAGTGCTTAGCGGGCTTTTTTGTTGCTATGCCTTTCCCCTTGAGCTGCTTCCTCTACTGTGAAAAAAATTGTAAAGATGCAAATGTCAAGTAACCTGATGGATGATGAACCCCTCATCCCTCATCCCTCCGCCACACTCATATCACTTCATCCTACTCCGTTATGTGATTTTTGACCGGCCCCAAACGTGCAAGCACCTGCATTCGTAGTACATACCTGTGTGGCCAGCGAGCACCTGAGCCACAAAGTAGAGCCACAGGACAGCGAGTCCCCCCATCATGCCGCGATGCTGTCCGCTGCCTACTGGCCCGCGCGCCGCTGCTTTCTCTGTGTAAGACCTTGGCCAAGAACACGTTTTATATTCCGTGTGTGTGCGTAAAACCCCGGAGTAATTCCTAGAACCGGTTTTGTAATATTCCTATCTTCCACGTGTGCTGCCTGGATCAACTGTAGCCCCTGTTGCCTGCCTTCCCCATGGAGAGCAGCATCACCCATATAACATGGCCATGTGTAGTAGCAGGAGTAACTTGTTCTTACCTCATTTCGTCAAAGGCATCGGGGTAGTGTTGGCACCACTATAAACACTTGCCAGCACCAAAAACGGGCTGGGTCCGACCAACATTCCCTATCAAGATAACCCTAGTGGTGCAACAAACCGAATGTAAAAAAAATAAAAAAAATAATTAAATAAACTGCTGGCTTTTTATTAATTAAACAAGAGCACATCAGTTTAAATCCTCTTAGTAGGGCATGGGATGACTCAAGTTAAAGGAGTCCTCTTTTTTTAAGGGCACCTATTCTAAAGCTAGCCCAGTATCACTTTTAGTTTTTTTTTTTGTTTGTTTGTTTTTACAGTAATGTGGGTGTGGCCCCCCTTTAAGTCCGTATTGTTCAGGGTCAATGTTACTCAAGGGGAGCGTGCGCTACACCACAGGTGGGCAGCTGTCTTGACACGCTGGGTGCTCTAGGCTGAGACGTTCACTTCGGCCGTGAAGGGGTTCCGCAATGTTACTGTGGCACAGGTGAAGGCCCGCTGACACCTCAGCGTGCGGGTCCTCGGGACTTCGAGGATATCACCGGTCGCTACCGCATTCGTAGCTCGCTCTGACCTCCTCCACGGGATTCCGATGGCCTCGAGGTGTGGTGTGTGCCGCACCTGGGCCTTGTGCAGCACTCTGAGGGCACCGACCCTCCTGCGGTATTCCAGACTATCCGTCTGGTGGCGGGGGGCGTCCTGTCTCGGGTGGTGACGGTGATGCAGTTGTAGTTGTTGCTGTTGCCATTGCTTCTGTTGCCGATGTTTCCTTTGTCGTCCCTGCTGCTACTAGTGGTCACTGGCACCGTAAATGAGGCGTTCGGCACACCTCTCCACCCTGTCCAACAGGTAGAGGTGGCACTGGGCGCTACTTATTCATGTGAGGGGGCTGTACTCCATGATGGGCCTCACCTGGACCTTCTACAGCCTTAGGAGTCCATCAGCATCGAGAAAGTGGCGGACTCCACGCAGGAGTGTCACTCTCAGGGACGCCTTGCGCGCCACGTTCTCAAGGTGACCGTCGAAGCTGAGTTTGGAGTCGACCTCCACCCCCAGGATGTTGATGGAGTCCCTAATTGCCAGGGTGTTGTCTCCAAACCTCAGCTGCCCCTCCAGTACTCTGGCGTGATATAATCACGCACGACCTCACACACACACACACACACACACACACACACACACACATGAAGGAGTAACACTTTGAATCATCCTTACGTGAGTTTCAATATATATATATATATATATATATATATATATATATATATATATATATATATATATATATATATATATATATATATATATATATATATATATATATATATATATATATATATATATATATATATATATATATATATATATATATATATATATATATATATATATATATATATATATATATATATATATATATATATATATATATATAGACAGCTCATATAGGAATAAAAAAAAAAAAAAAAAAGGACCGCTACTCACTGCTGCCGAACAGAGGTTAAAGGATTGTCCAAAATCAGAGGTTAATTTCGGGAGGAGAGGTGTCCTGATACCCTCCTCTTGAAAGAGTTCAAGTCGTAGGCAGGAGGAAATACAGATGAAGGAAGATTGTTCCAGAGTTTAACAGCGTGAGGGATGAAAGAGTGAAGATGCTGGTTAACTCTTGCATAAGGGGTTTGGACAGTATAGGGATGAGCATGAGTAGAAAGTCGAGTGCAGCGGGGCCGCGGGAGGGGGGGAGGCATGCAGTTAGCAAGTTCAGAAGAGCAGTCAGAGTGGAAATATCGATAGAAGATAGAAAGAGAGGCAACATTGCGGCGGAATTTAAGAGGTAGAAGACTATCAGTATGAGGAGGAGAGCTGATGAGACGAAGAGCCTTAGCTTCCACTCTGTCCAGAAGAGCTGTGTGAGTGAGCCCCCACACATGAGATGCATATATATATATATATATATATATATATATATATATATATATATATATATATATATATATATATATATATATATATATATATATATATATATATATATATATATATATATATATATATATATATATATATATATATATATATATATATATATATATATATATATATATATATATATATATATATATATATATATATATATATATATATATATATATATATATATATATATATATATATATATATATATATATATATATATATATATATATATATATATATATATATATATATATATATATATATATATATATATATATATATATATATATATATATTACACGAAAGGATGGTATACACTCAAGGGCAATCGCGTTACCACTTCAGTATTCATGGCATGCCGGACATTCGTGCCGTCCTGATGAGGACTGCTCGCCCTTAAACAAGGAGAGGCATGAATACAAGAAGACTACAAGATGCCAGTCGATCTACACGTGGCGCTCCTTGACGACGCACTCACCCTGATGAGTGACGACGTCATCATGTCACAATTGTAACAATCCAGATTATATTTTTGCTTGGGACAGGTCACAATTCTCCACATGTTGTGACTACAAAACAAATATTGTAAGTCAAAGAGTAGAACTTGGAAAACGGTTAACTCAAACTCATCATGAAAACTCCTTTATTTATTACTGTTTTTTTTCTCCAGCATACGTTTTTAACACCTCATCCCTGCAGAACTTTCATGGCATGGCGAACGCGACCTTCTTGATCCAGTCGAGGTAGGGCGGGTGACGTAGGTTGGCGTACAAGCCGGGGTAATCCTTGTGTCCACAGCCGTAGCCTCGCGATACGATGCCTGCCAGCACAAAGTACCCACGGGTGTCCAGAGACATCAGTGGCCCGCCGGAGTCACCCTGAGGGAGGAGCAACAAGAGGGTGAGAGGCGTGACCATGTCAGGAGAGCTATATCGTGGCTCAGCGGCCTTGACCGGCCCTCACTCCGAGACACGATGTAAGGCAGTTGACCAATCAGTCGTGATGTCAGTCTGGTAACAGCTGTACCTGGCATGCGTCGCGACCTCCAGCAGGGTCTCCGGCACACAGGGTCTCCTGTCCGATGCCTTGAGGCCAGTTTCTAGTGTAGTGTGGCAGGGTGGAGTAGCTGCTGTCACACTGGGCAGGCGGAAACACCGTCACGTTGAGTTCCTGTAAATAGGAGGTGGGATACCCACCTGAGAGAGACTGTTAGACTACATCGAAAGCTTTTCATATTTCTATTACTAAGAAAATTAAGATTTTTCATTTATTCTTGGAAGAAAGGTCTCTACTGCATGCTTGTATATACATGTAAGAGTTGCCCAACATTGTACCGAATTGAGTGTCGCCATAGCCCGTGAGCGTCGCCTTCTGATCCGTTATGTCCACCTCGCTCTCCAACCCCCAGGCGAGGCAGATGGGGCTGATGAATTTCTGCAGACGTACCCAGAGTAATCATTTGCATCCAAAATCAATTTTCAAAGCTTACCAAGCAAAGAAACTGACGCATTTTTAAACGATCAAAGTAGTTTAGTTTTTGCTAGGTATTTTGTTTAAAACATGGCGAAAAAATAGTTTGTGTGTTTACAATTCACCCATTTGTATCCTCTCGGACCAAACAATAAGTTCACATGTCACACGTCTGAGGGTCTGGGTTTTCATCCTTGGGCTACTCCCGGAGACCGGGATATAACCCCCGCCCAATACCCGGCACCATTCACTGCTGGGTGAAGGATATAGCTGTAAAGGGCCTGCCCACCCATCTTCACTGCGCCCGGAAATCGAACCGGAACCATTAGGTTGTGAGCCGAGTGCGCTAACAACTGCACTACGGAGTTTCTACGAAATATGTGTGTGTGTGTGTGTGTGTGTGTGTGTGTGTGTGTGTGTGTGTGTGTGTGTGTGTGTGTGTGTGTGTGTACTTGGTAGCCAAAGCTATGAAAAAGGAACATGGAAATTAAATAGACGTCACACGAGGACATGTTGATAAAGGCTCAAAACTGAGAGTTTCCGGGTTTGATTTCCCGGCTGAGTGTGGACGGATGGGCCTTACACGTGTGCCCCCTCCAAACTCGGGGTAATACCTTAGCATCGCCAAAGGCGGATAACCCAAGGGGGAAAACCCAATGGCTGTTAGACCCGGGACACGTGAGCATGTATTTTAGTCTAGAAAAGACACAATAGGTGAATTACACACACACACACACACACACACACACACACACACACACACACACACTAAGCGTCGCCTTAAGGTTTACCTTCAAGGTGACCCTGGAAGCCAGCCTGAGGAGGGCCAGGTCGTGGTAAGCCTCTGGGCGCCTATGGTCAGGGTAAGGCACCATCTCCACCACAGCAAAGTCTTCGTGAGCCGCCCCGTCGTTGTCATCTTTGTAATTATGTTCACCAAGACGAACAACCTCGGCATTGCTGATAGGAGTTTAAGGACAATGTTTCAGCGGCTCATAACAATCCTCATTTTGCCAAGAATAAGAACAAACTATTTTGAATACTGTGAAGCTTCACTCACTGATTATAGAAGCAGTGTTGTGCGGAAAGAACCCACTGGTCGTTGAGCAACACTCCTCCACAGAACCAGTTGATGACCCCGCCGTCTCGCTCACCAATCAATGCCTGTAGAATGACACCCCCCTCTCCCCTGTTTATATGTGTGTGTGTGTGTGTGTGTGTGTGTGTTTACCTATTTGTAATCTACATGGCCCGAGCTAAGTTTTATTAGTCCTGTCTCCGTATCTATATTTGTCCAATCTATTCTTCATTTGATGGACACTGCTCGCCTCCACCACCCTTGTGCCCAGACTGTTCCATGTGTCTACACCTCTATTAGGGAAACTATACTACCTTGTATCCCTAGACAAGCTCCCTTTCTGAGTTTTCTGTCATTACTCTCTGGCTCCTTGCTCCAGTTACAAATTTAAGATCATTTCTTTCAACAGCATCAATTTCATTTACCAATTTAAACAATGTTATCAGATCTCCTCTTTCTCTTTTTTGTTCCAAAGTAGGTAGTTTCATCTCCTTCAATCGATATTCATAGGTCATAATCGAAAGCTCCGGCACTAATTTTGTTGCAATCCTTAGAATTCTTTCTTTTTTTATATTTTTCTTTTTTAGGGTGTCCATATTACAGCGGCATACTCCAGTTTGGCCTTATTAATGTTGTTATTATTTTTTTCATTATATCTTTATTCATATAGTAGAATGCAAACTTTATCTTTTGCAACCCGCTGTATGTTTCTATAAATATTCTATCTACATGTTGATACTGTGTCAATGTGTCCTGCGTCGTCACTCCCAGTGTGTGTGTGTGTGTGTGTGTGTGTGTGTGTGTGTGTGTGTAATTCACCTCTTCGTCTACTGCGGGTCTCTCTCGAACTCGAGACAGCCAGCCGTTCCCCTACGGAAGAGCACAGAGCTCATAGTACCGATCTTTGGGTAGGACTGAGACCACTCACACACAACACACCGCGACAACGAGGTCACAACTCCTTGCTGACGTCGCGTACCTACGGCGTCATCTGGTGATATCTGGCTTCCTTGACCCCCGCCCCATTCTTGAGACTGTTTTTCACCTCCCAGCCGTGATTCGCCAGAACACTCTTTCTTGCTCATATGTCTGGATGAATCAACACTATTTATCATTTTGTCACTCATCAATGACAACGCGTTAGTTTAGTCACTATTACGAGATCAATAGTTCATTAAGAACATTTCCCTAGCTGCTTAGCGTCACTTTTCTCGAAAAAATATTGACAAATGGCATCGTTTCACTTGCTTGTCTTTCTTATTTATCCTACAATGATGCTGTAAAATGTTCTGTGGTGCCGCAGTAACAGAACAGTAACCTTGTGAACTCTATATCCACTCCCACCTGGCAGGATATACCCATAGGAAGCTCAGGAAATGGTCATCGCCATAGGCCTAAAGAGGTGCGGCCAGCAAGAAAGTGGCCGTACCCTGCTCCGTCGCGGTTTGCGCGGAACAGCCGATTCCTGTCAAGAATTTGGGGGGATTCTTGAAAATCTGACAGGCTAAAACAAGAAACGCAAGAATCTCCCTAGATTTGGGGAAATTCTTGGTCGGTATAGGGTAATTCTTGATCGCCAGATGGAGCCTCTACTCACTGCTAGGTGAACAGGGGCTACACGTGAAAGAAGATAAACCCAACTTATCTTCACCCGGACGGGGAATCGAACCCCGGTCCTTCTGGTTGTGAGGCAGACGCTCTATCCACTGAGCTACCGGGCCGTGTGTGTGTGTGTGTGTGTGTGTGTGTGTGTGTGTGTGTGTATATATATATATATATATATATATATATATATATATATATATATATATATATATATATATATATATTTATTTTTTTTTTACAAAAAAGGTGCAAGCTCAATGGAGCACAAAAAAAAAAACACTAATAAAAAAGCCCGCTACTCTGCTCCTAAAAAGAAACAAAAGAGGTGGCCGAAAGCAAGATCAAATACGGGAGGAGAGATGTCCTGATACCCTCCTCTTGAAAGAGTTCAAGTCGTAGGCAGGAGGAAATACAGATGAAGGAAGATTGTTCCAGAGTTTAACAGCGTGAGGGATGAAAGAGTGAAGATGCTGGTTAACTCTTGCATAAGGGGTTTGGACAGTATAGGGATGAGCATGAGTAGAAAGTCGAGTGCAGCGGGGCTGCGGGAGGGGGGGAGGCATGCATTTAGCAAGTTCAGAAGAGCAGTCAGCGTGGAAATATCGATAGAAGATAGAAAGAGAGGCAACATTGCGGCGGAATTTAAGAGGTAGAAGACTATCAGTATGAGGAGGAGAGCTGATGAGACGAAGAGCCTTAGCCTCCACTCTGTCCAGAAGAGCTGTGTGAGTGGAGCCCCCCCACACATGAGATGCATACTCCATACGAGGGCGGACAAGGCCCCTGTATATGGACAGCAACTGTGCAGGGGAGAAGAACTGGCGGAGACGGTACAGAACGCCCAGCCTCGAGGAAGCTGATTTAGTAAGAGATGAGATATGAAGTTTCCAGTTGAGATTTTGAGTTAAGGATAGACCGAGGATGTTTAGTGTTGAGGAAGGTGATAGCTGGGTGTTGTCAAAGAATAGGGGATAGTTGTTTGGAAGATTGTGTCGAGTGGATAGGTGGAGAAACTGTGTTTTTGAGGCGTTGAAGGACACCAGGTTCTTCTTGCCCCAATCGGAAATAATAGTAAGGTCTGAGGCTAAGCGTACTGCAGCCTCCAGCCTTGAGTCGTTAAGTTCCTGTAGGGTGGGTCTTCTATTAAAAGAAGTTGAGTAATGCAGAGTGGAATCATCGGCGTAGGAATGGATAGGAAAGTTCGTTTTGGAAAGAAGATCATCAATGAACAACAGAAAAAGAGTGGGAGATAGGACAGAACCCTGTGGGACACCACTGTTAATAGATTTAGGGGAAGAACAGTGACCGTCTACCACGGCAGAAATAGAACGGTCAGAAAGGAAACTGGAGATAAAGGTAAAGAGAGAAGGATAGAAACCGTAGGAGGGTAGTTTGGAAAGCAAAGATTTGTGCCAGACCCTATCAAAAGCTTTTGATATGTCCAGCGCAATAGCAAAAGTTTCACCGAAACGGCTAGGAGAGGATGACCAAGAGTCAGTTAAGAAGGCTAGGAGATCACCAGTAGAACGCCCCTTGCGGAACCCATACTGGCGATCAGATAGAAGGTCAGAAGTGGAAAGGTGCTTTTGAATCTTCCGGTTAAGGATTGGTTCAAAAGCTTTAGATAGACAAGAAAGTAAAGCTATAGGACGGTAGTTTGAGGGATTGGAGCGGTCACCCTTCTTAGGCACGGGCTGTATGAAGGCATAATTCCAGCAAGAAGGAAAGGTAGATGTTGACAGGCAGAGGCGAAAGAGTTTGACCAGGCAGGGTGACAGCACGGAGGCACAGTTTTTAAGGACAATAGGAGGCACTCCATCAGGTCCATAAGCCTTCTGAGGATTGAGGCCAGAGATGGCATAGAAAACATCATTTTGAAGAATCTTTATAACAGGCATAAAGGAGTCAGAGGGGGGATGAGTAGGAGGAATATGCCCAGAATCGTCCAGAGTGGAGTTTTTAGAAAAAGTTTGAGAGAAGAGTTCAGCTGGTTCAGCCTTAGAGATAGATGAGACGGCAGTGTTGCCGTCAGGACTGAGGAGTGGAGGGAAAGATGAAGAAGTGAAGTTGGAGGAGATGTTTTTGGCTAGATGCCAGATGAAAGATGAAAGAATTTTTGGTTAGTCGGAGAATAGATTTGGAACGATTTCGGGCAGAAATGTAAAGTTCATAATTAGCATTAGTTTGAAGGCTCTGGTACCTTTTGTGAGCTACCTCTCTATCATTGACAGCACGAGAACAAGCGTGATTAAACCAAGGCTTTTTAGCGTGAGGAGTAGAGAAAGAACGAGGAATGTATGCCTCCATTCCAGAGACAATCACCTCTGTGATGCGCTGAGCACACAGAGGGTCTCTATCCTGGAAGCAATAATCATTCCACGGGAAATCGGAAAAGTACATCCTCAGGTCGTCCCACCGAGCTGAAGCAAAATGCCAGAAGCATCGCCTCTTCGGTGGGTCCAGAGGGTGTACAGGAGCGATAGGACAGGATGCAGAAATAAGATTGTGATCGGAGGAGCCCAACGGAGAGAACAGTTTGACAGAATAAGCAGAAGGGTTTGAGGTAATGAAGAGGTCTAGAATTTGGGCCGGTCTCCAAGACGGTCGGGAATACGTGTAGGGTGCTGGACCAACTGCTCTAGGCCGTTGAGGATAGCAAAGTTGTAGGCTTGTTCACCAGGATGGTCAGTGAAAGAGGATGAAAGCCAAAGCTGGTGGTGAACATTGAAATCTCCTAGGATGGAGATTTCAGCGAAGGGAGAGTGGGTCAAGATGTGCTCCACTTTAGAATTCAAATAGTCAAAGAATTTTACATAGTTGGTAGAGTTAGGTGAGAGATAAACAGCACAGATGTATTTAGTAATAGAATGACAATGAAGTCTTAGCCAGATGGTGGAAAATTCAGAAGAGTCAAGGTCGTGGGCACGAGAGCAAGTGATGTCGTTGCGCACGTAGGCGCAACATCCAGCTTTGGATTGAAATTTAGGATAGAGATAGTAGGAGGGAACAGAGTAGAGATTGCTGTCAGTAGCCTCATAAACCTGTGTTTCGGTAAGGAAGAGAAGGTGAGGTTTAGAGGAGGAGAGATGATGTTCCACAGAATGAAAATTAGAGCGAAGACCGCGAATGTTGCAGAAATTGAGAAGAAAGAGGTTCGAGGAGTTATCAAGACACCTCTCGGGTCGGCAGCCAGAAGGGGAGTCCTCCCTGGGGGAATGTGTGGTCCCCCCCCCCAGGCGGGGACTCCGAGGCTTGGTGTAGGTGAGCCTTTTTGAAATTTTAATTTTGGGAAAAGGTGTATATGTTGTGTGAATGTAGTGTAGTGTGGATAAAGAGAGGATCTGTCTTTAGAGAGCGTGCTGAACTACTCTCCGGTGTTGGTGAGACAATAGGGAAACGGTTAGTGAGGACATGGGAAGGGTCTTTGGAGGGCTTCAGCTCCCTTCTCACCTCCCATATATACCTCACCGGGAGTGGCTTGCGCCCGTTCGGTAGGTGTCTTCCTACCTACTCCAGTATGTATGTATGTATGTATGTATGTATGTATGTATGTGTGTGTGTGTGTGTGTGTGTGTGTGTGTGTGTGTGTGTGTGTGTGTGTGTGTGTGTGTGTGTCTCTATGTCTCTCTTTATATATATATATATATATATATATATATATATATATATATATATATATATATATATATATATATATATATATACAGAGAGAGAGAGAGAGAGAGAGAGAGAGAGAGAGAGAGAGAGAGAGAGAGAGAGAGAGAGAGAGAGAGAGAGAGAGAGAGAGAGAGAGAGAGAGATAACAGTTATCATCCCTACTTACCATCCAGGGCCAGGCGTTCCTCTCTGCACGCTCGGCTCCCACTCCTGCCACTGCAAATTCTTGTACAACTTCTGTGCCATTTTCTAACCTTATAGTCTCGTTATGTTTTTTGACAGGGTTGATATCTTGGGGTTCAACATAAATTTTGTCGCCCTCATCTGTAAAGCTAAATTTTAAGACGAACTCATTTTTCTTATTTATTCCGCATTCTGTAAAAAAAATATTAAACACTATGTTAGCAACATATAAGCTCGAGATGATAGAAAGTAGTCGAACCATGCTTTCCATTACAGGTTAGGATATTTTTTTTCCAACAAGTGTACCATGACTGCTTACGGAATGCGACGCGCGGCGAAGCGATGTCCTGAACAAGCCGGGGATCGTTACCTGCAGCAAAAGAGATTCAAATTGTTAGCATGACTTACTGTCTTCGAAAAGTGTCGAAAAATCTTGCGTGGTACAGAAATTTTGTTTGGGAATACATTTTAACTGTCTAACTAATAACAGAGTATACTCCCAGGGGCTCCTCCCTTCACTCGCTCGCCGCCTCCACTCATGACATCTCCCCCGAACAAGCTCCCAAGTGGCTGCCCTATCCATCCTAAGTCCCTCATGGCAGGATCGATCAACTTGCCTCACCCATGAGAGTCCCAGTGGCTTTCCCACTTCATGCAACACTTTGAGAGCCAACGCCTGGACCTCCAGCGACTCCGCGAGAAGTACAGCACCATCAGCAAAAACAAGGTCTTGACCTTGATGGCGCAAACAGACGCTTTGCAACGGTTTTGATCAACAACTTTGCTTAATACCCAGTCCATGCAAGTAATGAAAAGTGATGGAGCAAGGACGTAACTCCGCCATATTGATGAATTAACAGGGAAGAAGCCGGAAACGCCTCCCCCACACTTCACAACACTCACAGTCTTAGAGTAAAGGTCAGTCATCAGGTCAATAATCCTTGCAGGAATCCCACGGATCCGCAGAATGTCCCTGAGTGTCTCATTCCCTACTATACATTTCAGCGGCAGACAAACGCTGTTTTTCGCAAATATCTCCTAAACGAATCTATGGATCAGTATGATATTTACATTACTATATGTCTTATGTGACGAGTTTACAGAAAATAATACAAACCCGACGAGTCATGTTGACGCATTCGAAGGAAAGTGTGCCCCCAGCACCCCACGCATCTGAAGGAAAGTGTGCTCCCCCCAACTATTCCTAGCCACAACTTCTCGCTCTCGTTATCCCTCTCTTCTCCCCTAACTTCTCGCCTCCCTCATCACTCTTGTGTCCTTATATTAGAATGTTATGTACGTATATGTATAGATAGTATGATTATTAACTAAGAGAATGGTACAGTTCCATGGAGGCAAGACGTATTTCACGTTGATAAGGGATACTGCGATATTGGAGTAGGGAAGAGTGGTCTTTGGTTTTGGGGCGTTGTTGGGGGGCTGAGAGAGTACCCACTCGTCCGATTCTGTTTAACACCTTAGATATGATGACTGGATTAGCTTAATATCACAAGGCAGTGTGTTGAAATATCATACTGATCCAATGATTCGTTTAGGAGATATTTGCGAAAAACAGCGTTTGTCCGCCGCTGAAATGTATAGTAGGCCTATAGAGTCGAGCTTGGCACAGAACATCTCTCTCTCTCTCTCTCTCTCTCTCTCTCCTCAATTTCATTCATCTTGGTAGGGGCGTACACTCCAGTATGAGATATACAGCTCAAGGCGGGCTTCATCCTCACCAGCATCATACCCTCATCACCCAGAAAAATCCCAACAACAGAGGATTGCAGTCGGCTAGAAATGGCTTTAGATACTTTTCTGAGGATGGCACTATCGCTCTGACCTGACCGCTGCAGTAGTCAGTATACTCGTAAGCCCCACTACTGATACCCCGGGTCTGGCACAACGAGCTTGTGTATTATCTGCACCACCTTGGAGGCCCCTAAGAAAAAGGGGGGGGGTGCGGTTGGCGGGGCAGTGGTGCTCTCCTACCCCCCCACCAGACCTGTCAGAGTACTGGATGCCATAAACATGTCAGAGAATTCACTCTCTTACACCCCCCACCACCACGGAGCCCTACAAGGGGAGGCTGATCGTTGGGCCTATAAGCCCTATAGCCCCAGGGCATCACGGGAAAAACAAACCACTCCCCTCAATGAGCAGACGTGGATATGAAAAATAAAAGAAAGTGACAGTAAAGCAAGAAGAATAAAAAGAAAAAAAGGGGGGTTGTCAAAACAATGCATGAGTTAACAGGTCGGTGTTGACTTATTCTATATGAGCATGTGCGTTGTCCGCCTCACACTTACCGGGGTTTGCGTCGCAGCAGAGGAGGAACCTGGAATCCTTTATGCCGCACTTGCGTGGTTCTCCGAGGCTGGGCGAGTGTTCGCATGTTCGGGAACACGTCCCCGAGCCGCCAGTGTTCGTTCTGCAGGCGTCACCTTCGGCATGGTCCAGTTGGCCGGGGAATATAAAGGTCCCAGCCTCTGAAGACAAGCATACACACTTAGATATACGGATAGTATAGCCTTATGGTATTTTTTTCATAGGAAATGCATAATACTAGGCAAATTTTCGTAGAAAAGTTAAAAAATAAAAGTTTTGAGAAGGTTCTCCGGACATCATCAGAGTTCTCAAGGACAAGGGAATACGAGTTTGGTGTGGGAGAAATGAGAGACTAATTTAAACGGAAGTTCCATATTATCCTAGAGAATGTGTGCGCGCGCTCACGTGCGTGCGTGCGTGTGTGTGTGTGTGTGTGTGTGTGAGAGAGAGAGAGAGAGAGAGAGAGAGAGAGAGAGAGAGAGAGAGAGAGTAATGTATTTTTAAGTCTTCGTGTTACTTTGTGTTAATTCCTATCGCTTCGAGGTACTCTCATTTGCTTCGTATGGCCAAAGAAACTGAGAATCAACGGAACAGTTTCCTCTTCTGCCTTGAAAATCTTCCTCTGTCGCAGGAAGGAGAGAATAAAAGGGAAAAACAAATACCAAGACAAGGATAAGAAGAGGAAGTAAGGAACGTGAAGAGGAATCAAAAGAGAATAAAGAAGGGGAAAGTGGTAAGGATGGCCGATAAAGTGGAGAAAGAAGGAGATGAAAGGAAGACAAGAAATCCCAGAGAGTAGAAAAAAGAAATATGAAGAATAAAGAAGAGAATAAAGGAAGAGGAAGTGGTACAGGCGAAGAAGGAGGAATAGAAGGAAGAGCAGAAAGGAAAAAGAAATCGCAAAGGAGTGAAGAAAATAAGGAATCTGAAACGATAAAAAGAAGTGAAAGGCACAAAACGAACATGAAAAGGGGGAAAAGGAGTAAAGGGCAAAGAAAGAAAATTAAGAACAGGGGAAAAAAGAAGTTATACAGAGGAATGAAAGAGGAGAGATTGTGGAAAAGGAATAAAAGGCGGGGAGAATAAAAATATGAAAGAAAATCGCGAAAGAGAAGAAAAAACAAGTAATATGAAGGAGAAAAAGAAGGGAGTGATAAGAAACGAAGGACAAGAGAAGGCGGAGTAGGAAGAGAAAGACAGTAAGGGAAGAAAGATGAAGCAATGTTGCACTGGCCCTGTGTCGCGTTCTCTCCCACCACAGGCTCAGAGGGCCAACGGGGCGGAAATGGGCACCGCCGCCGCGCGAGCCATAGCGTAGGCCTGTGCTCCCAACTTCACATCTTGCGCCCCACCAAGAGAATGGGTAGATGCAGCCTTGGCAGCCCAATCCAGCACACCCGCTTACCTGCTCCTGCGGTGAACACAAGCAGTGACAGAAGCACTTGGAGCGGCACCATTGTCTGAACTTCCGCCGTTAGACTGGGGAATGGGGAGGGAGGATCTTCCCGATGGTCGAGGGCCCGAACCTTTCCAATGTTGTGTTGCCAACCGTTCTTCATTATTCCATTATTCGTGATCTGATCCATAAAAAAAAATCACATACGGACGTCTTTATGTATTTTGTTGATATTGTTGTTGATGATGATGCAAAAGGTGTTGTACCTATTCCTAACAAAAAAAGTGAGATAGTAAAACACGATATCATTATTTCAAGAATTATTAAATCGACAACATGACAACCTACAATAATTGAAGCCTACGCTGCGTGTGGCGCCGCTGCGTGTGGCGCCGTCCAGGTGCTCACCATGACATCATCCCATTATGGCTTCCCATAACGCCGTAGTGACACCCGCCGGACGAGCTGTGGTTGGGTTCCTGACCGGCCTGCTTTTGCCCCATTCTGGTGTTAGTTATTGATGATGCCTGGACTTCCATATGGCACTTAATTGCTAGGGTGTCCAACTCATTCTCATGTCTATTAGTCATACATAACGGAAAACATGAAACTCAAGGATAGAAACAAATACAGGCAAAAAGAAACAAAATGTGACATGTATAAAGCGGAAATGGAAGACCTGAGACACTTTCTGAGAAAAGTGTGAGGCTGCAACAACCATATAAATATATATATATATATATATATATATATATATATATATATATATATATATATATATATATATATATATATATATATATATAAAAGACGACATCATCGGGGAATATTCATTTGAAAATAATCACATCGAAGAAGCAACAACGACAGAACAGAAATTTTGGATGATGAGAGAAAGAGGAGGAGGGAAAAAGAGGAAAACAACAGACGCAGACGGTGAAGAGGGAGTGCCGTTACAAAGGCGAAACTCCCGACCGTCAACTCAACACTCGACACACAACCGAGAGGTCCCGCGTTCGATCCCCGGGTGGAGCGGAAACACATGGGTTCCATAAACCCACCGAGTGGGCGCCGGGTGTCAAGCAGGGGTTGTGTCCCGCCTCGCGGGGTGGTGGTCTGGGCCAGTGTTGCCATTTTCGGTACCAGATTTAGTACTTTTTGGTGTACAAAGTACGACTTCCACTAGATCTGGTACTAAATAGGGAGATGGTATTTTTATTCTATACATTTTGGAAATTAAATTAATAGTGTTGTAAGTCGTAACATATTTATGTCTTGCCATGTACTTCGTTAGTGTTCAACACCTTCAGCAAGCCAAGAGGAGATAGATTTATATTTTTAAAGGTATGTAGACCGGTAAATAATAATGTTACATTTACTCAATCTGGTACGTTTTGTTCTTATATGGTACTTCTTACTAGTGCAATCAAGTACTACTGGCAACACTGGTCTGGGCCCTGCCGCTGCGGGTACTATTTTTTTATAGCAGAAGGATGCCGTTACGAAGGCTATACCCGAGATCCCCAAAGGAATTTAAAGAAAAAAACTGCAAGAGGGGTGATATAGTTACCAACACCACAAGAATCAAGGAAACAACATATCACCGCTACAAAGGTGTGCCCCCAGACTTCACCGAGTGTACCGAGAGGACGGTCAGATAGAGCTATTTATAGTGGCCTGTGACAGATAAGAAGAGGAGAGGTAAAGGCTGGTGGCATCCGTGGTGGAGATTATTGGGGAAGAGGAGTGGACTAGCAGATTGGAGGAGGAAGACGGAAGAATAATAAGTACCGTGTTAGGACTATATGGCTATAAGGAGGAAGCAGTGAGGTTAAAAAAGTATCTTAGCGTGTTGCTGGGAAAAAAGAATTGAGCAATGAAAGTGGAGTGAAAAGAAAAGTGTAATAGTGGAAACTAACAAAAGTGTATAGAAAAAGCAAAGTTAGAGGAAGAAACGAGCAGAAAATACACCAGTTCAGTGTGAAGTATATAAGTGTGCACTGTGAAGTAACTAAGTGTATGTTGTAAAGTATAGAAGTGTTGAGAAGGAGGACCTGTGAATTAAGTGATACTAAGCGGAACAGGTCAAAAGAAGAAGAAGAAGACAAGACCTCCAATCTTGGAGGAATAATACATGGAGTGGCCCTCAGCGGGCCGTTCTTCACTGTGAGGTGAAACATGGGGTGTAGGGGTGGGCGGAGCTTAGCCGGTGGTCGGAGCCAGCTATTCCACCCAAATCATTGCATTTCTCGCTCCCAGATCGTCGGAGTAAGTGAGCTTGTCTGCCTTACTTCTTCCACATATCACACGTTTTTAGTTATTCAACTGCTGCAGTATATGCACTAAGGTTGTATGTACTGGTTTTAATAGAAAAACACCAGCATTTTTTTGTCTTTATTCTGAGAAGAAATGTTCCACACCCGCCTTAATCCCTCACACTTCCTCTGTATAATGTTAATTATATTTTGACCATGGTCTTACTTTATTGTAGAAGCATGTACAGCCTTCTATGTAGAGCGTCTCAGATGGGATCAAAACTCACTACGAGAAAACAGAAGGAAGTATTGGGGCAGGAAGAAGAAAAAATTTACCCATAATCTATATTTGACTATTATTCCCACCACTACCACCAACACCAGCGACGACAACAGTACTAACGTAAATCTCGAGCATGTATTGCCTGACTTTGTAATAACTACCGATGAAGTTCTGAAAGCTCTCCAGTCCCTTAAAACAAATAAAAGTCCCGGACCTAACAAAGTATATCCTATACTTTTTAAAGAATCAAAGAGCGAAATACTCTCCTCTCTCACAACCATATTCAGTATGTCCTTTCGACAAAGCATCGTCCCGTCGGATCGGAAAAGGCTAACGTAACACCGATCTTTAAGAAAGGAGACAAGAAAATACAGAATAATTACAGGCCCATTAGTTTAACTCAAGTTGTAGGTAAGCTACTCAAGAGCATAATTAGAGACAAAATTGTGAGCTACCTTGAAAACCACTCATTAATTAAGGATTTACAACATGGCTTCCGTAATAAAAGATCCTGCCCATCAAACCTATTGACCTTTTAAAACGACCTCAAATTCTCACAGCAATGCATCGATGCAGCAAATAAAGCGAACAGTATGTTGGGCTTCGTTAAAAGAAACTTTTTATTCAAAAATAAAGAAGTAATACTTCAGCTCAGCAATAGTTTAGTCAGACCCACTTGGAATATGCGGTACAGTTTTGGTCTCCCCACCGCAAAGGACATTGCTAATTTAGGTGTTCAACGTCGGGCAACAAAAATGATCCCTTCCTTGTGAAACAAACCTTACGACGAGAGGCTTTCCACCCTTAATTAACATGTTCTCTCATGAGAAACGTCGCCTCCGAGGAAAACTGATCGAATGTTTTAAAATACTTCAAGGATTTACGAATGTGGACAAATCAAAAATGTTTATGATCGATGACACTTTGCGAAAGAGAAATAATGGCACTAAAGCTTAAATGTAGACAAGTAAATTCAGACTGCACCAATTTTTTCTTCACCAACGTTGTAGCGCGAGAATGGAATAAGCTCCCACCTTCAGTGGTCCAGTGTAACACGATTGACTCCCTTAAAAACAAGCTCGACGGACACTTCCTTCAACTAATATAAACTAGAGTAAAAATGCAAAGTTTTGGAGCCATCTGATTAATGCAGAATCACTTAGGTTTAAGGATAGATCACCTTGTCTGGATCATGTGGTCCGTGTGGGTTGATTTTCTATGTAAATTCTCTCTCTCTCTCTCTCTCTCTCTCTCTCTCTCTCTCTCTCTCTCTCTCTCTCTCTCTCTCTCTCTCTCTCTCTCTCTCTCTCTCTCTCTCTCTCTCTCTCTCTCTCTCTCTCTCTCTCTCTCTCTCTCTCTCTCTTCCATTTTATAAAGCGCATCTCTTAAGAAACAAAGGATAAAAAGTATATAGACCTCTCATTTGGACACTCTTCACTATATACTCTCTTTAATAAGAGCAGTGCTTAGCGGGTTTTTTTGTTGCTATGCCTTTCCCCTTGAGCTGCTTCCTTTACTGTGGAAAAAAATTGTATAGATGCAAATGTCAAGTAACCTGATGGATGATGAACCCCTCATCCCTCATCCCTCCGCCACACTCATATCACTTCATCCTACTCCGTTATGTGTTTTTTGACCGGCCCCAAACGTGCAAACACCTGCATTCATAGTACATACCTGTGTGGCCAACGAGCACCTGAGCCACAAAGTAGAGCCACAGGACAGCGAATCCCCCCATCACGCCGCTATGCTGCCCACTGCCAACTGACCCGCGCGCCGCTGCTTTCTCTGTGTAAGACCTTGGCCAAGAACGCGTTTTATATTCCATGTGTGTGCGTTAAACCTTGGAGGAATAATACTTCCTTCAACTTAATATAAACTAGAGTAGAAATGCAAAGTTTTGGTGTCATCTGATTAATGTAGAATCACTTAGGTTTAAGGACATATCACCTTGTCTGGATCATGTGGTCTGTGTGGGCTGATTTTCTATGTATCTCTCTCCCCGAACATTTTGATTTCAGAAGTTCTACCACGGACGTGGGCGGAGAGCGACTTCTTCAGTAAGGCCTTCAGCCTAAACAACCGCTTACAGACTCATTGCAGAGAGCTTGACGTGGAGTTCTTCAACGCCTGGGACAATTTCTACGGACAAAGTGAGCTCTTCCACAGGGACGGAATACACCTGTCTCCCATCGGGGCAGCCAGATTCGGAAGGCTCCTCAACGACGCAGTACGTGACACCCGATCAAAAAACGACCCTCAGCCCCGTCCCTCCACCCCGCCCGTGTAAATAGACGCCATGCATCGCAACAAAAACGTAACCATGATCCCGCAAGTACCACCACCTCTATTACCAAGCCTCTAGTTAACTTAAAAATTCTTAGTTTCAATGCGTGTAGCTTAAGAAACAAATTTGATGAACTGAGATGTCTTGCTCTAACAGAAAATTTTTACATAATTGCTATAACCGAAACATTTATCGACACCACAAATATTGATTTAAGTTCCGAATACAACATAGATGGCTACAGACTCTTCAACAAAGATCGTGTAAACCGTAGAGGCGGTGGCGTCGCCATTTTTGTCAAAAGCTATTTGCAACCCACTGACAAAACACCAAGAGACAGTAACGTTGAACATTTGTGCGTGCGAGTAAACATTGCAAAAGTCAATTTAAATATATCTGTCACCTACAGGCCTCCCGGGCAATCACTCGATGACGACCTTGAAATGTACAGCGTTTTAAGGCAGTCACTTAATAACAACGACTCACTGATATTAGGAGACTTTAACCTCCCCCATGTCGACTGGGCGACATTGTCAGGTACAGAAGACGAGTCACATAGAATGATCGAATTTCTAGAAGAAAATTATCTAAGCCAAATGGTTTCTTAACCAACTCGACAAAATAACATACTAGACCTTGTTATAACGACCCAAGATAACCTATAGGGTCAGTAATGTCACGGTTGGAGAACACCTCGGTTCTTGCGATCATAAATTAGTGCGCGTCGACATTAGAGCTCAAACATCAGTGACTGAAAATAAAGTAAAGGTGCCCAATTTCAAAAGAGCAAACTTCGTAGAAATCCGATAAAAACTAACAGAAATACACCTATCAGATGACGCCAATGTAGAGGAAGCCTGGCTAAGCTTTAAAAATCACTTACTCACTCAGCAGAACACATTCGTCCCCTTGTGCGAGAAGTGAATTAACACTAATAAAAGCCCACCTTGGTTTAATAGCGAAATTAAACACTCAGTCAAGGGGATAAAATTGTTTTACAGGTTAAAGAAAGAACAAAGCACGCCCGGAAACATTAGACTTTATAACGATGCCAGGCGACGAGTAAAAAGATTGGTATGTCAGGCAAAGCGTAGATATGAAAAAAATATTGTAGCCAACTGTAAAAATAATCCGAAATCTTTATTCAGTTACATAAAGAACAGAAAGGCGATCAGAAGTGGAATTGGACCTTTAACAAACAGCGACGGTGCACTAGTGACTGACAGCCAACACATTGCAAACCTCTTAAACAATTACTTTTCCTCGGTGTTTAATACTAAGTCTTCCTCCCACTACCACCAGCACCAGTACTAATGTAAATCTCGAGCATGCATTGCCTAATTTTGAAATAACAACCGATGAAGTCCTTAAAGCTCTCCATTCACTTAAAACAAATAAAAGTCCCGGACCCGATAAAGTATATCCTATACTGCTTAAAGAAACAAAGAGCGAAATAGTCTCCTCCCTCACAACCGTATTCAATATGTCCTTGCGACAAGGCATCGTCCCTTCGGATTGAAAAAGGCTAACGTGACACCGATTTTTAAGAAAGGAGACAAAAAAATACCAGGTAACTACCGACCCATTAGTCTAACTTCAATTGTAGGTAAGCTACTTGAGAGCATAATTAGAGACAAAATTGTGGGTTACCTCGAAAGCCACTCATTAATTGGGGATTCACAACATGGCTTCCGTAACAAAAGATCCTGCCTATCAAACTTATTGACTTTTTATAACGACCTCTTCTCAGTTTATGACGTAACCAAATCATTGGACGTAGTCTATCTTTATTTCCAGAAAGCGTTTGATAAAGTCCCACATCATAAATTACTTTATAAATTAAAGCAAATAGGTATTGACGGTCAAGTAAACCAATGGATCGCGAATTGGTTGAGCAACATAGACAACAAAGAGAGGATTTAACTCAGAGTGGGCGCCGGTCACTAGTGGCGTCCCTCTGGGCTCGGTTCTTGGCCCAGTGCTCTTCATTATTTACATCAACGACATGGATATTGGACTTAATAATCGCATTAGTAAATTTCCAGACGACACAAAGATTGGTAACTCGGTTCTCACTGACGAAGACAGGCAAAGCCTCCAACAGGATTTGCACAAAATTTCAGCTTGGTCGGATAGATGGGAGATGCCCTTTAACGTAGACAAGTGCCAGGTCCTTCAAGTTGGAACAAGAAATAAGAAGTTCGATTACGAAATGCGCGGCGTTAAACTCACAAGCGTTCAATGCGTTAAGGACTTGGGGGTCAAAATCGCGTCAAACCTCAAATTCTCACATCAATGCATCCATGCAGCAAATAAAGCGAACAGAATGTTGGGCTTCATTAAAAGAAACTTTTTATTCAAGAATAAAGATGTAATACTTCCGCTCTACAATAGTTTAGTCAGACCCCACTTGGAATATGCGGTACAGATTTGGTCTCCTCACCATTTTTTTTATTTTTTATACGTCTTGGCCTATTGCACCGGTAGGCTTCTTCCCGGTGGATCCTAATGGTCGGTCCAAGGTTTCTTCCCAAAGGCTAACGTGACGCAAAAATTATTCATCCAGATCCAGATCCAGACGTGTTGAGTGGTACTTATGTTCCATGAAATCTGGATTATGAAAATTTTGTTTGCCGAAATTTATTAATATCGTATAAGTACAACGAACACCACACAGAAATCTTTACTATGTAGCGCGTTTTGCTGTAAAATGGCGCGTTTCTAGCAACTTTGCTGCGCATTTTGGGTTGTGGTCAGTGTTGCCACTCTTAGTTTTTTTCACCTAGATCTATTTTTTTTTTTTTTGCAGTGATCTAGGTTTCTGGGTGTTTTTTTATATAAAATTTCATAATTTTTTTTTTTTTTTTTTTTTTTTATCCAGCACCCCACCGGAGCGCAAGGCGCAGGCTCTACGTACCACGGGGCCACGGGAGCCCCCTATATAGGTGTTAAGCTAATTATTTACATTTTTTCTATTCGAAGCGGTAGTAGTATTTTGAAATATACAGTGACGAACAGAGTGAACGCCTGAACGGACATCAGTATACTTGCCGTACGCTCTTCGGCGAGAATCCCAGCCTTTAATTATTCATGTGATAGCATTGCTACCCAACTCAGACACTGCTGTGACAATGGCAGCGCCAGCAGCCTCCACTATGTTAGTGTCTCCCAGCGCTGTGTTTACCCCTATGGGCGACACAGTGCCCCTCAGGATGTGGTAGCAATGCGCCTTAAGCTAGGCTGTAGGTACTACTGGGAGGTTAGTAACCCCTGGTGTCTGCTGCACGCTCTGTGCCAGGCCGAGGGGCCACACACTGCATCACTATGTCATGGAATGCCCTCTCATTGCTAAGTTTAAGCCACGGGACTGCCTTGACCTGCCCCAGACAATTTGTTGACTCCTGAACCGTGATGTCCTCCCTGCTATCCTCAAGGAACACCCTCAGTTTGCACCAAGGTGGTGATGCCGTGTGTGGCAGCCTGAACAACTGCCGTGCTATACAAGGCTGTGATCTCTGCAGTATTCTACTTTAAGGACTAGTATTTACTCTATCTCTGTATATTCATTCCCATCTAGTGCTTGGGCAATGTTCTCCGTCCCCACATTTTATTGTCTTATTGTCCAGGGGGAGGTACCGCCCCCTCCCTTGTTGTGCTTTCCTTCCTACCATTGTATCTTTTTAGTTTCATGGTGCTCCCTACACATGTATTACTAGTTGTATAATCACACTCTGTCCTGCCTGGGGGTTGGGATGGCATGTTCCTCCTTTCTCCCTTGTTGTTTACCTGCAACAATAAACTATCAATCAATCAATCAATAAGGGTGGGGCTTGTACGATTCTGACAGCCCAGGGAGGAGTAAGAAGGAAGTGTGTGTGTGTGTGTGAGAGAGAGAGAGAGAGAGAGAGAGAGAGAGAGATCCTATAACCAGCTACAGTAAAGTAAGTGTTGTGAATTACGTTTTTTTTAATAACTACTATATATAACCTTAATATTTAATAATAATTAATAATCTAGTGTTTTTTTTCTTTTTTTTTACGGAATCTTGTTTTTAGGCAACCCATCTAGTAGGTTTTCCCATATTTAGTGAGTGGCAACACTGGTTGTGGTGAGAGATGGGAACACTGGCAGGCTGGCACACTCCCATCCAAGTAGACTATAGAACGTATATAGTCTCTTTGCTCCCATCCCCGGCCGACAGACAGACTTCCAACAGACACTGGGGCACCAAAGCAGCTGACCTCAGACAAACCACCTTTGGACGGTACAGGCAGCCGATAATCATGGTGCCCCGGTGTACATGGTTTCTACGTAGGGTGTACACCAGCCCAGTTTAGTGAGTATGGCCACCACAACCAGGTGCAAAACCCCACCCCTTGGTACACAGGACTGCATCAAATGTAACACACACTCAACAACCCCTAGAAAAGTTCCTCATGTGTAACATTCAAGGCCTTTACCCATTAGTTAACCAGAGTAAAGTACCTTACCTGGCAGACATGGCAAAAGTACAAAACTATGCATACCGGTACATGGCCTTAACTGAGTCACACCTAAGCTAGTGGGTAAACACAGCGGTGGACATCAGCAATTTCTCACTGCTCAGGGCAGATAGAAAGCTCCCAAGCCATGGCGGTGTTGCACTTTATGTGAGGAACAAAATCGTGCAATTCACTACATCTATCATCAGAAAAACATGAACCACGTCAGAAAATCGTTGGTTGGGTGAAACGGTAAATTGTCCGTATATTCAAATATTCATTCTTTCCCTGCAGCATCCAAGAGTGGAATCATCTCCCATCTCATGTACTTAATAGTCCCACTCTTGACACATTTAGGAACAGGACTATTAAGCATTGTCTCCCTAATCTTGGCCCTTACTGAAGCCTGGTAGTAATTGACCAACCTTGCCAAGCGACTTCACCAGTAAATTGTTGTCAAACCTCAGTCAGCTGCATTACCTTAGATTCACTATGTCAAGAAACAATAATATACTTTCCAATATGTTCATACATACACCCCTCTGAGAACCTATAGCCCATTATTCAAAAAGTTTTGAGGTAGGCCTACTCTACAGAGCAGAGGCGAGTCGGATGATTTGACTCCCATTTTAATAATATAACATACTTCCAACACTCTTAAGGTGTTCAGTAAGCACCTATAACATACCTGTTGGGTGCAGTTTGGAGCTGGAGTGGCCATAGCTGATAAAAAAAACAATGGACACAACACTGGTACTGTCGTCTGCTGTACTCCGCTGCAGCCTGATGACGTCACGAGCTAATGGTGGCTTCTCCCCGTAAGATGAGAAGAATTTGAGATATCTCTCCAATATCCAGTCAACTAGCGATTTATAGGACGTATTATGTGCACTACGTTATCATTGGTACGTGGCACAATGTATTTCTAGGCTCTTCCCAGAACTGGAAACATGTCCATTATGTGTGAGTCAAACAGTGAAGTGGAAATTCTAGCCACTCACCTCATAGACCAGAACATAATCTTGGTCATAATATATCGCCCCCCAAAAGCTAACACTGCAGGATCCGCAACCCTGCTAAGGAACTTCAGTGAGAAACTACAAAAAGCTACTGAGGGGTCTTGTGAAATTATAATGGGAGACTTCAACTTCCCTAAACTGCAGTGGCCTTCAAAAAGACACACAGGTGGGGCGACAGAGGACCAACACCAGGCCAGATCTCTGTTAGACCTCATGGATGACCTGTTCATGGAGCAAATAATTCTCCAGCCAACAAGAGGAAACTACTCTTGATCTGGTCATGGGTATTAACCCGTGGGCTTTGGCTATGGGAAAGCCGAGAAGTGGCTGAAAAACGACAAAATTACACTGCATTTTGAGACTAAGAAAAGAGCATGGAATGTACATCAGAGTACTCCTCTCATAACCATAAACCCATTAAAAATATTTATTTTTACTCAAACTCTATTCTTTTTGGGTGGTGTTTGTTACAAAATAAACAGTCTCGTGACACGTGGCATCTAGCCGAGAGTCGCTTGTTGTCTACTATAGGGAATTTGCCAAGTGATACTGTATGGATAGCTAATTCAGTATGCCATGACCTTACAGCACCACCTATGACAAAAAAGCCCACCTCAAGATCACTCATCCACCACAATGACCTAGGGCATTCATGGTGGGTTGCGCTATGTCACCACCGCCTACAATTAGCTCGAATTAGGTGTTTTATGGCGAGCCCTTTTTATTGTCCACCGTACCACAGCCACGACTCGTGAAAGCCCTGAAAAGGGTCTGCCGACGTTCTCCGGTTAACCACAGAGTTATATACTAGAGGGTTCAACTCCAATCTCTCGCCACGGTGAGAGGTGAAGCAACTGCTCCTGCCTGTCGGCCGCCATAGGGTGACGGATTGGCAACCTTTCCATGATTCCACGTGTTCACACTTAACCACTATTAACTAGTCACCATTATGATATTTTGGAAAACTGAGCCGATCATCGTATTGATGAGACTTTGCTGCATGTCATGATCACAAATTTCTTGCACCTAGATATACCTACAATAAGATAATGAGAAAAAAATATGGTAGTGTATAAACATTTTTGTTCACCTTATTTGTTTCAACTCCTTGTCATTCATGTACTTTTTATTGCATTAGATTTTCGTTTACAGTTTCAAAGTCAGCACATTTTACCAATTCAGATGGTATATGATGTACCAATGTAACAATAATCAGTGGTAAAAAATGGACAAGAAAATAACAAGTCTATCTGACAGAGGATCGCCGAGGCACTAGTGGGCAGAGAGGAAGAGGTGTTATTATTTTATGGATTTATTGGATGAAAGTTATGCTAACTACTAGTGCTACATACTATAATCATTGATTCATGACACGCATACAGAGAGAGAGAGAGAGAGAGAATTATCGTGTGTGTGTGTGTGTGTGTGTATTTACCTAGTTGTGAAATACAGGAAAAGAGCCGTACTAGGCTCGTGCTGTCCCGTCTCCGTAACGCTTATTATCCAGTTTGGCTTTAAATTCATGAATTGTTTTTGCACACACAGTCTCCTCATCAAGTCCATTCCATGTTGTTATGCTTCTGTATGGAAAACTGTATTTCTTGATGTCTCTCCTACAGTCACTCTTTTTCAATTTCTTACCATTGCCTCTTGTTACACTTCTGTCATGTACCACTAGGTCTTCCCTGTCCAATTTCTCCAATCCCTCTTGTATCCTGTACAATGCTATTAGGTCCCCTCTCTCTCTTCTTCTCTCCATTGTTGTTAGTCCCAATTTCTCCAGTCTTTCTTCATAAGTATGTTCTCCCAGAGTTTCCGGTAATTTAGTCGCTGCTCTTTGTATTCTTTCCAACTTTGTAATTTCTTTCTTCAATCTAGGTGACCACACTAATGCTGCATATTCCAGTCTTGGACGTATCATCGATGTTATTAGTGGTTCTTCACCATTTCTTCAACTAAATATGTAAATGCTACTTTTATGTTTCTAAGAAGATTGTATGTTTCCCCTGTTATCCGGTCTATATGTTTTCCAAAGGATAATTTGTCTGTTATGATCACATTCAGATCTTTTTCTTCAGTTTTTTTCATGATTCTTTCATTACTCAGAGAGTAGTTCCCTGATATTCGTCTACTGCTCCTACCAAACTCCATCACGCTACACTTCTTTGTATTGAATGTCCTTTCCCATTTGCATGACCATTCGCTTATTCTATCGAGATCTTGGCTCAGGGCTACACAGTCTTCTTCATTAGCCACCCTCCTCAATATTTTAGCATCATCAGCAAACATATTCATATAGCTTGTCACCCTTTCTGTCATGTCATTAATATAAATTACAAACATAATCGGAGCCAACACCAATCCTTGGGGGACTCCACTAGTCACTTCCATCCAGCTTGATTTATTATTCCTAATTACTGTTCTCATTTCTCTCTTTGTCAAAAAGTCCATAATCCAATCCAATATTGAACCACCCAGACCTCCAATATGAATAAGTTTCCATATTAATTGCTTGTGTGGTACTTTATCAAACGCCTTCTTTAAGTCCAATTCAAGTTATGCCTATCACCTTTAATCCTCATCATTTCTTTGCAGTCTCAGTAGTGATGATACTAATAATGTTTACTATTTTCATTTCCTTATCCCAAAGCCCAAACTCATATCACACACCTTTCCACCACCTCATCCCGCTCTTCTTTCCATTATAAGCACCATCTATGCTCCATTTTCTTGCAATATCTTTGTGTATGGTACTCATCCAGAAACTCCTTCCACAGGCTGTGTGAGCTGTTCTTCTGCCCAACACCCATTTGAATCTGGTGGAACAGGAAGCTTCCAAGATACTCAGGGGCAAGACATAGGAAAAGAAAGAAGGTATTGTGTGTGTCTGTGTATGGGTGTGTGTGTATGTGTAGTTATTTACCTAGTTGTGATGTACATGAAATGAGCTATGGTCTTGGGGTCTCATTTCCAAAGCAGTCATTTAAATTTGGCTTTGAACTCATTCAAGTTTTTGGACTGGACGATATCGTAATCTAGGCTGTTCCACATTTCAGTGCATCTTTGTGGAAGACTACAGATAGTCCTTGAGTTACGATGTGTGCGACTTATGACTGCTCACACTTGCGTTGAGGCTAATATTAGTAATGCTTGATATTTTACCGAGTCAACATTTCTACTATCCAGCCATGGATAGAGCAGATATTTGTTTATACAGCATTCCTGCACCTCCTGCCCCCCCTTACCTCTCCACTGTCACCGCCTCCCCAGCCCACTGACGTCTTCCCCTCAGTTGCCCGTGAAGCTCACTCTGTCAGTACTGCTCACAGTACAGTCGGTGATAACATGTTTAAATTGGCTAGAATCTTAGAGCTTGGTGCTTATGAAGAAGTGATTATTACTGGCAAAAGTAGGTTGCTTGGTAATAGCGTACTGTACCATATTTGTTGGCATCTATTATTATTATTTTGGTCTTGATGTTGATAGTCAGCCGTGTGCTGCGAGTCAAGGCACCAGAGGCAAACTGACCTCCATTGCATATCCAGGACATGGTTGGATAAATCATGCAGTAATAGATAAATAAGAAATAACTCTTGTACTACACAGTTCTATAGTAGGCACCCATTTGCCCAGCAAGTGAGGAATATACTCACCCTCTGTTTGTGGGTTCCATTTGATAAGTATGTAAAAATAAACACTACATTTTATATTACTTTTCAATTTATATATTTCTCCCTACGACCAGTTTGACTTATGACCTGCCTGTCTGAATCGAACCCTGTTGTAACTCAAGGACTATCTTCAAGCATCTTGTCTTTTTCAAAATTCTTTCCATGTCCCCTTGTCAGACTATTATCCCACACAAATAGATCTCAATCAGTTTCCTTCTTTGCCCTAAACCAGCGGTTCCCAAAGTGTGGTGTGCGCACCCCTGGAGATGCATGAGCTGATTACTAGGGGTGCATAGGGAGAAAAAATAATGTAATGGCATATTTTATGTCTCATTAAAATTTCAACCACATCATTAACTGCCATTGTTTTAAAACTAAAGTATGCTGTGTGCTTCAGCAGACTTGTCTGTTCTTTATTTGAAACTTACCCAGACTCTGAACACATTCATCCACCCCCAGGTACATTTTCATTCAGTTTTGATAGCCATCACTCAGAGCCTCATACTTTGCGAGCACAAAATTCGTAAAGAATGGACAAAATTTCAGGAAATCGACGGGACCTTAGTACTGCTTGAATCTTATTGGGGATGTGTGGACTCTGTCACAGCCTGGGAGGTGGTGCGTGGCCTGAAAAGTTTGGGAACCGCTGCCCTAAACAATGCAGGCAACTTTTCCAGTCTTTGCTAGTTACGTTCATCAAGCTGGGGACCATCTTGTTTGCTAATCTTTGTATTTTTTATCACTTGCATTTTAATTTTTATTTTTGGACCGTACTACTGCCCTGTATTCCAACCTGTTGCAAGTCAAAGCCACTGGCAATTTATTCATCATCTCTTCATCCAGTCAGTGAAAAGACACTTATAATTGTTAACAGCCATTGGGTCTCTCCAACAATCTTATTTACCAGTATGTGCTTCTGAGTGACAAATTTGCCCAGAACAACAATTTCAGGTTGTTTTCTTATTTTTGTAACTTGTTCAGTTCCCAACAAATAGTTCAGTGACAGTCTCAAAGTACTTTTACTTCTCGACTAATTTGCTCTCCTTTTAATGTAAAATAACAGTAATGTTTATACCACTTTATACTAATCGCCATATGAAGCAATTACAGAAGCAGTTCTAGAATAAAACGTTTGTTCTCAAATATACATAATGCTCCTTATAATGATGGTATACTTTCAGATTTTAGACAGTGTGATATTAGAGGAGGCAAGCAAGAGTTAATAAGAAGTGGTATACATATTATTTATTCGTTTTTATACTTCTAATCATAATAACTTTCATTATTAATGATATGAGGCTCTTTTTTCCCACAAGAAATCATATCCAGTGGCCACGATCCAACGTCTATCATGTCCAGCGCAACATTTTTTGGACAAGTCTGTATTTAAAATTATTGTAACGCAAATAAAATGGTCCAACACAACAAACCTCATGCAACAAGGGCCCAAATCCACATTGATTTCCATAACGCGTGGAAAAATAATCCTTTGTTCACTTCATTTGTTGCTCAGTCAATCAGCCGGAAGTATGGTGTGTGACGTCAGCCAGTAATGTGAGCGGGGACGGTCGCGTGATGCACAGAACTGCATTTTTTACCTAGATCTGAGTAGCTTGGGGATGAGTCTGCCTGCCCCCATGCCCAGGACAGATCTTTATTGATTTTTACGGTATTTTTTAGGGTAATTTTCATTCATTTTTCCCTTAAGTTCTTTTGTTTGTTGAACGTGAATTTCATTCAGCTTGATGCGATCTCTGACCTAATTCCCGTGCTGGACACAAGGCCACTCTATAGGGATTTTCAGTCTCCTTTCATGATGTGGTTTGTTATCAGATTCCTTTTCATTGTATGAGAATATTCATATCACCCTCCTCAAGGCAGGCAATAATAAATGTGTATGAGAATTTTGGTATGAATGTAACAGCAGAGGAAGTCAATGGAACATGCTTAACTTGTTCCTCTGATAAACATTTTTTTATGCTCACCAAACTTTATATTACATTCTTCAGTGCAGTGTCCCTTCACATACCCTGTAAATGATTGGCCTGAAGCAATTTCAGTGAGGGCTGCACAAATCTGTGGAATTTCGAGAGATCTTTGTCACCGATCTTCCACATATATTGAGGGTCCACCTTATAGACTTTTTTTATTAAAGCCTCCACTTAATATTATTTTGTTGATATAATTTGTTTTTAGCTCCACATTTTTCCATCATTTCCTAACACAGAGGTTAATGGGAGTGTTGAGGGGCAATGATGAAGTTATTCCGTCCCTCTGTTTCAGACTAAGCTGACAGAGCATGACAGAACTCTTGCTTAGTTGTCACAGTCTGGTTGTAAAGGAAGAAAGAAATGGAATGGCTGTCTTGCCTCCTCTTCAGTCAAACAGCTAATGATCTTTCAGTACCTCTGACATCCCTCCCCTTCATGGGAATTTGCCAGAAAGGGCCATGGCTAACCTTTTCCTTTCCCCTTGTACAGGCTCTCCTCATATTCAATCCATTCTTTTGTCCGTCAACTCTTAGTATTCTACCCTGTCAATTCATTTCACTTGTTGTCCCCTGATATGACTTCCCTCTATCGTGCTCTGATACACTTAAGTAACTGATCTTCATTCATTATCACATCCAAACCATCTTGGTACCACACTCCACTCATTCTTCCACTTCACAGTACACACATTCTTTGCTGTTATACCCTTATCAAAACTCATACACATTCTCACCTGTGGTGGGATTCAAATTTTTTAAGAACAGGTTCTCTCACTCCAAGACTCGCTAACAACAGGTTCTTATAACTTATAAGTAAAAGGTGTTCATGGGGGAAACGGCCAGTTCTCAGGATTAAAAGAAATTTCAAGAACAGGTTCTTGCGAACCAGTGCAAACCGGCTGAATCCCATCCCTGATTCTCACTCATTCCTATCACATGTCCAAACCATCTCAGGAGCACTATGCTTCACTCATGCAACCACTGCACAGCCACTCCCCTTGGTATCACAACTCTACAATAAATAAAACCCTTTAATTCATCCCACACATCAAAACCATCCAGAGTACCATGTTTCATTATATCCAGTGTTTTTAATTTTGTCCCTTATGTTACAGGGAAGACAGGGAACTAAGTGAAAAGAAGATTGCACAAGATAGAAATGAATTGGTCATCAGTTGCATGGTGACTGTACAGAGGGCAGATAGCTGATGCAGCAGGTATGTACCCTATTCATATTTGTTGGGCTATGGGGTAGTCTGTGGCAGTATTCTTCAACTTAGTGTGGCGACATCCACCCCAACCCATATGTTAGATGTTGGTGGCCATTTTTCTTTGATAAAATCTAAACTTATTAATCTTTTCTGAACGAAAGGTTACTTTTTTTATTGCCAGCTTATGAAGTCAGCCATAGACTTCACAATCTCTTGACGGGAAACGGGGCGCGGGGCCGATTCGCAGGGGGCCGATTTTCAAAAATTTAAAATTTAAATATTTTCAAAACCAAAGCAGCTAGCGACCTGAAACTAAAACAGGCACCTCCCTTAGGCATATATGAGTCTCCATGAGCAGCGGTATCAAAAAATTCAAAGTCGTTCCCTAATAAAATCCCGATTAATTGTTTTTTATATAAGTATAACAAAACTTAAAAAGGCTATAAAATCCTCAGATTTTACGCTAGATGCACAAACATCACCAAATGCAGAGATAATCACATATATTTTCAGAATCAATAGCAATATTTAGCATATCTTATAAGTTTTTGCCTGAAATAGCTACTTATTTTTTTTTTTATTTAGTGCAATTTTTACGTAAGTTTTTAACATCTAATAAATCACTTAATTTTCACATTAGAAACTTAATACTTGAGGAAAGCATGCAGAAACATCTTAATTTTACTCAACAAAAGCAAAATATTCATTTTTCTATATACAATCACAACTTATTTTGGTTGAATTCGATGTCACTATTGTTGCTGGCTATCTGGCCCTCGTCCCTGAACAATCACTTTAGCCTTTTGGCCTATGACTTGTGGGCCCCGGTCAGTTTCCTGGACTTGTACACGTCCCTGTTCCTCGCCGTCTCCTTCCTGCCCTCCTCGATACTGCTCCTCTTCCTGCCGGTCGGCTGCTTCAAGGCCTTGTTCTTCCTCGCTTCTGAGGTCACGGCCTTGGAGAAATTAGCACCGAAACAGTTGAAGAGGGACCTGCTGATGTGCGGCAAGATGGTGTTGGCCAGGTTGTGCCCCTCCTGGCACCTGTACCCTGCAAGGTCGGGTCTGAGGCCGCCAGGAACTCCAGGAGGTGCCTGAACCCGTCCCTGTGGCGCATGGCAAGGAGAGGAACTTCAACCTGCGCTCCTTCTTGTCCTCCCGGCACATGAGGGAGTCCCACAGCGACATCCCGAAGGACGCCATGTGGGCCATTGGGAGAGATGGCCGCTTCAGGACCGCCTGCCCGTCTCCAGCTCTCCCCTGTCGACCAGCTCGACCAGGGCGTCGAACATCACAGAGGGCGGGTCGCCTCTCGAGCTCCACGGTAATCTTCATCTCCTCCTGCTGGGCAAGCTCCTGCTTGCAGCACTCGGCCACAGAGGAGTTGGCCTGGACCTTCCTGGCCAGGTAGCAGCAACTCGTCCGTCGGCGGGTCCGCTGGTCGTCGGCCAGCTCCTGGCAAGCTGGGCCAAGATCACCTCGTCGTCCTCCTTCTCCTCTGCCTTGGCCCGGTCCAGGTCGGCCTGCACGCCCCCGGGAAGAACCCGACGAGCTTCAGCAATGCAGGCGCTGGGCCAACCTGTTGCTCACCATGAAGTTCTGCACGCCGTCTAGTAGTTGGCGCTGCACATGGTGCGGCGCAGAGTGCTCAGTCGGGTCAGAGTTGGCCTTCCCCATGCACACATACCCCGTGGGTCGAGTGAACAGCCCCTCACTACCACACTGCACTGAACACACCACTGCACTGCACACAACACTGAGTCACTGCACTGATGGCGAGTACTGCTCCTCCACAGTTTACTCCACGGGCTGCGCGCGCCTCATATCTTGTGTCTCCTCCGTCACTTCCACTCGATCCACTGCCTTCTGTGTCTTCTTGTATCGTCCTCTGGATCCTTGCAGTTGTGGGGAAGGGTACAGAGACGATGAATAACTGTAGGTCCTTTACTTGGAGAGTAAACAGAGGCAGGACAGCGATAATCCTTTACAGAGGGAAGTGCCCAGCTGACGAACTGAGCTGAGTTGCCATGTAGGCACTAACAAAACGTACATTTCTTGTTTCCAAACTGTGGACTTCACTATCCTACAGTTATCATTCATTTTACGTAAAGATTTCAACCTAAAGTTACGCAAATTTGCCATTTTTTACACAACGTTTTCAAAGTGCACGCATGGTGCTATTTTATATAAGTTACCTTGAATCCTCGACCAAATCACTCTAGAGACACTCCTGCCTGCTTGTATGCACTAAAACTTGAAGATTTCGTCCTGTTTCCACTTAAATTCGGAGTAAGAACGCAGAGTGTGTTTGAGTTGTCGCAGTGAAAGTCGCCATAACAATGCCAGCGCCAAGACTGAAGAGATTTCCCGTCAACTAGTTGTGAAGTCTATGAGTCAGCCATATGATTTTTTAATTTTAATTATTATTACAATGGTCTGTTCAAACCGACTCTTCCTTTAGTACCTAAGCAGCATTTGTAATGCCGCATGTTATTAGCTAGCCTCCTCTCCCAGCCCACGACCTGATTGGCTGCCTTCCTCTCTCGGCTCTCGTGGAGCTGACAGTCACTCATACTTGCTCCTGGTGTTATATGTTTTCATGTTATTTACCTTAGCTCAACTCTTATACAAATTAGACAGTTTTATAGAACACCACTAAACACAGCAGTGAATGCAGATCCTAAGTGTGCTTGGCATAACTCAGTAATACAGAAAAAAAAAAAATAATAATAATGACATATATAATTAACCCTTAAACTGCTAAACACTCGCAGCGAGCGGTAGCGTCACTTGCCAGTGGTGCTAAACGCTCGTTGTGAGCTCCAGTCACCGTCAACTTTCCCGCGTGTAAGTGTTCCAACAATATTTCTCACCCCACAGCATTGCCAATTCAGTGGGTTTTCCACTAAATTTGGTGGAAAATCATATCAGCCTAGTGCGGAAAATCTATGGACGAGTAACTGGTGGATGTTGTTGTCCAATATAGCGGTATTTTTTGCGTAGCTTCACCTATCACCTGACTGATTTTTTGACCAAATAGTTGTAAATTTTGCAGATGGCAATACAACCCTGCCAGCACCCCATCAAGGGATCTATGCAGTTGCCTCAATATGGCTGACTGTCGCGCACGCACAGATGAAAATGTTCACAGGCAACCCCCCTGAACGTCCCTGTACGTTCGTAGGAGAGAAATACATAACCAAATCTTATAGATCTGGGCCTCCAATGGTGTTTTTTTTTTTTTTTTTTTTTTTAGCTGTGATGAATAGTTTTTGAGATACAGAGGTTATAACACCCCCTTCCCCCCGTTGGGCTGCCAGAGTGCACCTGGGGGGTAGTCACCTCCCTCGCCACGCGCATTGAAATGGTTAAAAGAACAGGTCTGGAGCCTGGACTTATACCACATTTACGTGTAAATATTTGCTGCGAATATTGACTCAGTGCTGATATAAACCATTACATTCTGTTAAGGCGAGTATCATGAATATAATGGTTTAACCAGATTATAGACAAAATGTGATCAAATCAAAATGTTGAATATATTGAAATTGTTGTGCCCTCCCTCAGAGCAGAATAGTGCACACTGGTGGAGGTGAAGGTGTGTGGGGGTTAGGTTAGGTTTAGGAATTTTTCAAACACATGATATCCAAAAACCTATAGCATAAATTACCAAAGAAAGCCTTAGCTGAGTCATGTAGAAAGTCTTGATACTGAGGAAGCATAGATGAGTCTTTCTGAGTAAAGACATATGGTAACTTTTTGTGGTTTTGTTAGGTAAGGTTAATAGATCTTCAGACACATAATAGGCAATAGCTTATGGCACAAAATAACACAGAATGACCTCACTCAGTCAGTTAGGAAGCACATATGATTTTTTGGAGTACAGACGAATGATAACCGTTTGTGATACTGTTAGGTTAGATTAAATTTAGAGTATCTTCAAACACATGATATCCACCAACTTATGGTATAAATCAAGAAAGAATAACCTCAATTTATTGTATAGAAAATCTCATTAGTAAGGAAGCATAAATGAATTTTCCTGGTCAAGACCTAGAGTAACAGTTTGGGGTTTTGTTTGGTTAGGTTAGGTTAGGACAATGGTGGGCACCGCAAACCGAAAAGTTAGCTTGGCTTACACTAAAGCGCTAAACTGATAAAGAAATTAGTGGAAGCTAACACTTACCGCTAATTTTTTTATATATGGATTTAGCTTCAGTTTAGTATTTTGGTTCTAAAACCCTTAAAAAAAGACCTAGTGACCTGAAATTTCAACATATTGTAGCTTAGACAAAAAGTTTCCCTAATAATTGTCCAATTACCCTGCTTTAAGGTGCAAATTACCAAAAGTGGAAGCCCTGGAATTACTTCGCCATGTGGCTCAACTGGTGCTGTGTCTGCCCACAACGGACAAGAACAAGCCTGTATGAATTTTTTAGTGGACTTAAAGTTAGCGGAGAAGAATTACATTTAGTGGAAGCTAATTGGTCCGCTAACTGTTTCCAGAGTTAGCGAAAACGCTAAACAGCTGATGAAAAAGTTAGCTTTGCTAATTAGCAGTTAGCGGACTAGCAGAACTGTGCCCATCACTGGTTTATATCATGAAACACATGATTGCCAGCACCTCATGGTATAAATCAACAAAGAATGACTTCATTTTGCTGTATAGAAAGTCTTATTAATATGGAAGCATGTATGAATTTTCCGAGTCAAGACCTAGAGTAAGTGTTCAAGGTTTTGCTAGTTTAGGTTAGGTCAAGTTTAGGGTATCTTCAAACACATGATAGCCAGGACCTTACGGATTAAATCAACAAAAAATGACCTCACTTTGTTGTATAGAAAGTCTCATGAAGGAAGCATATATGAATTTTCTCATTCAAGACCTATAGTAACTTTTATTTTTTTTTATTTTTTTTTTTAGGTAGGCTGAGTTTAGAGTATCTTCAAAAGTATGATAGCCAGCACCTTATGGTATAAATTAACAAAGAATGACCTCACTTCGTTGTGTAAAAAGTCCCGTTAGTAGGGAAGCATATACGAATTTTCGTGTCAAAACCTATAGTAACTGTTTGGGGTTTAGTTAGGTTAGGATAGGATAAGTTTAGGGTATCCTCAAACACATATTAGCAAGTGCTCTGTGGTGTAAATCAACAAAGAATGACCTCACTATATTGTATAGAAAGCAGGGTTGGAAAAATCAAGATTTTTTTCTTTAAAAATAAAAAATAAATCAATTTATTTGATTTAAATCGGATTTTTTTATTTAAATTGATTTTTTTATGTTATTTTTTTTTGCATTAACCCTTTCCTTGCTAAGCGCTCACAACGAGACTATCCTCTCAGGCGTACTCGAGCACCCCAGCGGGGGAAGGGGATCTCTTTTAACCGCTGTATCTCAAAAACTATTCATCACAGCTACAAAACAAAAACACCATTGGAAAGAGGAGGCCAAGATCTTTAAGATTAGGTTATGTGAGCCTCTCCTGCGAACGTACAGGCACGTACAGGGGGTGTTTTCTGCAGTGAGTGCGACTGGCGCTCGCAGCGAGCTTTTGCACCACCAGCAAGTGACGCTAGTGCTCGCTCTTTTAACCTCTGTATCTCAAAAACTATTCATCACAGCTAAAAAACAAAAACACCATTGGAAAGAGGAGGCCAAGGTCTATAAGATTTGGTAATGCAAGCCTCTCCTGTGAACGTACAGGCACGTTTAGGGGGTGTTGCCTGTGAAGATATACATTTATACGTGCACAACGGTCAGCCGTAAGGCAACTACTGTAGATCTCTTGATGATGGGGTGCTGGCAGGGCAGTATTGCTTGGGGTTTTGTTAGGTCAGGTTAGAGTATCTTCAAACACATGATTGCCAGCACCTTATGATATAAATCAACAAAGAATGACCTCAGATGTTGTATAGAAAGTCTCATTAGTAAGGAGGCATATACTTAAAGCCTGTGGAAATTATAATGATGAAGCAAGCAAGCAAGCATTCATTTGATGCACTAGCCTGCTCTGAAGATGCAATGTGTTTGAATATCTCTAGTCTGCTTAAACCATCATATTCGTGAAATCTCCGTTATAATGTGAAATGATTTATATCAGCACGGACTCTGTATTTGCTGCAAACACCATTTAAATGTAAAAGTGGTACAAACATTCCAAGCACGTTCTTTCACTTATACTCATTAAATATTTATTTACTTGTTTTCAGATTGACAAGCATAATTAGGATATCTAAACTGTTTTGCATAAGAGCTGGGCTTAGGTAAATAATATAAAAATTATTAAATATTTATTTACTTGTTTTCAGATTGACAAGCATAATTAGGATATCTAAACTGTTTTGCATAAGAGCTGGGCTTAGGTAAATAATATAAAAATTATGTAACACCAAGAGAGGAGGCTAGCCAGTCGGGTGCCGTATTACAAGTGCTGCTTAGGCTCCAGAGGAGCAGTTGCTCTGAAACAGAGGTTTACTAAGTTGTATTATTTCTTTTGATCACCAACATAGCTTGTTAACATATCCATATTAATTTTTCACAAGTACTGCTAATCACTATATCTCGCCTCCCCCTAACAGATATGGCCATTGGTGTGATGATTACTGTACCTCTTCTAAACATTACTAAGTATCATCATGACCAGTTACTGTCAACACAATGTCTTCAGTTAATCCATGATTGGTAAAAATTTATTTTATTGAAAATCAAAGGGCTGACAGGTCTAAAAAACTGTACTAAGTCCAAACTACCTAAGAAAAGTTCCGGAGAAAGACTAGGAGTATATTTTCTAAAATCAAACAAAATGTGTGTCCCCAAGTCTTTTTATTGAATAACCTTGAAACAATCAAATTTACAAGATTTCCATTTTCTTTATAGTTCCTCTACCAGATGTGGTGCACAGTCTTGCCAGGTGTGATAATCTTTTAACAAGCCAGCTGTTATGTCCTGGATGGAGAGAGGGCTTGCACACTGGAGTGGGATGGTTCTGCAGTCAAGCTTTGGTAGCTGTCTGTTGGGGAAAAAGGAAAGGTTTGTTAACTCGCAAAATAGTGTTCTGCTTTTATTCAAGACCAGAAAATATGCCTACTGTAGGTTTCAGAGGTCATGTTATTTTGTTCAGGAATAACTTTGTTATAAAGTGTCAGATATGGTGATATGGCATTGTGCTCCTGCACTCGGAGGTCAACATATTATACTGCATCCAGCATTGATGGCAGAGCTCCCCAAATGTGAACACAGCACTGGAGATGTTTGGTCTCTTGGTGATAAAGTAATTGGAGAATTAAGTCACTTCTACTCCTAAATCTACTTTAATTATTTACATCTTGATTAATAAATCATAGTAATGAAAATTTTCCTTCTCCTACGCTTTATTAAAAATTTATTCAGGAATAATGATATAACAAGCTCTGAAACCAATAGTAACTGTGTTACTTTACACTTATATATTTATTGGCTACGGGCAGAGAGGGGTCTCCATCTGTCTGAGGGAGGGGCTCCTTAGGGTGGCTTGTGTGAATGGAAATGATAAATGATTTCCAGAAAGGAAGGATTGAGGTGTTAGATGTGAGAGATACTTTAAAGGATGTGGTGTGTGGGTTTAAATATTTATGGACAGTTTTATGTAAGTATGGAAGGTGAAGTGTGGGAAAGAGCAATGAAGGGCAGACGGGTACTAGGTGCATTGGAGAGAGTTATGAGAGGGAGAAGTGAGAGTTTGGAGGAACAATAGTATCCTGCCAGCTCTGTCGTACGCGTCAGAGACATTGACATGGAATGCAGCATAGCAATTGGGAATACATGTAGAGGATATGAGTTATATAAGAGGGGCATGTGGTGTTTCAGGATGGGATGGAGAAAGTAATGAAAGTGTGTATGAGAGCGGTTTGATTTGTGTGTGACAGTACAAGAAGTGGATTGTGGAATGGTCAAAAGGGTGAAGCATGGTGTGCTGATATGGTTTGGACATGGGATGAGAATTAATTTTTAAGTGTGTGTGAAGTAAGGATTGAGGGAGGGGGTGTCAGGGGAAGGCCACCTGTTTTGTGGATCAACAGAGTGAACGAGTATTGGAGCAAGAGCGTTGGAAATAGTAGGACCGAGTATGCTGAGAGGGAGAGATGGAGACACTTCTGCCGCAGCCACCCCAGGAAGGGAGCAGGGCGTCCGAGATATAGATAATTAAACTGTGAACTCTGCTTACCGTATGTAAAGAATAATGCAATAATAAACTTTCTAGAAACAAATTGGATTCTTTTAAAACCTTATGCCGACAGCGTTTCTCCGGAGGCTCTTTGAAGTAGTTTCCTATAGATATGTATTTCTAGTAGTTTCTACATATTTAGCCATGTCAAAAGTACTGATGAAATTTGCTTTGCTTGATAACTCAAAAGTGCTGACAGCTGCAAATACATGAATACTTTGCATACTTTCAAAGTATCAAACTGAAGAAAATTCTAAAGTAGATAAAAAGTCCTTAATACATGTCCACTAATCGATCAAACAATCACTAATATTTACCCTAACTAATGGGAGAATACCCAAGGCAATAGGTCACTTCACTCACCACTTCCCGAGATCCCAAGACACTCTTAAGGATTGATCCACTTGCCTCAGTCATGAGTTAAATGGATGTCCCCTAAGTCTCATACAGAAACAGTTCTATAAGTAGTTGCTGGGTCAACAGTCATTCCATTGATACCCCATGATCCTGCAAAGGCACTGACACACCTCTCCAAATCACTATTTAGTGTTCATGTCTTAACAGCCATCCAGTAAGACAGGGGGCACAGGCAACTTGAAGATTTGAATCTTTGTCCATCTGCATAGGTATCAACATCATTTACTCATGTTGAGGGAATTCATACCACAATGGGGCCAGGCCAATCCATCAAATGGCTTCCTCGTAAGACCCAGTATTGTTATGTACTACGCTACCAAGGCATGTGAAACTTACGGCCGCTTTCACAGTAGTTTTGTTTATTTTGATCGTTACCAATTGCGGCGATTGCCGCTGTAGAATTTCCACTAAAAACTGGCTGATGGGGTAGTGGTGGCTGCGGGGTTAGCCTAGCCCTGCACCTTACCACACACACTCAACACCTCTCGCTTCCTTTGCAGTTGCCACTACTCCATAGGCTAGTTTCACTTGGAAAACTACAGCATCGATCGGCGCCATTGGTAATGATCAAAACAAACAAAACGACTGTGACAGCGGCCCTAAGTGACTGACATCCTCCCCACATGAATGAACAGACTGAACTGTGTCATCTAGCAAGCCTCCAAACAACCATACCCTGATTTGGGTCCAGGAGACTTTCAATCCCAGAGGCTTCGCCTCCTCATGCAGCACTTAAGAGAACCAATGCCAGACCTCTAGCGAGTCTGCCAGAAATACAGAATCAACAAAAACAAGGCCAGTGACCTTGGTGTTGCCAAAAGATGCTCCACAACAACTTTGATCAACATTTTTGCCTAATACCCAGTCCATGCAAGTATGAAAAGTAATGGAGCAAGGACACACCCCTGACTCACTCCTGAATTAACAGGGAAGAAACTGGAAACACCTCCCCTACACTTGACAGCACCCTAAGTTCCAGAGTAAAGACCAGTCATCAGGTCAGTAACCCTTGCAGGAATCCCACGGATTTGCAGAATATCCCCGAGTGCCTCACGATGCACCGAGTCAAAAGCCTTCTTGAGATCAACATAATCTTCGAATAGCCCCTGTCGAAACTCACATCAGTGTTCCACAAAGATGTGAAGTGCTAGGATCCAGTCAATTGTTGACTTAACATGCGTGAACCCAGAGCACACATCTCTCAAACTTTAGCAGATGAGATCAAATGCACATCAGCAGCAGATGAGTGAATACTTTGCCTGGGATAATGAGCAGTGTAATACCACAGTAATTGTTGCAGTCCTGTCTGTCCCCTCTCCCTTCCCAAATAAGGGCAACAAATCCCCTTTTCCAGTCAGAAGAAATGGCATGACTGCCACACATCAGACAGCACTGCATGCAACCCACAGATTGTGGCTTCACCCCTTACTTTCAGCATCTTCACACTGGTATTACAAACCCCAACTGCCTTTCCACCTTTCAGCTTCCTCATAGCCTCTCTCACATCCGCAAGAAAGGGTGGGGTTTCATCTGTAGGTGGATCAGCAGCCGCCATCTGCTACCTGGGGAGCTGTCTAAAGTGTTCGGTCCAACAAGCCTAGTACCCATCCACATCTGATACGATCTGCCCATCATTATTACTCGTGTTTGATGTGGATTTGGAGTGGAGCATATTCAGAGCTCAGAATGCAGGTCTAAAGTTCTTTGCATTGAGACAACTTTGACATCCTCAGATAGACCTCTGACATACCTCTCCTTATCCCTCCTCAGAAAGGTTCTAGTTCTTGTGACAAAGTCCTGTATCAGCTCGAGTCTCCAGCTAACCAGGCAGCATGACTCCTCTATATTCTCCAGAGCCTCCCTTGTAGCAGCTCAACCCTTGAACAATCTCCAGTGCACAACTCCCCAGGGTCCTCCAGAGTACCAAGCACCTCGAACCAATTTGAGACTGCCGCTAGCCCGCTACATACCCTCAGTTTCTCAAGATGGAACTCTGAAGGGCTGCATCTTTAGAATTTCTTATACCTGACTTATATCCTCAGTGTTGCAACAAGTCAGTGGTTGATAATAAAGAACTCGGCACTCTAGAAAACCATAACTAGGCGCAATAACAGAAAACCTGATTCCCGATAACTGATGATGGAAAACCTTATCGGCGATAACCGATATTTGTTAACTGGAGACACAAATATAGGCGATAACTGATACCCGATATAAATCCACAATTCCGATCGATAAATCTGATAGGCGAAAACAATTCTATATTGATATTTCAAATAAAAAACATAGATGAATTAAAATTTTCATTATCTGTATTTTAGAAAACTTACAGAACCTGAAAACCACATGTTGACACGTACCTATGGACGGTAATACTAGAAACGCCTGAACCGGTGTTGTGTTATTTGGCGTCCCCACCATCAAAAGCTGGCTGTTTACAAACACTGGTCTCTTGTGAACTGCGCATTCTCAGACCAGCAAGCGTAGACCTGTACAGTCTCACAAAGCTTTTTGACCATAATTAAGAGTTGCTGGAAGGCTGAATCAGACATGCAGTACCACTACCACCATCCCCGCTGTTTCTAGAACGACACTCTGTACGAGTTGTATTTATATGTACAGAGTATCATTCTAGAAACAGTGAGGATGGTGGTACTGTATGTCTGATTCAGCTTTCCAGCAACTCTTAACATGTTAAAAAGCTTTGTGAGACTGTACAGGGCTATGCTTACTGGTCTGAACATGCACAGTTCACGAGAGACCAGTGTTTATAAACTGCTTTTGATGATGGGACACCAAACAAAACAACGCTGGGTGCCTTCAATACCATGGCATGCTCACAAATGAATATGGAATATCAAATTTGAGGCAGTGAATAATCACTTTTGGGGCAAAGTTAAATGATTTTTCTCTTTGATATATTGATTTTTGAGTTTAACAAAAAAATAACCTAGTGTTTTAATGTTGATGATCTAAGTATGAAATCTCTTCACCGAAGATATTTCATAGCCCAAAGTTTTTTCACCTAAGATATTTCATACCCCAAAGTTTTTTCATACAACACCGGGCGCCCAGGCCACACATGCGCAGTTGTGAGGAGACAGGTTTTTTCCCGAGGCGGAAAAAAGTAGCGATTATCGCTAGTTTGGTTACAAAAGTAACGAAGATACCGATATATATTTAAATAAGTAGCGGATGACCGATAACCCGATTTTGTTATCAGCGATAAAGTATCACGATAACTTATCGCAATAACGCCCAGCTACGTAGAAAACCCTGCAGTTCTGAAGGATCCCCCGAAGAGTACTAACAAGGAGGTGATGATCTCTAATGTCATGCTGCCAGTGTTGCCAAATCCAGCAGCGAGGCTTTTGTCTCTAGAACCAGACCAACATTCCTCTGGTTTCTGGTTGTAAATTCAGGAGGAGTGTTTACATTTCTGGTGTTAGAGCCATGGAGACCAATACATAACTTGTAGACAACTCTGTGCCAGTAAATGCATCGAAGTTGCCCAGGATAATGAGTGTGTCACAAGGAGGGCATTGGTCAACTATGGAGTCAAGCTAGGCATGAAGCATCTCTTTCTCCTCAAGTTGACATATCTCAGTAGAGTTGTACTCTGCAATAAGAGAGATGAAGCCCAAGGTGTGCCTCAACCTCACCAGCATCATGCACTTTTCAACTGGAATTATGCCAACAACAGAAGACTGCAGTCAGCTAGAAATGGTTATAGGTACTCTTTTGGGGACAAGTGCCATCACTGGCCTGACCAGTAGTAGATATAACCTCTATCACTGAGCTCTTCATTGACAGGTCTCCTTGTTTCAAGAGAAAGCCACTCTACCTCCTGCATTCATCTGACAGATGCAATGGACAATGATCCTTTGAGAGGCTCAGGATGTTCCAGGCATCCACACAGTGAGCCCGCCAGAGGTTAGCCTCAGACCCGACTTTATGAACTTGTGCCTCCTCTGCACCACCCTGGTGGTCCCCAAGAAAAGGGGTCAAGTGTGTTTGGGGAAGGGATGCTCTTCTTCCCCAAACATATCCCTGAATAGAATAAATGTAAACCATCCGATTCACTTACTGCATCACTATATTCCATAAAGATCCAAATTTGATTTCCACAATCCTGTAGTCTGATTTAATTAAAATATAAACCCCAATTTTGTTAAGAAAATAACATTACTAACTTTCAGTTGGATTAAAATAAAATAGTTCATACAGATGGAAGAGTATTTGTTTACAAACTGCCTATATGAGGAAGGTGAATCTTTTTGGTTGAGGGTTTTAGAATACCTTGTTGGAAGGCAGGCTGGAGGGACAGGCATGCATGGACATCAAGCTGGCAGGAGAGCTGAGGCCTCTATCTTGATGGAGTTCCAAGGGCAGACATCACGACAGGCTGATTGACATGATCCTCTGCAAATCTACACTTAAATTAGTCACTACACTTATGTGCTTTGGAGAGGCTGACAAGGAGAAAGTTAAAAAGATAGACAAACAGACAAATGAGTGAAATTCAGAGGCAGTGATTAAGGAACTTTTGGCTCATCTAAACAACAAAGCCAACCATCCAGCAATTGACAGTCCACTCCCCCAGGAGTACAACTGACTCTGGAGTAGGCTGCTGAGGTTTACCCAAGGAGGTTTGATAAAGGTGGAGGCAACAATTGGCTGCTCTGAGTGAAGTCTGGACCAGTGAATTGATTAGTAAGATGGTCTATGGTTCAATTATAGGTGTAAAGTGACTTGACCTGCAAATTATGGACGTCACATTGAGAACACCTGTGCAGAGGTAATGGGTGGGGCCATTTCCAGGACCATGCACTATATAGGCAGGTTAGGTCCAGCAAAGGCAAGGAGGAGGAAGGCCATTACCTTTCCATAATGCCTCAACACTTCTGTTTTTTGGTGTGGTGAGGAAGATGACAAAAAAAACAATCTGATAAAGCATCACATTTCCCAGGTAAGTCAAAATAAAGGGGTCAGCAACTATAATGCTAAAAAGCAATGTAATTGTTTAAAAAAAAAGTACTTTCAAAGCCACACTGGAAACATTTGGTTTTGCAAACCAAAATCTGCCTCAGAAATAAAATTACTTTAACTTAAAAGACAGTGATCTTGTTCAATCTCCTTTCATCTAAAATCATGAATAGGCACTCATAAGACCAAATAAAACAATGTTATTAATTAGTTATCCATTTCACTTTCAAGTATGAAAATATTCTTGAAACAATAATGCACAGTACTTTTTGAATGTTATTTATGTGATTCATAAGAACTGAAAAATGTTTACCACTTTTGATGTCTGGATACTTTTATGACATTAAATAATAAATTCAATATTTCCTTAATAGTTGTATGATGTTTAGAAGATAAATAATTATTTATGAAGGTTTGGAAGCCACACCAGGATCCTGACAGACCCATATGCTGCTCTAACACTCCAGGCTGTGTCACAGTGGCTGAGTGGCATGATGGGTACTGGTATGACACCGTGGTGAAAGGGAGGGTGACAGCTCAGTTTGGGACAATGGTGTATGGAGCAACTTGATGTGTTAGTGCGACTCAAAGTGGAGGGGCTATTAGTAGTGTCAATGTGATTTACAGTAATGGAAGGAGGCCGTGGGCTGTTCTTGTGTAATTTACAGCATGGAAGAGCAGTGAACTGGGTTAGTGTGACTTACAGTGATGGAGGGGGACAAAGGCTGTGAGTGTGACTTACAGTGATGGAGGGGCCACAGGCTGTGTTAGTGTGCCTTACAGTGATGGAGGGGCCACAGGCTGTGTTAGTGTGCCTTACAGTGATGGAGGGGCCACAGGTTGTGTTAGTGTGCCTTACAGTGATGGAGGGGCCACAGGTTGTGTTAGTGTGCCTTACAGTGATGGAGGGGCCACAGGCTGTGTTAGTGTGCCTTACAGTGATGGAGGGGACAAAGGCTGTGTTAGTGTGCCTTACAGTGATGGAGGGGCCACAGGTTGTGTTAGTGTGCCTTACAGTGATGGAGGGGACAAAGGCTGTGTTAGTGTGCCTTACAGTGATGGAGGGGCCACAGGCTGTGTTAGTGTGCCTTACAGTGATGGAGGGGCCACAGGTTGTGTTAGTGTGCCTTACAGTGATGGAGGGGCCACAGGTTGTGTTAGTGTGCCTTACAGTGATGGAGGGGCCACAGGTTGTGTTAGTGTGCCTTACAGTGATGGAGGGGCCACAGGCTGTGTTAGTGTGCCTTACAGTGATGGAGGAGCCACAGGCTGTGTTAGTGTGCCTTACAGTGATGGAGGGCCACAGGCTGTGTTAGTGTGCCTTACAGTGATGGAGGGGCCACAGGCTGTGTTAGTGTGCCTTACAGTGATGGAGGGCCACAGGTTGTGTTAGTGTGCCTTACAGTGATGGAGGGGCCACAGGCTGTGTTAGTGTGCCTACAGTGATGGAGGAGCCACAGGCTGTGTTAGTGTGCCTTACAGTGATGGAGGGGCCACAGGCTGTGTTAGAGTGCCTTACAGTGATGGAGCCACAGGCTGTGTTAGTGTGCCTTACAGTGATGGAGGGGCCACAGGTTGTGTTAGTGTGCCTTACAGTGATGGAGGGGCCACAGGCTGTGTTAGTGTGCCTTACAGTGATGGAGGGGCCACAGGCTGTGTTAGTGTGCCTTACAGTGATGGAGGGGCCACAGGTTGTGTTAGTGTGCCTTACAGTGATGGAGGTGCCACAGGTTGTGTTAGTGTGCCTTACAGTGATGGAGGGGCCACAGGCTGTGTTAGTGTGCCTTACAGTGATGGAGGGGCCACAGGTTGTGTTAGTGTGCCTTACAGTGATGGAGGGGCCACAGGTTGTGTTAGTGTGCCTTACAGTGATGGAGGGGCCACAGGTTGTGTTAGTGTGCCTTACAGTGATGGAGGGGCCACAGGTTGTGTTAGTGTGCCTTACAGTGATGGAGGGGCCACAGGTTGTGTTAGTGTGCCTTACAGTGATGGAGGGGCCACAGGTTGTGTTAGTGTGCCTTACAGTGATGGAGGGGCCACAGGCTGTGTTAGTGTGCCTTACAGTGATGGAGGAGCCACAGGCTGTGTTAGTGTGCCTTACAGTGATGGAGGGGCCACAGGCTGTGTTAGTGTGCCTTACAGTGATGGAGGGGCCACAGGTTGTGTTAGTGTGCCTTACAGTGATGGAGGGGCCACAGGCTGTGTTAGTGTGCCTTACAGTGATGGAGGGGCCACAGGTTGTGTTAGTGTGCCTTACAGTGATGGAGGGGCCACAGGTTGTTAGTGTGCCCAGTGATGGAGGGCCACAGGTTGTGTTAGTGTGCCTTACAGTGATGGAGGGCCACAGGCTGTGTTAGTGTGCCTTACAGTGATGGAGGGGCCACAGGTTGTGTTAGTGTGCCTTACAGTGATGGAGGGGGACAAAGGCTGTGTTAGTGTGCCTTACAGTGATGGAGGGGCCACAGGCTGTGTTAGTGTGCCTTACAGTGATGGAGGGGCCACAGGCTGTGTTAGTGTGCCTTACAGTGATGGAGGGGCCACAGGTTGTGTTAGTGTGCCTTACAGTGATGGAGGGGGACAAAGGCTGTGTTAGTGTGCCTTACAGTGATGGAGGAGCCACAGGCTGTGTTAGTGTGCCTTACAGTGATGGAGGAGCCACAGGCTGTGTTAGTGTGCCTTACAGTGATGGAGGGGCCACAGGTTGTGTTAGTGTGCCTTACAGTGATGGAGGGGGACAAAGGCTGTGTTAGTGTGCCTTACAGTGATGGAGGGGCCACAGGTTGTGTTAGTGTGCCTTACAGTGATGGAGGGGCCACAGGTTGTGTTAGTGTGACTTACAGTGATGGAGGAGCCACAGGCTGTGTTAGTGTGCCTTACAGTGATGGATGTGCCTTACAGTGATGGAGGGGCCACAGGTTGTGTTAGTGTGACTTACAGTGATGGAGGGGCCACAGGTTGTGTTAGTGTTACTTACAGTGATGGAGGGGCCACAGGCTGTGTTAGTGTGCCTTACAGTGATAGAGGTGTTAGTGTGACTTACAGTGATGGAGGGGCCACAGGTTGTGTTAGTGTGACTTACAGTGATGGAGGGGCCACAGGTTGTGTTAGTGTGCCTTACAGTGATAGAGGTGTTAGTGTGACTTACAGTGATGGAGGGGCCACAGGTTGTGTTAGTGTGACTTACAGTGATGGAGGGGCCACAGGTTGTGTTAGTGTGCCTTACAGTGATAGAGGTGTTAGTGTGACTTACAGTGATGGAGGGGCCACAGGTTGTGTTAGTGTGACTTACAGTGATGGAGGGGCCACAGGTTGTGTTAGTGTGACTTACAGTGATGGAGGGGCCACAGGTTGTGTTAGTGTGCCTTACAGTGATAGAGGTGTTAGTGTGCCTTACAGTGATGGAGGGGGCACAGGTTGTGTTAGTGTGCCTTACAGTGATAGAGGTGTTAGTGTGCCTTACAGTGATGGAGGGGGCCACAGGCTGTGTTAGTGTGCCTTACAGTGATGGAGGGGGCACAGGTTGTGTTAGTGTGCCTTACAGTGATAGAGGTGTTAGTGTGACTTACAGTGATGGAGGGGGCCACAGGCTGTGTTAGTGTGACTTAGTGATGGAGGTGTTAAGTTTTTTAGTTTTTTTAAATCGACTTAGCACAAAAACCTGACCTGATCGAGAGAAACAGGTGTCATTTTTGGATTCGGCGGTGCAAATTTGTCCTAAATCAGTTGAAAAAACTTAGACAACGTACATTTTTTTTGTACCCAGTGTTATTATTAATACCATTATCATTATTGTTACTATTATTATTATTATTATTATTATTATTATTATTATCATTATTATTATTACTATGCACAAAATCATTATAGTAGCATTTGAGTGGCCCACGCCGGGGGCAAGTTTACTGTGGGCTTCCATAGCCTCTCACTAAACTTCCTATGGGCAATATATTCATGCGAGGCAGGATACCTGACTCTCCTGAACATAATAAATGATTAAGAATAAATGCAGGGTAAAAATGAGGTGGATAATATTGTCTGGATCCATGCAAAGCACGCTGTGCAAACAGTAGCTCTAGCAAAATAGATAAATAAATAAAAGCACTTAGTTTTGCCTGGGGGAGGGGGTCGCGGGGTCTGAGCTCCCGTAGGGTGTTTAAACAAATATAAATGTATAGTTTTTAGTGATAAGGGAGTCCGAGGGGGCGATCCCCCCAGTATGAGGGAACGTGACCTTCGGGTCGCCAAAAAAATCCATATATTTATACTTGAAACCCTTATAAGGGGGGGGGGGGGCCTCCAATTCCTCCCTATTCCCCTAGGTTTGAGCACTAAATCCATCACTGCTCGAAATTATCAATTTACCTCTTCTCTATATCGCCAAGCCTCCACTCAACTGCCATGAGCTCCCCGTCGTTACTTGACACAGGGTCACGCAGCAATATTTCTGAGTTCAAAGACGAAAGGGGATGGAATATATTAACGTCAGATGTTTATTTTTTTCTGAGACTACGTAAACAATTTGTTCCACACCTTGATATAATTGAGGGTTTGGTGAATCCGTGAATTCGTCAACAATGAATCAAAGCTTTAAAAGGATTGTTTCGCTGATTAAGCTTCCACACTGAAGCTTTGTCATCACAACTCTTGACAAACAGAATACAAGCCCCGTAATAATTTTTACTAAGGGGGAGGTACTGCCCCCTCCCTTATTGTGCTTTCCTTCCTACCATTGTATCTTTTTAATTTCATGGTGCTTCCTACACATGTATTAATAGTTGTATAATCACACTCTGTCCTGCCTGGGGGTTGGGATGGCATGTTCCTCCCTTCTCCCTTGTTGTTTACCTGCAACAATAAACTATCAATCAATCAATCTAAGCATTTTTAACATTTATTACTTACGATTCAAAGCCGAGCAACTGAAGACCTCTTCTGTTTATGATGATCCGTATTAATTTACTGATCTCCATGGTTCCAAAGACTGTGCTTTATATCCCACCGAGATCTGGATTATCGTGAATAGGGTGATCCGGATCCGGATCTGCCTGATCCAGGTCTGGAGGAGAGTTGTAGCCGACGATGCCCACTGTCCTGCTCGCAGAATTTCTGTGACCGCCTCCTCCCTGGCGGTGAACCTGGAAACAAAAACTGACGTTATTAATATCATACGAGGTGTCGTCACAAGAGGAGGCAGAGTGGACCCTCGGGAGATAGGAGGGTCGTGGCAGGGGGTAGTGAAGGAGTAAAGGACGGTGGCCTTGGTAGACTATGGGAGCAACAGGGAGAAGGATTGATTACAAGGTGATGACAGGGCCGATCATTGTTTTATGGAGATAATGAATTCCTCGATCAGGCCTGAATCGTTAAGTTGGCCTTGTCACGCATAATATGACTATAATATATTTGTTAATGTGCAAATAATTATGACGTCTTTAGTCTGACAGACATTACACCTGTTACCCTGGTCAATGGGAAATACCTTTGCATACTAGCGGACAAGCACAAAACTAGTGGACCGTGCCCACCCTAACCAGTCTGTCGGGCATGGCTCTGCTGAGCTCTCCCAACTTCTCGCTCCTCAGTGCGTGTCACGTGGTATTATTATAGATGAGTGATATCGCCAACGGGGTAGGGGGAGGGCTATGTTGATTTATCCTATATGTTCCCTGTGGTTCATATATATTTGTACGGCACTTATGTAAAATGCTGGGTGAATACTTTAAAATATGGTCATAATATTAATGTATCCATCCCATCGTAACTTTGACAGTTCAGTACCCAATCACTCGTCTATGTCCGAACCCCCTCCCTAACTCCATGAGCACGACTGTTGCTCCCTTCCTTACCCAACACCCTCCTCCCATTCCCCCCGTGTTGTAAAAAGAAGGTCCAAGACAACTGATTGTGATTCAGTGCGTAGGAGCCTGTCACACTCGCCACTGGACTGATTCACTGGCACCATCCTGTGATTATAATTATTTTTTGCTGGTGGACAAACCGCAACTTGTGTTCATTTTGGCCTCCATGTTGGAGAAACTAATAGTCAAGATAATCAACACTGATGAGAGTCATCCAAGAGGTTAGCAGCGCTGCCAGGCACACGCACGAATACATGTGAGGACAGACGTCACTTTTGGAGTTTTTGTTCATTTAACAAATAATCAAAGATCCTTGACTGACTTTTGATTTAAACGAACCAAGAATATAAATGCCAAGTAACAACACATGGCCCAAAAAACATTAAGCATTTAACTCAATACTTTTATCATTTTTAAGTATTTAGGTTCACATCACTACGTCATTGTACCTATGAGCATACAAACACTGGCAGGCTTACTTTTAAGGCTTAAGCACCGTTAGTGGGTCAGTGGGCGAGGCCAAGGCCTGAGAGGAGGTCCCTGGCGCGGATGGTTGGACCCCTCTCCTCCCGCCCATGGTGCGCAGCACACCTCCCAGGCTCTCAGCGAACCAGCTGGTCAAGTTCGTGTTCACGGGGGAATTCTGGCCTGGCTCAAGGACGAATAACGTGTCTGCAAGCTGCACAAGCACCCTCCTCGCTGCCACCCCGGCACAGTACTGGTGGCCAGGCTCGCCGCTCGCCAGGCGCCGGCCGTCCCGCTGCTTCACTGCTCCGAGCATTATTCGAAATGTAAGTGGAATTATGAGCCATGCTTGTTAGTTCATTGAATGGTCAAATAAATATTTGAAAGTAATGCTTTTACTTTCTTTTAAAATGGCTTTTGTATTATTTTTTATTTATCAATAGTAATTAACACACACACACACACACACACACACACACACACACACACACACACACACACACATTTCTCCTGTGGTGGTGATTAAGCACTCAAATGCCATCACGACACTGGTTCGCACCTTGCTCAGACCGGAAGGTTTTCCCTCTGATGACAAGGAGCGGTTACTGTTCCGCCTCGAGCAAGGGGACGAGGCGCGTGTGTGGGGAGTGAGGTCACAGCTGTGCCCATGCATAGATCGGCTAGCGAACTCCAAGGCTCTCAGGGAGGGTACTGGGGATGAGTCCAGCAAGTGATCAGTCCGTGACTGAGTGAATTACACACACACACACACACACACACACACACACACACACACACACACACACAAAAGCTAAGATTATAAGTAGTTATGTCTTTATGCACTTCTCCGCGGATGAGTTTAAAACATACTCCGTGCAGATGAACGTTCTTTTAAAAATGTAGGAGTGTCAAAATATATAGCGCAACGTCTCTCTCTCTCTCTCTCTCTCTCTCTCTCACGGTGATAAACATGCCCACAGTAGGGGAATAAGAGGAGTCATAAATCCAGGTTGCGGTGTCGGACGAACATCCCGGGCTGAGGATAGGCCACTCGGCGTCTTTGGTGGCCACGATACCATCTCTGGCCCCCCACCCCTCACCTGGCTCCAGCGGACGCACCTACGCACGCACACCCTCACGGCCCTCGTCACCCTGCCTTGTGTCCTGAGGTGAGGCGACTAGCGGAGTCTTGTGGACACTGGGAGTAAGTGCCACTCCCCTACCTGAAACTATAACCACGTAATTTTCTCTCTCTCTCTCTCTCTCTCTCTCTCTCTCTCTCTCTCTCTCTCTCTCTCTTTCCTGGGTAGTTAAGGACCTTGATGACCCTCCTCTCTTTCGCCCTCACGTGTGTCCGGTAATGGTTTTTTACCTCCGCAAGAACTTCCTGCTTGAAAAAAAAAGGAATGTGGAGGATGGAGGGATATGGGCGGGAAGGCAGAAGGAAGGCAGGTTCCCATGACGTGCCTCAACAAATCGCTCCTTACTGGTGCCTCTTAGTCGCTTTTTTTTCCTTCTTATGCCCGGCAGGTCGAGACGCGCCGATTCGCTGCGGTTGTTTGCGGTCAGTGACAGGGCAAGGCGGTGGTTCATATTCCTAAATGACACACACACACACACACACACACACACACACACACACGATTCAAATGCCAAGAAGAGCGTAATTAAAATCCTTCACACCATAACCAGGTAAGTACAAGCTAGGCAGCACAGGAGAGAACGCCATAACATCACAATATAGACGGTAAATGCAAGTTATCAAAACCTCACCTCTAGCACACCACACGCATGAAGGCAGTGGAGAGGACACGGCGGAGAGGGTACAGGTGGGGTTGAGTGGGAAGGGGGACGCTAGTGACGGGGTTCGTACACGGGTTGATAGCTAACATGTCGGTGCCTGTTTACCAGCGGACCAACCCTATACCGTCTTGAAGTCAGTGGCAAGGAGGACACGGCGGAGAGGGTACAGGTGGTGTTGAGTGGGTAGGGGGACGCTAGTGACGGGGTTCGTGCACGGGTTGATAGCTAACATGTCGGTGCCTGTTTACCAGCGGACCAACCCTATACCGTCTTGAAGTCAGTGGCAAGGAGGACACGGCGGAGAGGGTACAGGTGGGGTTGAGTGGATAGGGGGACGCTAGTGACGGGGTCGGGGCACGGGTTGATGGCTAACCTACCTGGGCCTATTTACTGCCAACGCTGCCTCGGAGACCCTGCGTTCTTGTGGTCCGCGGCCCTCATCGGCACCCATAAAGCGCCTTCCTCCTGCACGTGGGAACACCGGCCGTGGCTTCTGAGGCTGGTGAGGTCTTCATCGAGGGGCCTTCTTCCTCCCATCTTGTGTTTTTTTTCATCGTTCCCTCGCCGCCGAACTCCTCGCGACGCATTCCTTTCCCCGAAACTTCAAGGTAGATAGAAGTGGTATATAGAAGAGGTCGATAGATGAGTGAGGTTAAACTCCACCGACCTGGATGCTTCAAGGAGCGTCGTTAAATAAAATGAATAAGTATCTACCTGGAACGAAAAAGCAACAACACCGATGCTAGGAAAAATAAATAGGGTGACTGCGTTAACAAACAATAAAAAGCCGGACAAGTAAATGTGAATAAAAGTGTAAAAAGTCTTCTGTTAATGTGAGTAACAGTGGCATACTAAAATAGATTAAAAAAATAATAGTATAACTTAAGCCCGTATTCTTAACCGTATCGGCCTCTCAATTCGCCTGTTTAAAAAGCCTCTCGTCCATGGAAGTTGCTGGACTTTTCATGGACTGTTTTGTGATCCCAATGATAGATAGTTTTACCCGACTTATGCACCATGACCGGGAAACACTCTTGAAAATCCGGTTAATCTAATCTTCTCTGTGGCCTTAGTGAAGAATATGGAAATTGCTGGACTTTTTACAGACTGTTTTGTGATCCCAGTGATAGATAGTTTTACCCGACTTCTGCACCATGACCGGGAAACATACTCATGAAAACCCGGTTAATCTTCTCTGTGGCCTTAGCAAAATAGTCGTTATGTGAGAACCCGAGGCGTTTAATAAGAATATATGAACCATCTTCGCAACGCACACATACACATACAAACAAAGGAGGCATCAGCAAAAACAGTAAGGACGTTTCTGCTGTCATGACAACAAAAACACCAACACTACTTCCACTGCCCCCCCTACCATACCCCCACCCACCCCACAATCACCACTCCCTTCCCTCAACACCCGCATCAAAAATTAGCCCCAGGGTGTTCCGGTGAGAGGTGACTGGGTGGTGGGCGAGGTGAAGGGGGGTCTTGAGGGTAGGAGTCAAAGGGGGTCGTGGGAAGGTCGTAGGAAGTAGGACGTTGAAGTAGTTAGGGAGGAAAACGCCAAAGGTGCATTCTAGAGCTGTGATTGGTGACCTGAGGGAAAGGAGGGAGTGATGGGGGAGGAAAGGGAGGTATGTGTGTGGGGGGCAGAGAGAGAGAGAGAGAGAGAGAGAGAGAGAGAGCGCATCCTCACAGCACATTTTCTTTATATCGTCACCAAAAGTTCGGTTGAAAGGCTCGGATGGGTTATACTTTTACTCTCTCTCTCTCTCTCTCTCTCTCTCTCTCTCTCTCTCTCTCTCTCTCTCTCTCTCTCTCTCTCTCTCTCATAACAACTAAATACCTTATCTTTTGTTTGTTTCCCACACACGGCTTAATAAAACATCCTAATAATAACCTCTCAATAATGACAACAATAATAATAATAATAATAATAGCAATCCGTGTTAAGCAAGACTCAAAACCCACGGCAACTTCTTAATTTCCTGAAGAAGAGCGAGAGAAAGAAGGAACGGGGTAAGAGAGAAGTGGGAGGGAGGGAGGGAAGGGCCAGGCAAACAGAAGGATGAGGTGGGGTAGAGGAGGGTGGGGGCGTGCCAAATGGGTGACGGAGGCGTGGAGGAGGCGGCGTCGGGGCGTGGGAGTGTGAGCACGTGGGATCCAGTCTCGTGCTGTGGTTGTGCGCTGCCCGGCTATTACAGTTTCCGCCTTCTTAAGTGTGCCCGCGAGGAGATGACAACGAGAGGAGGGGGAGGAGAAGGAGAAGTAGGAGGAGGAGGGGGGAAAGGAAGATAACTAAGAAGCAGAACGGAATGAGGAGGAGGAAGAGGAGCAGGAGGAGGAAGAAGAGTTAGCTACAGGAAACGTCTGTGATTGAAAGAAAAGGGAATAGTTGAGGAAGAAAAGACTGAGGGGAAGGAAGGGTTGAAAGACTTGACGATATAATGAAATAAGTCGAAAAAAAGGTGAACTGTGAAAGAGAACGGAAATTAACTGAGCATTGAGTGGAGGAATGAAAATTAAAGGAAGCGTCTGTGATTGAAAGAAAGGGAATAGTTGAGGAGGGAAAGACTGTAGGGAAGAACGGGTTGGAAGACTTGATGATATGGCAAAATACGTCGAGAAAAAGGTGAACTGTGAAAGAAAACAGGATAACAACTGGACAATGAGTGTAGGTATGAAATTAAAGAGTAAAATATATGTAAAAAAAATTGGATTATAGTATTTTCCTCCTTGTTCCTCTCCTACTTTTTTTTACACTACTGAACGATAAATATTTTTGTTTACATGTCGTCTCCGGTCTGTACGTTTGCTGGCCTGTCTGTCTGTCTGTCTGTATCCGATTGTGTTTCATGGCTGTGTCTATCTATCTGTTTGTCTGTCTGTCTGTCTAGGTCAGACTGAACAAGGCAATCAAGTGGTGTTGCCCCGCACAATATAAGATAAACTTTTACACTCACGGGAAGGTAAGATGGGTAACGGGGAGGAGGAGGAGGAGGAGGAGGAGGGGCAAGGGAGGAGGGGGAAGGGGGGAGTGACGGACGGCGTGTGGGTGGCGTGTGGGGAAGGTGAGCAGTGTGCGAGGATGTGATAATTGCGACACAGGAGGAGGAGGAGGAGGAGGAGGAGGCGCCGCTGAAGGAGGTGACACTGGGAGCGTGGGAAGACCTGAGGCCGTCTCTCTCATCCTGCCTGAGGGTGGAGGAGGAGGAGGAGGAAGGAGAAGGAACAGGAGGACGAGGAAGAGAGAGAGAGAGAGAGAGAGAGAGAGAGAGAGAGAGAGAGAGAGCAAACCCAAAACTATACATAGGAGAAAGCGATGAAAGAGGAGAAAAATAACACCATCCAACATTCAAAATACGTGGATACTACATATAAAACCATCCTCCCCATTTACCTTCCTCGCTTTTTACTCCTCCCTTCCCTTACCCATGCACCCCTACCTCTATACCCTCCCACCCTTCCGTTCCGCTAAAAAAATCCGCTCCACTCCACTTAGTTCGATAGTGCCACCAATACACTCCTCCACACCTGCCTCTCTTTTTCGTTCTCCTTTTGCATTTAATCTCCAAGTCTCAGGTGTTTCCGTGCTGCGTGTGGGCTGTTCAGGGAGGCAAAGGTGGGTAGGTTAGGGGGGTACTAGGTAGGGGAAGACGGAGAGGAGGAGGAGGAGAGGCAGACGGACAGGTGACAACGCGAGAGAACCTGTTAGCCTCTCCGTTGTCGTCTTCGGGTGGTCTGATACTGACCCGCTGCGTTACCGTATTATCCCACGCACAGCACTGTAATAAAAAGCTTCGTATTACAAAACATATCGCCACCCGAGAACACATACTTGACAAGGCTTTCGTAGGAGTTGTGTGCATTTCTAGGTGTAGTTTTATGACCCTGGTGGTAAAGTGAGTCTTCTTCTGTACCATGAACCTGAAGAAACACTTGTTAGAACCCGACTGACCCCCTCTTTGACCTTTAAAAATAGGTGATGTGAGAAGCGAGAATGTCTTATAATACCAGCCTTGTATTTCCCCGGTTTCTGACGCGTAACAATCACAAAAAACGCATCAGTATCTAACGATTTGAACACTAACAATGAGTGTCGTTATCCGTGTGGGTGAGACAGTTTTGGGGGGTCTGGAACGACGAAGGACAATATAATGCTGAGGTCGACTATTTGGTAACGTGGGTGTGATGGGCGTCCGTTCGTCTGATATGGATGATGGAGGAAAGGAACTATAGAGGGGCGGGAGGAGGAGGAGGGGAAAGGAAAAAGGGGATGGAAGGAGAAATGACCGAGAAGGAAAGGAGAGAAAGGGAAGTAGAGAAATGGAGTGGACGGGCGAGGAGAATAGAAGAAAGGAGGAGGATGGGGAGAAAAATGAAAGAAAAAAGGGGGATGGAGGGAGAAATGGCCAAGAAGGAAAGGAGAGAAAGGGGGGAGAGAAATGTAGAGAAATGTAGTGGACGGGCGAAGAGAGTAGAGAAAAAAGGAGGAGGATGGGGAGGGAGGGAAGGAAAAAGGGGATGCAGAGAGAAATGCCCAAGAAGGAAAGGAGAGAAAGAAAGGGAAGGAGAGAAATGGAGTGGACGGGTGAAGAGAATAGAAGAAGAAAAGGATGAGGATGAGGAGGGAGGGAAGGAAAAAGGGGATGGAGGGAGAAGTAGAAGTAGAAGTAGTAGAGAAATAGAGTGTACGGGGGAAGAAAATAGAAAAAAAGATTGCTTGGTTTAGAGGAAATGATTGCGCGAAAAAAACAAAAGAAAGATGAGAAGTGTAAAACAAGAATCTCTCTCTCTCTCTCTCTCTCTCTCTCTCTCTCTCTCTCTCTCTCTCTCTCTCTCTCTCTCTCTCTCTCTCTCTCTCTCTCCCTCCCACCACCGGAACAGCGCTATTACGGCCGCACGCTCCCGGCACGAGCGTGAGAACCAGCGAAGAAGAGGAGGAGGAGGAGGAGGAGAAAGAGGAAGAGGAGGGGAGACGTGCATTGTGGGAGGCAAAGGAAGCGATTATTGTGAAGAAGATAATAAATAACATCTGCAATAACAACAATAACAACAACAACAGCCAAATGAGAGAGAGAGAGAGAGAGAGAGAGAGAGAGAAAAGGAAACATAAATAACGCTAATGATATATACGAATAGCGAAAATGCGAGGAAGGAAGGAAGGAAGGAAGGAAGGAAGGAAGGAAGGAAGGAAAAAAGAAAGAAAGGATGTGATGAGCTGATCGAAGGGTGTGTCAGGTATCAGATATTCTACATTTTTTCTTATGATATCTTCCTTTCACTTTCCATTTTCACTTCTTTCACCTCAGTCTCTTTCTCCTCCTCTTCTTCCTGTGTTCTTTCTTTCTTCTTCTTCTTCTTCTTCTTCTTCTTCTTCTTCTTCTTTTCCTCCTCGTCCTCGTCTTTCTTAATCTTTCTTTCTTTCTATCTTTCTTCTCTCTCTCTCTCTCTCTCTCTCTCTCTCTCTCTCTCTCTCTCTCTCTCTCTCTCTCTCTCTCTCTCTCTCTCTCTCTCTCTCTCTCTCTCTCTCTCTCTCTCTCTCTCTCTCTCTCTCTCTCTCTCTCACGACTCAGCCAGTTCATACATCAATAAAAATTAATAATCTTGCATTAAATGTAGTTACTGATTTTAAATTTTTAGGTATAACTATCGATAATAAATT